>NW_026596166.1:19098190-19185514 GCF_907164565.1 Psammomys obesus | reverse complement strand
TACACAAAAGGGATATTTGCTAAACCATGTTTGTAGCAGCTTTATTTACAATAGCCAGAACCTGGAAACAGCTCAGATGCCCCTCAATTGAAGAATGGATGCAGAAATTGTGGTACATCTACACAATGGAGTATTACTCAGCAATGAAAAATAAGGAAATCATGAAATTTGCAGGTAAATGTTGGGACTTGGAAAGGATCATCCTGAGTGAGCTGTCCCAGAAGCAGAAAGACACACAAGGTATATACTCACTCATATAGACATATAACATAGGATAAACCTACGAAAACCCTGAACATCTAAAGAAACTAATCAAGAGAGTCGACCCTGACTAAAATGCTCAATCCCCATCCCAAAAGGCAAAGAGGGTAGACATCAGAAGAAGAAAAAAACAGGAAACAACCTAGAAACCTGCCACAGAGGGCCTCTGAAAGGCTCTGCTCTACAGACTATCAAAGCAGACACTGAGACTTAAGGCCAACTGATAGGCAAAGTGCATGGAATCTTAAGTAAGAAGTGGGAAATAGTAAGAGATGGAGAGGACAAGAACCACACAAGGAGAGCAACAGAACCGGAAAATTTGAACACAGGGGTCTCCCCAGGGATTCATATTCCAACCAAGGAACATGCATGGAGATAACCTAGAACCCCTGCACAAATGTAGTCCATGACAGTGTAGTATCCAAGTGGGTTCCATAGCAATGGGAAGAGGGACTGCCTCTGACATAATCTGATAGGCCTGTTTTTTGATCACCTCCTCCTGAGCGGAGAGCAGCCCTACCAGGCCACAGAAGATGACAGTGCAGCCATTCCTGATGGGATCTGATAGACTAAGATCAGAAGGAAGGAGAGGAGGAGGACCTCCCCTATCAGTGGACTTAGGAGGGGCAAGCAAGAAGAAGGGGGAGGGAGGGTGGGGCTTGGACTGGAGGAGGGAGGAGCTTATGGGGGGATACAAAGTGAATAAACTATAATTAATAAACATTTAAAAAAATAAATAAAAAATGCAGATCAGAATTAGAGACACATAAAACATTAAGATAGGGAAGACAAGCAGGCACAAACACTTTGAAATATGTAAATACCACAATAAAACGTAATGAAATTTCTTTAAGAAAAAAAAATAGTGAGTAGCATTCCATTATGTAAATATATATACAATTTCTTTATCCATTCTTTAGATGAGAGACATTTGGGTTGTTTCCAATTTCTGTCTATTACGAATGATGTTGCTGTGAACATAGTTGAGCTAATGTCCTTGGTGTATTGTAGAGCATCTTTCGGGTAAATTCACAGAAGTAGTATAGTTGGTTCTTGGGGTACAGCTATTCTCAATTTTCTGAGTATACTCCATATTGATTTCCAAATGGCTGTAAAAGCCTACGCTCCAACTGGCAATGAAGGAGGGTACCCCTTTTTCTCCACATACTTTCCAGCCTGTGTTGTCACTTGAGTTTTTGAGTTTGATTATTTCCTGCTGTCTATTCATCTTGAGTGTGTTTGCTTCTTTTTGTTTTAGAGCTTTTAGGTATACTTTTAAATTGCTAGTATGAGAACTCTCCAATTTCTTTATGAAGGCACTTATTTCTATGAAATCTCCCCTTAGCACATCTTTGATTGTGTCCAATAAGTCTGTGTATGTTGTGCCTTCATTTTTCATTAAATTCTTGAAAGTATTTCTTTTCTTTCTTTATTTCTTCTGTGACCCAGTGGTCTTTGAGTAGAAAATTGCTCAGTTTCCATGTATTTGTAGGTTTCCCTTGTTTCTGTTTTTGTTGAAATCTAGGTTTAATCAATGGTTGTCTGGTAAGATAGAAGGGGTTATTTCCATTTTCTTGTATCTCTTGAGGTTTGCATTGTGACAGGGTATATGGTCAGTTTTGGAGAAGGTCCACGTGGTGCTGAGAAGAAAATATATTCTTTGGTTTTTGGGTGAAAGTCTGTAAATAGCTGTTAGGATAGTTTGATTCATGGTGCCAGTTAGTTTCCTTATTTCTCTGTTTAGTTTCCATCTTGATGATCTGTCCATTGGTGAGAGTGGGGTGCTGACGCCTCCCACTACTAATGTGTGGGTTTTGCTGTGTCATTCAGGTTTCATAGTTTCTTTTTTGAATGTGGGTGCCCTTGCATTTGCAACACAGATGTTCAGATTTAAGACATCATCTTGGTGGAATTTTCCTTTGATGAGTATGAAATGTCCTACTCCAGCTTCCTTTTTGGGTCTGTTTGCTTGGAAAATCCTTTCAAAGCCATTTATTTTGAGATAATGTCTATCTTTTTTGCTGAGGTGTGTTTCTTGTATGCAGCATAATGATGGGCGCTGTTTTTGTATCCATTCTGTTAGCCTATGTTTTTTTTTAATTTTTTATTAATTACACTTTATTCATTTTGTATCCCCCCCATAAGCCCCTCCCTCCTCCCCTCCCAATCCCAACCTCCCTCCCCTTTCTGCATGCATGCCACTCCCCAAGTCCACTGATAGGGGAGGTTCTCCTCTTCTTTCTGATCTTAGTCTATCAGTTCTCATCAAAAGTGGCTGCATTGTCCTCTACTGTGGCCTGATAAGGCTTCTCCCCCCTCAGGGGGAAGTGATCAACGAGCAGGCCAATCAGATTATGTCAGAGGCAGTCCCTCTTCCCATTACTATGTAACCCACTTGGACACTGAACTGCCATGGGCTACACCTGTGCAGGGGTTCCAGGTCATCTCCAGGAATAGTCCTTGGTTGGAGTATGAGTCTCTGGGAAGTTCCCTGTGTTCAAATTATCTTGTTCTGTTTCTCTCATTGTGGAGTTCCCGTCCCCTCCAGCTCTTACTATTTCCCACTTCTTACATAGAATTCCATTCACTCTGCCCATCAGTTGGCCATCAGGCTCAGCATCTGCTTTGACAGTCTATACTGCAGAAGCTTTCAGAGGCCCTCTGTGGCAGGTTTCAAGGTTGTTGGGAAATTGAGTTCATTAATGTTGAGAGATATTAATGACCAGTGATTGTTAATTCCTGTTCTTTTGGTGTTGGTGATGGTAAAGTATATGTGTGTGTTATATGTGTGCTCCCTTTCTTTTGGTTTTGCTGATGTGGGGTTATTTCCTATGTTTTCCTGGGTGTAGTTAGCCTACTTGAGTTGGAGTTTTCCTTCTAGCATCTTCTGTAGATAGATGGATTTGTAGATAGATATTTTTTAAATTTGTTTTTGTCTTGGAATATGTTTTTCTCCATGTATAGCGATTAAGTTTTGGTGGGTTTTGTAGTTGGGCTGACATTTGTGGTCTCTTAGTGTCTGTATGTTATCTGCCCAGTCCTGTCTGGGTTTTAGAGAATTTTTTGAGATGTCAAGTGTAACTCTGATAGATCTGCCTTTAAATGTGACTTGGCCTTTTCCCCTTACATCCTCTAATAGTCTTTCTTTGTTCTGTACATTAGTATTGTGAATATTATGTGGCAGGAGGCTTTTCTTTTTGTTTCAATCTATTTGGTGTTCTGTAAGATTCTTGTATGTTTATAGACATCTTTTTCTTTAGGTTGGGGAAGCTTTCTTCTGTGATTTTGTTGAAAATACTTTCGGGGTCTTGGAGCTGGAAGTCTTCTCTTTCTTCTATTTCTCTTTTTCATATGTTTGGTATTTTCATAATGTTCCAGATTTTTTGGATTTTTGTGCCAGGAACTTTTTAGATTTAACATTTTCTTTGGCTAAGGTATTGATGAATTCAATCTTATCTTCTTCACCTGATATTATCTCTTCCATCTCTTATATTCTGTTGGTGGTGTTTAGTATGTAGATCCTGTTCTGTTCCCTAGGTGTTCTATTTCCAGGAAAGCCTCAGTTTGTGTTTTTGTTTTTTTATTCCTTCTATTTCCATTTTTAGGTCTTGGACAATTTCATTCATTTCCTTCACTTGTTTATCAGTATTTTCTCTATTTCATTAGGGGATTTATTCATTTCCTTCACTTATTTGATTTTAATTTTCTGTATTTTCTTAGGGTATTTATTCGTATCTTTTTTAAAGGTTTCTATCATCTTTATAAGGTTGGATTTATCGTCATCTTTTGCTTCAGCTGTGTTAGGATGTCCAGGGATTGTTGTAGTAGGATAGTTGGGTTCCATGTTGCCCTGGCTTTTGTTGATTGTGTTCTTATGCTGGCCTTTTGCCATCTGGTTGTCCCTGGTGTTGGCTCAATGTTCATAATGCTGACAGAACTCCTCTGAGAGGCAGGCAGAGTCTTGGTCCTGGTAGTTCCCTAGAGTTTAGAGAATGTCATTTCAGGGTGTTCTTGGGGAACTGAGGGCCTGAATTTTCCTCTACTGGCTGTGTCCCCTGGCAGGCAGAAGAAAGGCTGGGTGGATGCTAACCTGGCTCTTCCTGGGTACCCAAAGGCCTGGATAACCCTGTGGCCAGCAGGCCTCCTTCAAAGTGACAAACTATGAATTCTTAATTCAAACTATTGAAAAACAACAATAGTGTCTCTAAGGAACTCACAAACTTTCCTCTGAAACATCCAAAGCTAGGCCTCCATCATTTACACTCTTCTCAGTATTAATCTCTAAATTTTCACAGAACAGCCCATTAAACTCAAGCACCCATGTTTTTTCTAACCCAAAGTTTCAAAATTCTTTCACAATCCATACATCAACAACAAGGTTGGGTTAGTTACAGCAATAGTCTATTTTCTATTACCAATTTCTGTCTTAGTTAGGGTTATGATTGGTGTGATAACACACTACAGCATGAAGCAAGTTGGGGAAGAAAGAGTTTATTTCACCTTAGAGTTCTAAGGTCTCACTCCATTACTGAGCAAAGTCAGGGCAGAAACTCTAACAAGGCAGAAATCTGAAGAAAGCAAGTGAATCAGGAGCCATTAAGGAGAACTTTTCACTGACTTGCTCTCCATGACTTGCTCAATTTCTGCTTATATGATTCAAGACCACTATCCCATTGGTAATAACAACCCAGCCTATTCAAATCAATGATTAAAGAAGAAAATGCTCTACAGACTTGCCTACAGACAAATCTCATAGAGGCATATTTTTAAGTGTGGTTCCTTCTTCTCTTTAACTCTAGATGAGTCCTTCTCTCTCTCTCTTTGTGTTGTTTTGAAATCAGGTTTTACAGTATAGCCAAGGCTGGCTGTGAACTCACTATGAAGCCCAGACTGCCTTGTACACAATCAACCTGCCAAAAAATCTCTAGTGCTGGGATTATAGGCATGAACCACCATGCTTGGCAAGAACATCTTTTTAATGGTTATTACTGAATGATGTCTACTGAATGCTGTTAAGGCATCATTATACTTTAATAGCCACATAGTTATCATATTGTTAAAAGCATTCCCTTCTGGATACTTATCTTAGATAACTTTTGCACACAGTAACTTCTTACATCAAACTCTCTACCCTAATTACCACACTGGAACGGTTATTTCTACAAATATTTTTTCTGCATTATTTGGCGTGTTCAACTATCAGAAAAATCACTAAGCACAGTTAGATATATCTTTGCTCATTTCCAACAGTAATGGTTCACACAACTTTATTTTATTCACTGCACAATAAGCAAGTGCAATCATACATTTTGCTGTGCAATTATATATAACAAGTTTAAGCAACAAAGATCTAATGACATTCATTTACCAAATGCATTGTATATTTATATCTTTACTAAAGCTTTGAGGGAAGAACATTCTCTTTTCTAGTATTATATGTCACACTGTTATTAGGGTGCTGATCTACAAAAACTTTCTCTAGGTCTACATGTTTATCTTTATTATATATATTTATTATATATATATATCTTTAATATATATATATATATATATATATATATATATATATATATATATATTCACTTTACATTTCAACTGTTGACCCCTCCCTCATCCCCTCTTGGTCACACCTCCCTCCACTTCCCCACCCCCTGAATTTCCCTCTTCTAAACCACTGAAAGAGGGGGTCCACCTCCCCTACTATCTGACCCTAGCCTATTAAGTCTCATCAGGACTGCCTGAATCCCCTTCCTCTGTGGACTGACAAGGTGACCCCTAAAGTGGGAAGAGATCAAAGAGCAGGCAACCAAATTCATATCAGAGACAAAACTGGCTCCACTTACAGGGGTACCCACGTGGTGACTGAGATGCCTATGTGCTACAAGTGAGAAGGGAGTCTAGGTCCTCTTTACCCAGGGTCCTTGGTTGATGCATCAATCTCTGCAGACACCTCTGGTCTTAGATTTGTTGGTTTTGTTGGTCATTTTGTGGAGCTCCTGTCCCCTCCAGGTCTTTCTCTCCCTTCCTCTTTCCATAAGATTTCCTGTACTCTGCCCAAAGTTTGGCTGTGATCTATCCATCTGCTTCAATAACTGTTGGATGGAGTCTTTCAGAGGCCATTTGCAGTAGGCTTACAGCCTGTTCCCTTTCTTCCACTGCTTCCACTATCTACACTGTTCACCCTTCTGAATGAGAATTAAGCATCCTCCCTAGGGTCCTCTTTGTTTAGCTTCTTTAGATCTGTAGATTTTGGTATGTTTATGGCTAATATCTGCTTGCAAGTGAGAATATATCACGCATATCTCTCCGCTTCTGGGTTACCTCAATCAGTATGATCCTTTCTAGTTGTATCAATCTGCCTGCAAATTTTATGATTTCCTTGCTTTTTATAAATGAGTAGTATTTCATTGGGTAAATGTACCACACTTTCTGTATACATTCTTCACTTGAGGGACATCTGGGTTGTTTCCAGATTCTGGCTATAATGGATAAAGAACATAGTTGAGCAAGTGTCCCTGTTGAATGGTGGAGCATCTTTCATGTATATGCCAGGAGTGGGATAGATGGGTCTTGAGGTAGCATAATTTGCAGTCTTCTGTGAAAGCTCCAGAATGATTTCCAAAATGGTTGTACAAGTTTACATTCCAACTATTAATGGATGAGGGTACCCCTTTCTCCACATCCTCTCCAGCATGTGTTGTCACATGAGTTTTTGATATTAGTCATTCTTATGGGTATAAGGTGGAACCTCAGGGTCATTTTGATTTGAAATTCTCTGATGACTAAGGACATTGAACATTTGTTTAAGTGTTTCTCCACCATTCAATAGTCTTCTGTTGGGAATTATCTATTTAACGCTAAACACCATTTCTAATTGGATTATTTGATTTATTGGTGATTAATTTCTGGAGTTCTTTATATATTCTCGATATTAGCCCTCTGTCAGATGTAGGGCTGGTGAAGAACTATTCCCAGTCTGTAGGTTGCTGTTTTCTCCTGTTGACAGTGTCCTTGCTTTTCAGTTTCATGAGGTCTCATTTATTAATTGTTGATCTTAGAGCCTGTGCTGCTAGTATTCTGTTCAGGAAGTTGTCTCCTCTGCCAATGAAATGAAGGCTTTTCTCCACTGTTTCTTCTAATGAATATGGTGTGTCTGGTTTTATGTATATAGTACATTGTTAAGATCTCTCTGTGTGTTTGTGATTTCTAGTTAAATCACATTGAAATATGAAAAAAATAATTCTGATTAATTCCAATATTTGAAACCCATATACTTTCTTATTTCAAAATATTTGATTTTCAAAGTATTTTCTCTCTGCTTAAAGTGAATGTTTGTACTTGGTGTAGTATTACATGTATATGTAATATAGTATCTATTTTATATATTATATATTTGCTAATTTCATATAAAATACCAGAATAAGTAATTAGCAGTGTCTTAAAATTGTTATATATTCTAACTCTCCTTTTTATTTTATCATATCATGTACCAGAGAATATTAAATTAACCTGATTATGGCTTTATAGTTTCCATACAATTGAAACTATATATAATGTTTAAATTTTGGAATATATATAAAATCTTTTAATTACTGAGTACAGCTATACTCTTAAAATGCTTTTTATTTGATGTCTATTTTTATGTTTTTAATTTTAATTTTTATATTAATTACAGTTTATTTACTTTGTATCCCATATGTAGCACCCTCCTTCATTCTTTACCAATCCCACACTCCCAGGCCCATGTAAAGGGCCAATGATAGGGGAGGTCCTCCTCCCTTTCCATCTGACTCTGGCCTATCAGGTCTCATCAGGACTGGATGCATTGTCTCCCTCTGTGGTCTGGTAAGGCTGTTACCCCATTGGGGGAGGTGATCAAAGAGCCAGCCACTGAGTTGATATTGAAGAGAGTCCGTGTTCCCCTTACCAGGATACCCATTTGGATACTGAGGTGCCATGGTCTACATCTGAGCAGGGTTCTAGGTTTTATCCATGAATAGTCCTTGGTGAAGTATCAGTCTCAGAATAGACCCCTGTGTCCAGATTTTTTGGTTCTGTTATACTCCTTGTGGAGTTCCTGTCCCCTCTGGGTCTCACTATCTCCCCCTTCTTTCATAAAAGTCCCTGCACTTTGCCCAAAGTTTGGTTATGAGTCTCAGAAAATGTTTTGATACACTTCTGGGTAGAGTCTTTGAGAGGCCTTTTGTGGGAGGCTCCTATACTATTTCCTCTTTTCTCCTTCTTCCGATGTCCATTCCATTTGTCTTTATGAGTGAGGATTGATCATCTTACTCAGAGTAATCCTTCTTGCTTAGCTTTCTTAGGTGTACAGATTTTATTATATTTATCTTATATTATGTGTCTAATATACACTTACAAGTGAGTATATACCTGTGTGTCTTTCTGCTTCTTGGATACGTCAGTTAGGATGACCTTTTTTTGATCTCACCATTTGCCTGCAAATTTCATGATTTACTTGTTTTTAATTGCTGAGCAACATTTCTTTGTGTAAATGTATCACAATTTCTGTATCCATTCCTCAGTTGAGGAACAGTTGAGTTGTTTCCAGGTTCTGGCTATTATGAATAAAGGTGCTATGAACATGGTTGAGCAAAAGTCGTTGTTGCATACTTGAACACATTTTGGATATCTGCCTAGGAGTGGTATAGATGGATCTTGAAGAAGTGCTATTTTTTTTTAATTTTATTTTTTTCTTATCAGTTACATTTTATTAACTCTGAACCCCAGCTGTATCCTGCTCCCTCATTCCCTCCCAATCCCACCCTCCCTCCCTCATCTCCACCGTGCCCCTTTCCAAGTCCACTGATAGGGGAGGACTTCCTCCCATTCATCTGATCCTGTTTTATCAGGTATCTTCAGGACTGGCTGCAAAGTCCTCCTCTGTGGCCTAACAGGACTGCTCCTCCCTTGGGGGGTGGGGAGGTCAAAGAGCCAGCCATTGAGTTCCTGTTAGAAATAGTCCTTGTTCCCCTTACTATGGGAAACCAATTGGTTACTGAGATACCATGGGCTACAGCCAAGCAGAGGTTCTAGGTTATATCCATACATGGTCCTTGTTTGAATGTCAGTCTCAGAAAAGACCCTGTGCCCAGATATATTTGGTCCTTGTGGAGCTCCTATCATTTCCCCATCATACTAACTCCTCTTCTTTCATATGATTCCCTGTACTCTGTCGAAGGTTTGGTTATGAGTCTTTGTATCTGCTTTGAAAACACTGCTAGTTATTCTTAATTGTCTGAGAAAGTACCAGCTTGAACCTTCCTCCATTGCTGGTGGGAATGTAAACTTGTACAACCAATTTGAAAGTAATTTTATGTTTTTAAAATGGTTCTTTTCTTAACATTTTCATGTAAAAATGTTTTTATTTTTTTGCTTTTAGCCTTTACATAATTTTGTATGTGATGCATATCTTCCATAAGCAACATAGTTTGACATTTTAAGCTCAGTTTGTCTTCTATTTGAAGTATGCTAGGGAGTTTGCGTTTCACTCACAATCTACATAACTAGTAGTATAAGAAGAAGACTTCATTTTTAACCTTGAGATATAGAAGTGACATATACTTAAGGTGTTAGAGTGTTTGCTTTCTTTCTAAGACTTGGGGAGAACATGTTTAATGAGCCCTACCTATATATGCTTCTGCTGGTTAGTTGTTAATCATTGGCAATCCATAACATGTGAAAGCATCAACATCAGTTCTGATTTCATTTTCACTCGTTTTTTTCTACATATCTATTTAAATGTGTACTTTACCCAAGTTTGTGCAAGATATGTCTTAAAATCCTTTATTATTTTATTGCTTAAATAAATGCAATGCAATTTAAACAAAACCTAAAATTAGATAATGATGAACAGACTCTACTTTTTATAGCGAAACAGGTCACATTAGATTAGGAGTCTATCATGCTGTAATATAGCCTCTGCTTACTTAATATGCCTATAACAATGTATAAACATAGATTTATTCTTAAATACTTTCTCGGAAGGTGTAGTGAAATATAATTTTAACCCAAACAAAAAGTTAATCCACTTTAAATTTTATAAAATTTAATATCTCATTTTATTTTTGGTGGTATCTTCACATGTACATAGTTATTTATTATTTAGTCTCATTTCTTCTTTTCATTTATTATCATTTTATACAATTTATTCAATTTGTATCCTGGCTGAGGCTCCCTCCTTTGTCTCCTTTCAATCCCAGCCTCCTTCCCTTTTCTCCCCCTGTGCCTATCCCCTAGTCCACTGATAGGGGAGGTCCTCTTCCCCTTCTATCTGACCCTAGCCTATAAGGTCTCATCAGGAATGGCTGCATTGTTTTCCTCTGTGGCCTGCTAAGGCTGCACTCTCAGGGACAGGAGCTCCAACAGAGCCATAAAAACTGAGCCCTGAGGGCCTTGAAGAGAATGATACCCCAACCAAGGACTATGCATGGAGGGGACCTAAAAACCCTGTTCAGATGTAGCCCATAGACTCAGTCTCCAAGTGGGAATCCTAGTAAGAGGAGCAGTGGCTGTCTCTGGCATGAACTCAGTGGCTGCCTTTCTGATCAAAGTTATTAATTTTAAAACATCAAATTTGTTTTATATTTAAAAAATTTTGTCATAAGAAACCATTTCCTTTTCTATGATCATGTAAATATATCTTAGTTTCTTCAAATAGTTAAATATTTAATTTAGTTCCTGAATTTGCATATTTGTTTATCACATTTTATGCATGATATATGGAAGTAGACTTCCCTGTCATTACTATGTGAAAATGCTGCTGTGGATTGAACCAATATAATATCTTGCCATAAAATGTGCATCACTTCCAAAGGAGTTTCTCATTTTCTTTTTTCAGGGTTAGGGCAACTATTCATGAGGACTGTGATCTTATCATCACTGTACACATTGAAGAATGATTTTATCTCATAAATTCTCTATGATTAGAATGATTTGAGGGTCCAAATGATAAGATTCATTATAAGTCCTAGTTCTCATGAAATTATCCTTAATGTCTTCAAAAGACATAATAAACTATAGGGGTAGGTTGATCATACTGCCATGGTCCCTGCATAAATGTATGAATTCTTCCCCTTAAAATCCACACTGATAACCTCATTAGTGTTTTAAAATATTATATAAGAAATGAGAATATCATTTCATTTGATTCCCATCATAATTATTTGTGTGGAAAAATAAAGATGAAATTTAAAATCTACTTTGTGAAGAATATTATAAAATTTCAAATCATCACATAAGTAAGAACTATCATTTAAATTATCAAGTGTATAGATCTGATTTTAGCACAGAGTTAGTATAATTACTCAATACACTAACATTGACAGTTGTTAGATTGTTAGTTTTCTATCCCTGAAAATATACCTTGAAAAGAGAAATAAGAAAGAAAAATTATTGTCTTATGATTTTAGAAAATTTTCCCATGGAATATTCCAATAGCTATTTCAATTATAAAATGCTAAAATATTTTTAATGTAATTTTTTATATATTATGATTTATTCACTTTGTATCCCAGCTGTAGCCCCACCCTCGTCCCTTCCCAATGTCACCTTCCCTCCCTCCCTTGTCTCCTCCTATGCCCCTTCTCCAATCCACTGAGAGTGGAGGTCCTCCTCCTCTTCCATCTGAACCTAGCCTATCAGGTCTCATCAGGACTGTCTTTCATAGTCTTCCTTTGTGGCCTGGTCAGGCTGCTCTCCCTCTTAGGGGGAGGTGATCAAAGAGTCAGCCACTTAGTTCATGTCAGAGACAGCCCCTGCTCCCCTTATTAGGGAGCCCATTTGGAGACGAAGCTGCCAAGGGCTACCTCTGTGCAGGGGGGTCCAGGTTCTCACCATGTATGCTCCTTGATTGGAGTATCAGTCTCAGAAAAGACCCCTAGGCCAGATTTTTTGGTTCTGTTATTCTCTTTGTGAAGCTCCAGATCCTTCCAGGTCTTTCTATCTCCCCCCCCCCTTTTTTTTTTCATAAGATTCACTGCACTCTGCCTAAATGTTGGCTATGAGTCTCAGCTAAAATATTTGTATAATACTTTATTATTTGATATTATCATAAAATATATTTTGAAGAGTTATATTCTTTAAACCTTCTCAATCCTTACATAATTTCCCACCCAACTTTGCATTCACTTTATTTTATTCTTCTTTCTCCATCAAGTCCAGTTTGTATTATCCAATGCATCTTGAGTTGAGAGGCCAATATGTGTTCAGCCTACCATATGTTGTTATTTCGTCTGGATGGATCTTGTTATATTTTTACTATGCTGTCACAGTCACCTTGAGTTTATATGTATATATGTTCTGTTTTGTTTGATATTGTTTCCTTTCAATTTTTCACCTTGACTCCTATAATCTTTCTTTCCCTTCTTCCACAAAAATTCTCAAGCTAAGGGTGTAATATGAATATCCAGTTTAAAGCTGCGAACTCCATACTTTTTTGTTTATCACACATTGATTATGTGGGTGTCTGTCAAGTGCTACAAAAAGCTTCTCTAATGAAGACTGGGACTCTCTGATTTATAAGTATAGCAATAAGTACATAGGGATCATTCTAGTCCTGTGTCCATTTAGCACAATAATTGTCCTGGGTTCACCTCTAGACCTAATAGGCTAGGGTCATACAAGAGGGGAGGAGGTTCTCTCCATCAGTGGACTAGGGGAGGGGCATAGGGAAAGAAGAAGGAAGAAGGGTAGGATTCAGAGGAGACAAGGGTGAAGGCCACAGAGGGGATACAAATTGAATAAATTATAATAAAAAACGTTTATAAAAACAAAAATAAAGTGCACAAAAAAGATATTTGCATACCCGTTTCATTCAGTTTTAAGAAGATCGAAATCATCTTGTCCAGAGTAAAACTGTTGGCATAGGTTTTTTTTTTTTTTTTTTTCTGGCAGGGCACTGTTTTTTTTTTTATTTTTTATTAATTACACTTTATTCATTTTGTATGCCCCCATAAGCCCCTCCCTCCTCTCCTCCCGATCCCACCCTCCCTCCCCTTTCTGCATGCATGCCACTCCCCAAGTCCGCTGATAGGGGAGGTTCTCCTCTCCTTTCTGATCTTAGTCTATCAGTTCTCATCAAAAGTGGATGCATTGTCCTCTACCGTGGCCTGGTAAGGCTGCTCCCCCCTCAGGGGGAGGTGATCAAAGAGCAGGCCAATCAGATTATATCAGAGGCAGTCCCTCTTCCCATTATTAAACTCTTTTATTTACAAAT
Source organism: Psammomys obesus (assembly GCF_907164565.1). Lineage (NCBI taxonomy): Eukaryota > Metazoa > Chordata > Mammalia > Rodentia > Muridae > Psammomys > Psammomys obesus. Next base: position 19,172,019 of record NW_026596166.1, on the reverse strand, counting down.
CTTGTATCTCTTTCTCCCTACTCCACCCCAATCCCTTCCAACACCCCAACACCTGGTGGGAAAGAGAAAGGGTTAGTGGGAGAGGGCACGCAGTTCTTTTAGCTGCTTCCTGCTGTTTAGTGTCCTAAGGTTCCTTGGAGTCAGTCCAATCCTCATTTCAGGAGATCTCCAACTTCTTGTCTCACTGCATCAGCAGCAATAGGAGTCTCAGTGAGGAAGCAGCATCAGCCTTGTACTTTCATGCAGCTCCACACTCTCTGGGCTTTGGCATTTATTCTCTCTCCAGAGTCCTCAGATTTAAACTCTTTGAAGCTGGCAAAGAACTCCTCTCAGAGATGGAAAGAGACAAACAGTCTGCTGCTGTGGACTATCTAAATCAATCCCACATCTTAAAACAAAAATAGATGTTTATATCCACAACGTAAAACTTCTGTGAAGTACTATGCTAAACTTTTAAGTTTTGTATACATTATATACACGCACACACACAAACACACATTTGTGAAAAAGGAATATGACATAATTTTGTTTTTAGTTTAAATATTTTATGTTAGTTTTCTACTGATGTCAAGTTGGCACTAATTTGGAAGCTTACACTCTACATATATCAATATTTTATGGGTTAATGATCGAAGCACAACCTAGTGAGGTTTTCTATTCAAGACCGTGTTAGACTGGTTGAATATTTTTTCTCAGCGCTTGAATTGGTACAAACTTTCAAGTCTCCTCTGATGATAAGTAAAAATCATTTCCTCTCTTTAATGGAATTGAAATAAGCAGTGGGAATAGAGTAATTCTGTTCTATGATGTCTAAGGCCAGGGAAAGTTAGAGATCTCTTTGAAAGTCCTCAGCTGATAGATGATACCCTCAGGATAGTTATACACTAAATCAGTTATTTTTTTGGTTTTATTTGGCTCTGTACAATGTTTGTACCTTTGATAGATTTATCAGAACAAGTTGCACCTTGTACCTTCAACAAGAGAGTATTAAAAATTAGAGAGTAGAAAAATTAGAACAATTATATTTTATCTAACACATAATACATTTTCTATTATTTTTAACTCTAGTGACTTTTATTGGGTAGATTCCAACACTAAGTGGGCTTTCATTCACTTGTGCACTACATTATTAAGAACCATTATTCAGAACTTAATACACATTATTAAGTAAGCAGTGTATGTTGGGGTTTGAGTTTTGAAAAGCTGAGGCTTCACTTCTTAACTTCTAAGTCAGCGTTTTATAGACAATGGGACAAGATGAATGCTGGGGGTATCCTCACAACTATGAGGTGCCCAGCCCTGTTTTCTTAACTCTAGAGATAAATAATGGATATTATTTGTCTCATTTAGAAATACTTCCCTCAAGAGATTTGCCAATTGACAACTTAGAAATAGTCATTTACGCAAAAATGGTCATTACCTATGCAATAACAAATAACTGTGAAAATTTTTCCAAATTTAGATAACAGAAGTTTCCAAGCAATGTAAAGTAAACATTTTGCTACCTGAAAAACAACCATGTCCATTTTGTCCTTCAGAGTTTACAATCCCATTGACTTTCATATCAGTCAGTTATTATTTAATTATATCTCCTGCTGACACTTAAACTATACATGGTCCTTAAATTAGTGAACCCCAACCAACTTCATAGTCTTCTATGAAGCTAATATTATATATATATGTACATATATATATGTACATATATATATACTAATTTAACTAAAATTATTAGTTGACTAAAGCTCAAATTAAGTACTTTATCCAACTCTTTTGAGTACCCTGCATATTTATGATAAATTCAGGAATCTTTCTCCTCTCTTAAAACTTATTTTTCTATACTGAGAGAATATCTATTCTTAAAACAGTGAGTAATTTTATAAAACTTTCTTGGTTAGCTAAAATACCTAATAGATTTGCTAACTAACAAAAATGCACATGTTAACACATACATAAAAATATAACTGTTGACTTATATACGTAAGTAGGTGCACAATCTTTATCTACTTTTTAACTAAGCCCCAATCTGGCTTCTATTTCTGTATTACTTATAGCAAAAATGTTACAGCTTTAGTGAAATTCCACCCTAACATGAGTATTGAGGAGGCAGCTGCTGCAGCCGCCACCGATAAAGCATCTATCCTGGGTAGACTGCTCAAGTAATGGTTCAAGTGCATGCTAGGTAAAAAAAAAAAAAATCTCTTAAGTTCCATCAATGGTAACTGTACTGTTGGATTTCAAGGGCACAAAATATCCAACTTCTAAATGCTCAAGTGTCCTTAATATCTGAGAGGTTAAGGAGAGAGAGAGAGAGAGAGAAAGAGAGAGAGAGAGAGAGAGAGAGAGAGAGAGAGAATTAACACATTCCCATTAGTGCTATGAAAGCTTCCATATGGTGTTAGTTTGTCAAAATATTTCTGTAGGCGTCCTGCTGGAACTTTTCGCCTACACACATATTTAGTATTTAATCCATCAGTAATTTCATTACTTCTTTCTGAATGTGTGCATCTTGCTTTACTACCCCTCCACTCATGTTTTATTTTTTAATTTATCACCTTAGTGGATCTTTTCTAGTCATCTAGAGTTTCAAATGTAAGCATCTAGGTTCCTACAGTACCTACAATTTTGTCAAGAGACAGCTTTAACTACATTATTTCCCCAATTATCTGTATTTCTAGTTGTTTGATATCAGCCATGTAATATCTCTGTGATTATCATCTTTCTGTGTTGCTTGCAACTGTTCTTCTATAATTGCTATGGTAAAAGTACAACAAAGCCAACATCACCCACGTACCATAGTTTGAAGATATACTAACCATCAGACGGAAAATGAAGTTTGGTGCAAAGCAGGACATCAGAAATGCTCAGACATTTTATTATTAGAATGTTAAAAAGTAGGTAAAAGAACTCATTATGTTATTAATTGATATGGTAACATAACATTTTAAATCAAAATCTTATTTACTATTAAATCCATTTTAATTCAAACTTTAAAAGCTGTTTTATTATTGGGTTTCATGTGGTTTCTAAATGTTTGTGTTAGAAAAGATTCATTCTATCTTCTCAAGCGTTATTTCTTTGCAGCAAAGACATTGAAATTATGGGTCTAAGCAACTAAGAGTAATATTCCTGCAGAGAACCCAAGTTCATTTCCTGACATCAGGTAGCTTGCAGATGAATCTAAACCCAGCTCCTGGAGATTTCTCCTGCTATATGTTGAACACATCTGGCACCAAGCTGCATTATCCAACAAATAGACACATGTGTATACACAAAATTAAAAACAAACAACTCAGCCACTAAAATTCCCAACCTTTTAAAACATACAACAGATGTTGTTATCTATGGTACTCTACCAGGTAGTAACACACCAGAACCTCTTATTCTTTGTAACTATACGGTGAATGCAGTTTTCCCCCATCTTTATATCCTTACACCAATTTACACCCAACTTCTAATTTGAGCATTTGTTTGGGGGAGGAGAAACAATTTTGATTAATCCCTTGGTCATGTATTTTGAAAAAATTTATCCCTCCAACTCCCCTTTAGCCTACCCTGCACACCCAACATTTTGTCCTTTTCTTTTACCTCCAATTTGTGCTTCCTGTAGACACTTGGATGTTTAACCTTCAGCTTCAGCTTATGTACTTAGCAAAGGCTGCTGACGACCATCACTAGCAGGGTTTTGGAACCAGAGGACAGAAGTGTGGTTTCAGCAAAAGGGAAGACACTGATCACCTGTTGATTCTCAAATAAGTGCTTTTCTCTCTCCTGCTGGGTCAATTAATCCCAAATTGTATTTCACATAAATAGATAGATAAATAGATAGATAGATAGATAGATAGATAGATAGATAGATAGATAGGTAGATAGACAGATAAAATCAGTAAAAGAAAGAAAGAGAAGGAAGGAAGGAAGGAAGGAAGGAAGGAAGGAAGGAAGGAAGGAAGGAAGGAAGGAAGGAAGGAAGGAAGGAAGGAAGGAAAGGCAATGTCAGGCCAGGCATGTTCTGTGGACATGAGCACACATCCATCTGGTAACAGCAAAAGTAGTTACATAATTAGAAAAGGTGAGAGACAGATTAAGCATTTGTGAGTATAATTTCACTTATCAAATGACACCCCACTGTCATAATACTTTTATAATTGCACATGGAGAGATGTGCTCATTGTACGAAACAAGCTTTCCTGATATATACCTATCAATTCTGGATACTATCTATCCAGGAACCATATTTTTTTTTATCTCTATTGATCAGATACAGCTTCCCTATTACTTAAAAGTCTCTGTTGATCAGATATGCTTCCTCAGAACTGTTATGCAAGCAGGATCCACTGCTCCCCACATCTGCCACAGGCTTACTCAGTGTGACTGTAGCTATTTCCCTAGGGATATGATTACATGTCCCAAAGTACTCAGGATTAATGGCCACATATGGAGGATCAATAGAAGCAGATAGAGGAGAGGAGAGCTTTACCCCTCTAAAGAGTATTGACATAAGCATATAATCATAAAGTGAAACTAAATATTGCTATTAGTTTAAACAAAAAGTATACAAAAGCAAGGACAGCTTACAGCATGCACAATCTACGTAATAAGCATAGAGACCACAAAATTTCACCATGGTCCTTGCCAAGTGGAAGGAGTTTCCGTTGTCCTTGCCATAGTAGAGGCCTTTCACTTGAAAAGGACCATGGTCCAAGTAGAAGGACCATGATCCTTCCAGCCATTATTTTCAGCCATTAATTTCAAATAACCCCTATGCTAAGGTTGTATTTCTGCCTTCCTTTCCTCTCCATGCTGGAATTTTGTTTTGCTTGAGCTTACATAGGTCTTGTTGGGCTGTCACAAGCACTGTGAGTTATGTGACACTGTTCTGCTGTGTCTAGACAACAGTATTTCCTTGAAGTCATCCACAGCTTCTGGCTCTTACAGACTTTCTGCATCCTCTTTCTCGATGGTCCCTGAAATTTTGGAGGAAGGTGTGAGAAAGATATATGTATAATATCTCATATGTGTTTGCACTTTTATCACTTTTGCACTTTTTAGTGCACAATTTGCACTTTTATCAGTTGTCGATCTCTCTTCAAATGATCATCAGAAGCTTCTCTGATGAGGAATGAGAGATGTACTAAGGTATGGGTATAAGATAAGTCATTGGAAATCAGCTTAATGCTATGGCCTCTAAGTGAAATAGTGGTTCTCTTCTAGGACCTATACATTTGTCTTAGGTTTTCCTCCATATGTTCCTGACACTGATAAAGGAGCCAGGTAAAACTATTAGATTTTCCCTTATATTCATCAGAATGTATAAGGTAAAAAAAAAATGATGACAAGTGATGACACAGATGAAGAAAAAATATTTATTTATTCCCGAGGATGTGCAAAACTCCTGCATCAACTACAGAAATCATTATAGAGGTCCCCAAAACGACAGCCAGTGAACAACCACATTATTCAGCAACTCTTTCAAATAAGCTCCGGGAGCTCTATAATTTTTCTATGGAGATACATTTTATTTAGCTTTTCAAATTTGTGGCATATAGGCTTTTGTAGAAGACCTAATGATTGTTTGGATTTCTTCAGTGTCTGTAGTTATGTCCCCCTTTTCATTTCTGATTTTGGTGATTTGGATAGTGTTTCTCTGATTTTAAGTTAGTTTGGCTAAGAGGTTGTCTATCTTTTTTATTTTCTCAAAGAACGGCTTTTGTTTCATTGATTCTTTGAATTGTTGTATTTGTTTCTAATTTATTGATTTCAGCCCTGAGTTTGATCATTTCCAGCCGTCTGCTCCTCTTGGGTGTATTTGCTTCTTTTTTCTTTTTTTTTCTACGAGTTTCAGGGGAGTCATTAAGTTGCTTGTATGTGATGCTACAAATTTCTTCTTGAAAGCACTTAGTGCTATGAATTTTCCTCTTAACACTGCTTTCATTGTGTCCCATAAGTTTGGTTATGTTGTGCCTTTATTTTCATTGAATTTTGGTAAGTCTTTAATTTCTTTCTTTACTTTTTATTTCTTCCTTAAACCAGCTGTCATTGAGTAGCAAGTTGTTCAGTTTCCATGTGTGTGTAGGCTTTTTGCTATTTCTGTTGTTGAGTTCCAGATTTAGTCCATGGTGGACAGATAGGATACAAGGGGATATTTCAATCTTCTTGTATCTGTTGAGGCTTGCTTTATGGACAACTATACAGTCTATTTTGAAGAAGGTTCCATGAAGTGCCAAAAAGAAGGTATACTCTTCTAAATTTGGGTGAAAAGTTCAGTAGACATCTATTAGGTCCATTTGATTTAGGACTTCTGTAAGTGCCCTTATTTCTGTATTTAGCTTCTGTCTAGATGCTCTGTCCCTTGGTGAGAGTGGAGTGTTGAAGTCTCCCACTATTAAAGGATCAATGTGTGATTCAGCTTCAATAATGTTTCATTTACAAATGTAGATGACCTTGTATTTGGGGCATAGATGTTAAAAATTGTGATGCTCTCCTAGTGGATTTTTCCTTTGATAAGAATGATGTGCCCCTCCTCATCTTTTTTGTTTAATTTTGGTTGAATGTCTATTTTTTATATTAGGATAGCTACCACAGCGTCTTTTCTGGGTCCATTTGCTTAAAAATCATTTTTCCAGGTAGTGTTTATCTTTGTTGCAGAGGTGTGTTTCTTGGATGCAGCAGAAGGTTTGATCCTGTTTCTGCAACCATTCTGTTAGTCTGTGTCTTTTTATTGGAGAGTTGAGTCCATTATTTGTGATCAAGTAATGTTAGTTTCTTTCATTGTGGAGTTGGTGTTGTTATTGTGTTTCATTGCTTCTTTTCTTTTATTTATTTTCGTGAAGTTATCTGTATCCTATGTTTTCTTTGGTGTAGTTGTTTTTTTGGTGGATTGGAGTTTTCCCTCAGTATCTTCTCTATGCTCAGTATCAATATCTATGCTGTGTTGCTGTGTAGATATTGTTTAAGTTTAGTTTTATCATGGAATATTTTGCTTTCTCCATCTATGTTGATTGAAAGCTTTGCTGGGTAGTATAGTAGTCTGGGTTTGTATCTGTGGTCCCTTAAAATCTGCATGACATCTTCCTAGGCCCTTCTGGCTTTCATAGTTTCTGTTGAGAAGTCTGGTGTGATTCCGATAGGTTTACCTTTATATGTTATTTGGCCTTTTCCCCTTCCTTCTTTTAATACTTTTTCTTTTTTTTCTGCAGATTAAGTGTTTTGACTATGACGTGACATGAGGAGTTTCTTTTCTGGTCTATTCTATTTGGTATTCTGTAGGCCTCTTGTACGTTCATGGACATTTCTTTCTTTAAATTCGGAAAATTTTCTTCTATGATTTTTCTTGAAGATATTTTCTGGACCTTGAAGCCTGGAATCTTCTTTTTTATCTGTTCCTATTTTTCTTTGATTTTTTTCCTTTCATGGCATCTTTGAGTTCTTGGGTGTTTTGTGTTTGGAACTTTTCTGATTTTACTTTTTTAAACTTTTTTGAAATTTTATTAATTACAGTTTATTCACCTTGTATCCTAGCTGTAGCCCCCTCCCCATCTCCTCCAAATCTTACCCTCCCTCCCTCTTCTTTTCACACCCCTCTCCCCCAGTCCAATGATGGGGAAGTCTTCCTCCCCTTCCATGTGACCATAGTCTATGAGGTCGCATCAGGACTGGCTTCTATGTCATCCTCTGTGGCCGGTCAAGGCTGCTCCCCCCTCAGGTGGAGGTTATCCAAGAGCCAGCCCATGAGATTATGTCAGAGATGGTCCCTAGTCCTATTATTGGTTACTGAGCTGTTCTGGGCTACGTCTGTGCTTGGATTCTAAATTATCTCCAGGCATGGTCCTTGTGTGGAGTATCTGTCTCAGAAAAGACCCCTGTGTCCAGAATTTTTGATCCTGTTGCTCTGTTGTGGAGGTCCTGTTCCCTTCAGGTATATCTCCTTTCATAAGATTCCCTGCACTCTGCCCAATGTTTGGCTATGCATCTCAGCATATGTTTTGATACCCTGCTGGGTGAAGTCTTTCAGAGGCCATTTGTGATAGGCTCCTGTCCTGTTCCCTGTTTTCTTCCTCTTCCGATGTCCATCTCATTTGTCTTTTTGAATGAAGATTGAGCATCTTACCCAGAGTCCTCCTTCTTGTGTAGCTTCCTTAGGTGTGCAGATGTTAGCATGGTTATCCTATATTATATGTCTAATTTCCACTTATATATAAGTATATGGCATGTGTGTCTTTCTGCTTCTGGACATTTGCTCAACCATGTTCATAGCAGCTTTATTTTTAATAGCCAGAAGCTGGAAAATACCCAGGTGACCCTCACTTGAGGAATGGATACAGAAATTGTGGTACATTACACAATGGAATACTACTCAGCAATTAAGAACCAAGAAATCATGAAATTTGCAGGCTAATGTTGGGATCTAGAAAAGATCATCCTGATTTTACTTTTTCTTTGAAAGATGTATCAATTTCTGCAAGTGTATCTTCAGTGCCTGAGATTTTCTCTTCCATCTCTTGTATTCTATTGGTGATTGGGGAAACCTTGGTGGTTTCTGATCTTTTCTCTAAGTTCTCCAGCTCCAAGGGTTTCTCTGTTTGTGTTTTCTTTATTGATTCTAATGCTATTTTCATGCCTTGCACCACTTCCTTCATCTGTTTGAATGTGGATTCCTGTTCTCCATGATGGCCTCTATTTTGTTGTTGTTGTTGATTTCCTCTCTATATGCTACTAATTATGCCTCTACTTGTGCCTCCATTTGCTTGGCTGTATTTGCCTGTATTTCTTTGAGAGCTTTGTTCATTTCCTCTATATTTTCCTTCATTTGTGTGGCTATTTCTTTGAGAAAATTTTTTTTCTTTATGAGCTGCTAATAACTGTATAAGTATAGCTTTAAAATCATTTTCCTTTGTTTATGATGAATTGAAGTATCCATTGATTTTGGGGGTTGCTGATGAAGCCATGATGTCTTTATTTTTGTTGGATGTATTCTTAAGCTGACCTCTGGCCATCTGCTTATCTGTAACCCTCGCTGTTTGTTCCTTGAGTCTATACTTCTGTCTTTCTCTGGTGTCTGAAATATTCTTCAGGAAGTCGAGAGAGGTCCACTGGTTTGAGAGTGTGTGTTTGTGTTTCAGCTCTAGCTTTGGGAGGAAGGTTGTAGGAGCGGGTATACAAGAGCAGGGGACCAAGTGAGGTCATGTGTGTGGAAGTGTGCGGTGAAGGACAGGGTGCTAGGGTGGTGGAGAGTGTAGATGTCTGGAATGTGGGGCAAGGTGGGGGTGCAGGTGCAGGAGGGGGTACATGTGCTGTCACTGTTCCGGGGCACAATGTGCATGTTCAAGTTCCCTGAATACCTCAGTGGCCTACAGGCCTTTCATACTGTCCTTCTTTTATTCAAATCTGTCTTGGCTCCAGGAATTGTTTGGTCGGACTCCACGGGTAGACCCACAGAACAGTGGTTTCAATGTTGAGAACGCTGTCCCAAAGATCCCCAAGCTGCCCACAGTGGTGCTGTATGTGTTAGTGATCCAAAGTCTGGCTACTAGTGTAGAGGGGCCGTGGATCTGGGGCTCTGCATGCACTCGCATGAAAGTGCACTCACTCTCTAGTAGCCCTACATGGAAATTACAGGGGTTCACCCCGTTCTCTACCCTCAGACCTCGGTGTGGTGGGCAAATGGGTGTGTAGGAGATCTGTCAGCTCAGTGTTACTGCAGCCGCACAACTGGGAAGCTGGTTTAGCAGCCTACTGGGAGTCCAGCCACATCTGCAGAACTAGATGGCAGGTACAGATCCCTGCTGGGAGGCTCTGGGGAGACCATCTAGCTGCCTGACGACCTGGGTGGCCAGATGGACCTGGGTGGCCGGGTACAGCCGGCTGGCCTCCCGCCATTGATGGGCAGGGAAGCTCACCTCTATACTCTCAGTCTCCAAGCAGGGAGTTCTGTGCTTGGAGCAGTCGGCACTGTGGGCTGCCTCTGCTGAGGAGGAAAGCCCAACAAGGGGAATTTTAGGGGATTGAATATTTTCCACTCTCCGGAGAAGTGACCAAGATTCAAATGGTTTTAGCTCACTGGTTGTCCCCTCTCTCCCAGAAAGCCACAGTGTCGATGTTCTGGCTTCAGGTGCCCCTCCACTCACCAATTTCAATTTTAGATCCTCTTCCCCTCAGATACGGGTGGTATGTGCTGGTCATAGCCATCTTGGATCCTCACGTAAATCTTGATCCTTCTTCAACTAGAATTTACCCCACAGCTAAGAGTCTATAGTACTTCTCTTAATTTAGCACTAGATGGCACAGTATATCTAAGCTTATAATGGGTTCTTCCAAGTATGTTGACACCCATTCAAAACAGGAGGGTAATCCAAGTGCATGTGTGTTTAAAATCTGCAGTTGAGATGTTGTTCAATATGAAAAAAGATGGAGATCTAAAGATGGCTGTCCATCCCTGCAGGCTTCTCCCTGGCATCAGCACCCTCCCATGCCTTGTCCACATTCACCTATGTTACAGCCCTTCGACCTTTTCCAAACTACCAGTAGTACAATCATGAAATGCTGCTCAGCGCAATGAGTTTGCCAGTACCAAAAACCTTCTGAGGTAAGACCAAGATGCATGTGGCTATTGGCTGCCTGTGACTAGAGTCACATGACCGATATCATTGCAAATAGCCACCGGCAATGCTGGAAAGAGAAGCCTAAGAGCTACATGTCTCTGGCAGTACAAGAGCTTTTCTCTCATTTTCAGGGACCTGGGCAGGGAAAGTACAAGGCTGTATTCAGTTTAACATTGCAACAGCTTAATGTTGAGTCATGAAGCATGTTTTATGCCGACGTCTATCCCAATTAAATATGCTCTCACACCATCCATTATAATCAAATTTGGAAACGTTTGAATGAAAACAGAAAGTTAACTTAAATCTTGTATATACAATGTCCTATATGATCTTTAGAAGGCTTATGCTATAAGTCCACTTTCAAAACTCAATAATATATTGGAACAGAGTCTTCACTTAGTATGAATAGACATCACAAGGTTCTGTTTGTGATCCCAAGCCTAAGTTCAAGGTTGTCCCTTTCTGTGTGTGACATCACATGCTCCAGCATTGAGCTCCGAAGTGGCACAGTCCCATGGTGATTCTTATGTCCTCTGTACTGTGTTTTTTTTTTTTTTTTCCATGAGGTTGGAGGAAATTTTGCAGTTGCTGTTTGATGAAACCTAGATAGTGTTTCTCAAGTGATAGATGTTGTGGCCACTGACAGGGTCACAGACACTGCCATCCACTAAATTTACTCTTAGGCTCTCTACTGCTTAATTAGAAAAGAACTTGATATTAGATAATTCATACGCCTAAGGAAAAATCTCCTATTATTCTACTGAAGGAATATAACAATAAAATGACTCCTAATGACATATTGCTATACTCACGGATCAGAACATCATTCATTTCTCATAAGACAGGCTTCTTCTTACAGCATATGATAATCAGCACAGAGACCCACAACTGGACAATGGACAGAGAGTGGGAGACTCAGTCCTAAATGAAAGGTCTTCATCACATCTGGATGTCAACACAGAAGAAGAGACAGGAAGCCTTCTGGGAGAGAAGGTGATAGGTGATCCCAAAGAAACAGTGTCATCCAGAGACAAGACTGATATACATATGAACTGTCAGAGATTGTAAAGCATGAACAGAACCTGGACAGGTTCAAACCAGTAAACACTGAGAAAGAGAAGAGCACACAAAGTCTTACCCCTAATCAAGAAGTTATTTGCAATTGGTACCTGTTGAAAAAGGGTGAAATTACTTTTTTCCAGTTAAGTGTCAGTAGGTTTATTAAACACACTCTGTGATAGGCCCAATGGTTAGGAGTAGTTTTCCAACACAAAGCAGATTCCATATTATTTGTGTGTTTTTTGGTTGGGTTTTGTTTTGTGTGTGTGTGTTTGCTAGAGAAAGAAAGTGGAAGGAAAATTAACATTAAATCTGTGGGTAGAGAGGTAGGGATGAGCTGAGAAAAGTAGAAAAAGGGACAGATGCAATTAATATATATTATGTGACAGAATTCTTTAGAAAGCAGATTCTCATTGAAGTAGTCATACATCAACAAGTCCAACAGAACATGACAAATCCCACTTAATAAATGTGATGTTTTGCGCTATCATCATCTCAACTTAAGATTCCTCATTTTTTTTAACAAATAAATGATCTCTTTGTGTTGTGCTCAAGAAATGGTAACTATTGTTTTATTATTTTATAGTTATACAGTTTTCATACTATACATCTATAAATATATATTTATGTAGATATATTATGGTAAATGCATGTTCACATGATATGAAAATATTATATAATGTAACCCACTTTCCTAATGAACTATCTAAATTTAAGTATCAAAACATATGGTAAGCCAGAAATTCTCCTATTCCAATTTTTGTTTTATTTATATTTGTCCTACATAGATGCCAATTTTCTAAGCTTATGGATTTTAACTAATCATATTCAATATGGTCATGAATTTCACTAATAACTATTAAAAACCAGGTAATCATTATTAAGTCATATTTTGACTCTCAAATGTGATAGCTTTAATCATAACATCTTCAGTATGTGTTTTCACAAAGACTGCAGTTAAAATTATTTGTTTTAGGCTGAGGTTAGAGCTGTCTCAGTGGTCATAGGCACCTGTTGCTACAAACTTCCTGAGTTTATTCCCAACATCTATTTCAGGCAGTTAACTACTATCTGTAAGTTCAGCATCAGGGGATAAATGTTCTTTGCTGGCCTTCACAGGCACTCATACAGACACACATACAAAACTTAAGTAAATAAACAACGTTTCTAAGTTCTCTAGGAAAAAAATAAGTAGGCAGAAAACTAAAAACTTAACTAAAATTTTGTTTCACTGCATAAAATATTCTCGTCAGTACCTCAACCTCTTCAGGATCTCCTAGAGTGAGTTGGCAGCATCAGTGGACATTACTGTTTGCTTCTGGGTAACAGCCTGGTCAATCCTAAACTGACATATTAGCACTCCCCTTAATGGAGTCCAGCGGCTGCAGAGGAAAGCATACATTTAGCTACTGTCGTACTTGTTTCTCCTCTAAATATGTGATAACCTGTTTTGCTTGTAAAATCCGAATTTGCTTTGATATCTCACTCCAGTAGCAAATAAATACTAGCTAGTGAGCATACATTATGTAACACCCATAAGCAAAGAGATGTGTGAAGAATCATGTTGCTGTATGTATGGCAGTTGCTTCTTTGTTTACGTATGAGTGGTTTTGTGCCTGCAAAGAGTTTTCTTGAAAGAAATGTAATTCAGAGATGTGCAGAAATTACCTAAAGTATCAGAACGAAGTCCCTACTTGGAAAGCTACATCCTTTCTAAAATTTAAGTAAAACCCGTTTGTGTGATTTACATTTTGCTAATTCTAGAAAGCAAGAGACAGATGTTTTTAAGTTTTATATGCCTAGATTAAACATCAATATGTTGGTAATATTTATGATTTTTAAAATTGTTATTACAGCAAAACATAACTACTAACCAAGTGGTCGTCTATTAATGTAATGATAAAATTTATCAGATATTAATTATGGTTTGGATAATGAGATGAAAGTGCTTCCTTGCAAGATTCCTGCTCTTACCTATTTGAAAACGAAAGGTTTAACTATGCTACTTACATTGGAAAACTCCTTAACACAATTCATTTTTATCAAAAGTTAGAAATGTTAGACAGAAATTAAAGGCAATGGTTAGAGAATTTTCACATCTATTCTAATTCCAACTTTCTAAAAATCAAATCTCCGGCGACTTTTCTATGTTGTTGTTTGATACACTAAGTCATACTACAACCTACGGAGCAAGATTTAAGTTAAATATAAGACAGAGCTAAGGAAATACATCTTTTAAAATCATCGTTAATTTCTTACTAAACTACAGTGTACCGTCATATGGACTCTTCATGTATATGTAGTTCTAAAAAGTTACAATAATTACTTGGAGAGTTTTTGTACAGGTTTGATTAACATTCATACATATCTCCACTAGCACAATCTTCTCACACAAGACTATCTATAAGATCATATATAATATACTGTATATTTAAACTATGATTCTTGGCAGTACTGATCTTCAGTTGGACACAGAATAATTTTGTGATGTTTTAAATACAGCTTGTTTCTAGAATGTGAGGAGGTTTCTCATTATATTATATTTTATTACGAATTTTTTTCTTTTATTTAAGTTGTCACGGTTATTGGCATTACATAAGTCATTAAAGCCTTTATATTTCAAAGTCTTTGTAGTTGTCTTGATATTTTCCTTAATCTTCTCTTCATGTGAAATTTTGCTCTGTTTCGGGTTTCACAATGACAAGTTTATATCAATTCTACAGTACCTTATAAAAACTTATTTGGAACCCTGAATTTCTTTTTCTATTTTTCTGTTTTGTAACTTGTTGTTGGTAAGAATTGCTTCCTTTTTTCTTTTTACTTTTTGTCTTTTTTCCTTACTTGTTGGTGAGAAATTGATTTGTTTCTCTCATGAAGATTTTCTTTATTTTCATGTTTTACAAAAATATTACTTTACTCAAGTTAAAAAGATCTTTCTGAGACACTTACATTATTCCTCATCCTTTATTTATGTGTAGTGTATGTATTTCTGCCTTCCTGTCATTTTCTGAACTCAATTCATACTTGTATTGTGTTCCTTGTGTTGTTCCACCCATCAGTTGATTTTTATTTACTTTTCTGAAATGCAAGATGCTAGATGTCTATATAGTTCAGGGCTAGTAATTATCAAGAAAACAAGACTCTATCAGTTGAAAATAGTAGTTGTTATTAATTATACTCATAATAATACATAAAATAACTAAATATTACATAATATTGTGTTAGAAAATATATTTAATGGTTCTTGAAATTTTTATATGTTTTACTTTTATCCAATTAAATTTGGGATGCTATCCTACAGCTATTTTCCCTTCTGTTGTGTAAAACTTCATTTATATATATATGAAAATTTATAATCATAATTATGTTGCCATTTTTACTTTTCATGATTGATTTCAGATCATACACTCAAGATAAATATGTGCAGGAAAAGATTATGAAATATCTTGTGGATTTGGTGTTTATTATTTTAATAACTTTTTTCTTCAAATTTTTTAAAAATCCATATTTACAGCTAATCAAATATTTTGTAGTGTATGAGGTAGATCGAGTCTCCTTACTTTTTAAGTAAGATCTCACTTTTACAGACAGAATGTGAGAGTTCAAAATATAATGAAAGTTTTTATTTCATTATAAAATAATCAACAATCTTCAACTATTTGTTACAACCTAATCAATCAGCAAACATTCTCCTCCTACTTCTATACCTGTTTGTGAATGAATATGCTCACAATCATCTAAACTCACTTGTGTAAAAAATATTTTTCTTAGTTCAGAATTTTTTCTAAACTAAACTCCTAGCTCTCCAATCCTAGGCAAAAATCGCTGATGTTTTTGTTTTTGTGTGTGTTTGTTTTTGTTGTTTGCTTTTAAGTTTCTTGAAGTACCTTGGATATATTTTTAAATGGAACTTATATTAATGAATGGTAGTATTCTTTTGATACCTTTTTCAATTGAATCATAAATTCTGTGAAGAGTTATATTAGTTAACCTTCTTCAGTGTCCACAGATTCTACAAGAGAAGGTGTACTTAATACTCATTTTCGATCTAAACCAATACTACTATTTCTGTGTCCACAATTATATAGAAATATTCTGCTGTATATATGAAATATACAATCATTGGATTTTTAAACTCTCTTTTATATCTTTTTTTGCAGGCTCTTAAACTTGATCTACAATGGAAAAATTCCTTTTTTACCTGTTTCTCATTGGCATAGCTGTGCGAGCTCAGATTTGTCCAAAGCGTTGTGTCTGTCAGATTTTGTCTCCCAATCTTGCAACCCTTTGTGCCAAAAAAGGGCTACTATTTGTTCCACCAAACATTGACAGAAGAACTGTGGAACTACGGCTGGCAGACAATTTTGTTACAAATATCAAAAGAAAAGATTTTGCCAATATGACCAGCTTGGTAGACCTGACTCTATCCAGGAATACAATAAGTTTTATTACACCACATGCTTTTGCTGATCTACGAAATTTGAGGGCATTGCATTTAAATAGCAACAGATTGACTAAAATTACAAATGATATGTTCAGTGGGCTTTCCAATCTCCATCATTTGATATTGAACAACAACCAGTTGACTTTAATTTCTTCCACAGCATTTGACGATGTTTTTGCCCTTGAGGAGCTGGACCTGTCCTATAATAATCTAGAAACAATTCCCTGGGATGCTGTAGAGAAGATGGTGAGCTTGCACACGCTTAGTTTGGATCACAACATGATTGACAACATTCCCAAGGGAACTTTCTCCCACTTGCACAAGATGACTCGGCTAGATGTAACATCAAATAAATTGCAGAAGCTGCCTCCTGACCCTCTTTTTCAGAGAGCGCAGGTGCTGGCCACCTCAGGAATCATAAGCCCATCGACGTTTGCATTGAGTTTTGGTGGAAACCCCTTGCATTGCAACTGTGAGTTACTATGGCTGAGAAGATTGTCGAGAGAAGACGACCTTGAGACATGTGCTTCTCCTGCACTTTTAACTGGTCGTTATTTTTGGTCAATTCCTGAGGAAGAATTTTTGTGTGAGCCTCCACTCATTACTCGTCACACACATGAGATGAGAGTCTTAGAGGGTCAAAGAGCAACACTGAGGTGCAAGGCTAGAGGAGACCCTGAGCCTGCAATTCACTGGATTTCTCCTGAAGGGAAGCTTATTTCAAACGCAACAAGATCTCTGGTGTATGACAATGGAACACTTGACATCCTTATAACAACTGTAAAAGATACAGGAGCTTTTACCTGCATTGCTTCCAATCCTGCAGGGGAAGCAACACAAACCGTGGATCTTCACATAATTAAACTCCCTCACCTACTGAACAGCACCAATCATATCCATGAGCCTGATCCTGGTTCTTCAGATATCTCCACTTCCACTAAGTCAGGTTCAAATGCAAGCAGTAGCAATGGTGATACTAAAATGAGTCAAGATAAAATTGTGGTGGCAGAAGCAACTTCGTCAACAGCACTACTTAAATTTAATTTTCAAAGAAATATTCCTGGAATCCGTATGTTTCAAATTCAGTACAATGGTACTTATGATGACACCCTTGTTTACAGGTAAGAAAAAAGCAGCCATCTTGGATCTTTGCTGACCATTATGGTGCAGGGTTTGTTAAGCACTATTGCTTTGTACTGTTTCTGAATTGGCACTGCTGCTCTGAGCTGTAACTGTAGCAATCCAACTTTATAGTACATAATGTAGTTTATGAAATGACCATTCTACATATGGAGAAATAGTTCGAATGGCATTATTTTCAAATAGTACACATTTATGTTTAATGCTATGCTTCTCACTTTTACCTCATATGAGACATGTGACTATCAGACAACAAGACAGATTTAATTAAAAACTTCAAAAACATACCAGAATTTATACATCCACGAGTGTTCTTTCCTTCAAGGAAGTCACGTTGGGAGGCTATCCCATTACCCCAATGATGCTGCCATTGTTCAAAGCAGCTTTGGAATTATCTTTAGAGTCTTCGGCATACTATTTTGAATATCCTCAATGGTGGCAAATCTTCATCTTTTGAGGGTGAGTTTCACTTTTGGAGTCAAGTTTTGTGAATAAGGTGGGTGATCAAGATGGGCATTGCCACTTTCGGGCAAAACAAATGATGTAACTATAAATTAATGAGACTGGATCTTTGAATGATTGCGTTATGTGTGCATGTCCTGTCTATGTGCACGGGTTCTTAAGACACTTCCAACGAAGATGTACATCATATTTTGAGTATTGAAAGTATCACTGGAATTAAGTATGCAACTCCTGGGACAGGGCAGTGATGGAGAACTTGCATCGGCTAACGAATTTCTGGTATGTTTTTCTAAAATTCAACCTCATTGATTTGTAGTCACACCTTGTCCAATTTTCAGTTGGAAATCCACATTTTTATAATGTTATTCATTACAGATTATTATTATCCTTAGGAAATGACGTAAAGTCAGCTTTTAAAATAAGCTTTTAGATCAGCTTTGTTCCTATACACAGAAGTTAAATTCTTGAAAATAATTTGCTTTTATTCATGTATGGAAATGAGATTAATTTTTTTAAGTAAGTGTAGACTAGAGGAAAAAAAAATTTTAAAAAATTATGTTGGCTAGCTATGTAATCAATCCTGGACCAGTTTCTACCTGGTTGAGTTTTAATTTCCTCATCTTTAAAAAGAACGATTAGGCTAATGGTTTCTAATATCCCTCTCATCAGTAAATGGATGTGGTGGCGCACTATGACATATGAGTATTAGCAAAATGTAGTTTACTTTTGTCTCACAGGCTCTCTATACAATCTACAGACGATAGTCAACTGGTGATCATGGAGAGATGCTGACCTGACCATTTTCCTGTAACCGTATATTCCGTGTTAACTCTGTGATATGCCACATGTTGCTTTCAAAATCCCAGTTCTGTATTCCTGTTCTGAGGAATAAATTCTGTGCAGGGCTGAGAACCTTGTTTAATTTTTAATTCCTGAATATAGGGGTTGTCATCTCTAAAACACTTATATCTATCCCGTTGTGTCTTATAAAGATTAAACATGGATATAAGCATTTCTAAAACATTCACTGAATGGCAGCAGTGAGTTTGGTTATGAATGCGTGCTTACTTACACTTCCTGGTGTAGAACTTGCTGTGTAGTTTGTATCCCAGGTATGATTCACCATAGTTTGAAATTTCTATAACTCATTTTCAGGAAAAATTATTGTTCTACCCTGTCTTTCCAAATTAATTTTACTTTAAATTGTATTTTAAAAAAGAAAAAAAAAAGAGAGAGCTAGTAATAAATAGGACCACATAAAAAATCTTTACAGTAGGATGGATCCAGATGGTTTTTTAAACCTTAGGGGGAAAAAATGTGTCTTGATGGAGATTCTCACCTGCCAATGGTGGTTCAGTGCTTTTACCCAGATCATCATGTGTTCATCATGTGTTCAGGCTATTACTCACACAAGTATATCACACACATTAAAAAAATACTGGGAACTAAGGAATAAGAAATCACGGTATCTGTAAATAAAACCTGTTCATACTTGTAAGAGCAGAAGTTATTAAAGATAGTCTTAGCGGGTGCCATTCCATAGCAGCTTATTACTGATTTGGAAAGCGAATGCTCTGAATTGCAGTTCCATTCTGGTTGCTAATGTGATTGTCAGTGTTTTCTCTTTCTTCAAATTGCCTTTCAGCCATAGAGGTGTTGTAAGTGCTAAATGGATTTGTTTAGTAGTCAGATAATGTCACAGTCACACCTTTCAAAAGCAATTTGTCATAAATGATTTTTTAGCAATGGCTTTTATTACGAGTTCTGCTTTGCCAAGCAGTGTAATTAGTAAGCTTGTCAAGGTATGGTGCAGGCACCATTAATATAATTCAGACTGTAACAATGAGCTTTCAGCTTCTCTAACTGGGTAAATATAAGATCAGATCACCTCCCCATATTTCATATCTGTTATAAATGTGCTTATCCTAATGAATATTGAGAAAGACAGAACTAAAGCCATAATGACTTTGTGTGTATGTGTTTTGTTTTGATTTTAATATTAACACATATTCCATTGTCCCTCAGAATGATACCTCCTACGAGCAAAACATTTCTGGTCAATAATCTGGCTTCTGGAACTATGTATGACTTGTGTGTCTTGGCCATATATGATGATGGCATCACTTCCCTCACTGCCACAAGAGTCGTGGGTTGCATCCAGTTTACTACGGAACAGGATTATGTTCGTTGTCACTTTATGCAGTCCCAGTTTTTGGGCGGTACCATGATTATTATCATTGGTGGAATCATTGTTGCATCTGTGTTGGTTTTCATCATCATACTAATGATCCGGTATAAGGTTTGTAACAATAATGGGCAACACAAGGTCACCAAGGTTAGCAACGTTTATTCTCAAACTAATGGGGCTCAGATGCAAGGCTGCAGCGTCACGCTGCCCCAGTCCATGTCCAAACAAGCCATGGGCCATGAAGACAATGCCCAGTGCTGTAAAGTTGCCGGTGACAATGTAATTCAGTCTTCAGAAACATGTTCGAGTCAGGACTCTTCTACCACTACCTCTGCTTTGCCTCCTACCTGGACTTCAAGTGCATCTGTGTCTCAAAAGCAGAAACGAAAGACTGGTACGAAGCCAAGTGCTGAGCCGCAGAGTGAAGCTGTCACAAATGTTGAGTCCCAAAACACTAACAGAAACAACTCAACTGCCTTGCAGTTAGCTAGCTGCCCTCCTGATTGTGTCACAGAGGGGCCCACATCTCAAAGAGCACATACCAAGCCAAGTAAGTTTCTCACTGTGCCTGCTGAGAGAGCTAGAGCCAGGCACAGGTCCTCCCTCAATGAAGAGTTAAAGAGATGTTACCACTATGGTAATTCATTGAAATCATGTGAGCTGTCTCATAAGAGAAGCATTTCTATGAGTAGGATTTGAACCAAGCCTTGCATTTCTGATGTTTGGTATGGGAAAGCAACTGTTTTATATGTGGAGTTCACACAAGGAGTCTTTGTGCAATCTATTAATTCCCTTTGAGAAATTACAGTGAATATTCACAGAGGAAATTGGAATTTGAGATTCTTGTCTTGTCTCTGTTGTTTGTACCTGAGGTTCTTTATAAACCTTCCAAGGAAGAGATGGGGAATACAATATCTCCATATACATGCGTGAGTGTTAGGTAAATAAAACAGCAAATGTGGGGACAACAAGAGATTGCAGTAATGCCTTCTTTTACCCTAAGGCTAATATCCAGGCCCTGTGACAGAAAATCATTGAAAAAAGAAAAAATGATCACAAGGCCAAGAGATATGGCAGCCTGTAAAAGCAGCAAGCCTGCCAAGCCTGAAAGCCTGACCTCTTAGTTTCCATTTGGGAATCAAAAATGGAAAGTACAAATGTCCTCATTTGTCCTCTGACAGCCATGATAGACTCACCCTCATCCCCATCCTCACAAAATAAATAGCAATTTTAAATGTAAATTCCTATCACAGGAAATGTCTCACATAACAATTAGGTTTATTGTAATTTAAAGAGAAGTCTGTGAATAATTGATATATTTCAAGGAAGGCACTGTATTGCTTTCAGTGGCAATCTTGTAAAGAACAACTCAAGTTTAAATTTGTTATTCAAATTAAGCATTCCTGGGAAGCTAAAGTAAGTAACCTTCTAAACAATAGTCTTGCTTCATTCTGGTGCTAAAATTGTTTGAAGCTACTTCTCTTTCATAACTGAGACTTTTCAGTGAAAAATAAAATAAAATGAAATTCATTTTACATGTATCATATATGCTGAACCACAGAAATATAAAGATGATCATATTTATTTCATGCACAACTACTGAATGAATGTGTATTATAATTTTTAATACAAGTAAAAGAATCAGAGAAGAATGTAAATCTGTTTTTACAAATAGGTGTTTGCTTTTATCACCAAGAGAAATAAAAACTTCTAAAAGAAGACTCATCACATTAACAAATGGTAGAAAAATCATTGTTAATTCACTGGAATGACATTTTTTTCTCTTATTTATTATAACTCTGCCTCTGAATGTTTGTACTTTAAAGTAAATACAATTTTAAACAAGACTGTGATGAATGTAATCATAAATCATTCAGCATAGTGGGCATGCATTATTTTAAAGTAGAATATAGAATTAGCTATATGTTTACTTGATAAAACATTCTTGGAGATTCATTGAAGTCATGATTCATAGATGTATATTTCTATGAACTTCTTAAGAAATGATATTCATGGTTTTATTTTTATTTTCCTTCTCAATTTTACTTTCATTTTGTTGTGAGGCTTTTTACTATGTGAACACTTACATCCTCTACTTGGCATGGACACAAGGTCTCCTGTATCCCAAGCTGCCCTCAAACCCACTCTGTAGTCAAGAAAGTCCCCCACATCCTCTGGGCCCCACTCCCCACATTGTAGGATCACCCATTTGCACCACTACCTCTACCTCAAAATGACAGTATGCTAACTCACACTACTCAGCCATGGTTTAAAGCTAAACTTCAGGCTCTCACATCACTAGCTTCATTGTTGCCCAGACAATTAATTTTAAATCAATGTGAAAAAATAATTAATTCAATCTAAAATGTTCAATTAAATTTAATTTGAAACATGTGCATCTTATCATATGTGCTTTCTCTTGATGCTATTAGTGCGATAAGACTGAAGTGATTGGAGATGACTTTAATGCCAGTCTTTATAATTTTATTTTAAGAGATTGCACAGTGGGCTCACTTATGTTCTCTAAATCCCTTATCTTTCTTGCTTCCTTTGGGAGAATTTGCTTTTTGCTAGTCAAAGCCCAATCCTCCTCCACTGCTCCTATAGATACTCCTTGGAGACACATAAGGACGCCTAGGTGGTCTTAGTTCATGAAAGTAAAGCACCTCTCAAAGTGGAGTGACTTTCAACACTTACAACCATAATGTCTAATTCCAACTATGTATTCTGAGTTCACACAGATCACATAATTTCTAAGGAGGCAGTGAATGACAACAGCACATTCATCTTCCCATTCTAAGATTTGACAACATCATAATAAACTCTTGAATGGGCGAAAATTTTCTAGTTTTCATAAAGAGATGGTTGTGAAGGACAGGAAGACCTTGAGATCAAACAGAGCAAGCAACTCTGCACGCCTGCTATATACAACTGAGAAACCCTGATTTTATAGTTGCTTTGCTTTTAGAAATGATTATCCTGCTTATGCCTCTCCTGAAATCTTGGGAATTTCACTTCTCATAAACACTTAAAGTGTGTTACATAGAACCATTTGATTTTTGACTGATGCTATTAAAACAATTGACTTTTTAATATTTTTATCGAGATTTATCAAGTATATTTACCAAATTCTTGTGTACTTATCTCTTAAACACAAATATCTAAGCCTGTGTTTTAGTCTTTAAAAAGTTTATATTTCAAGATGTAGCCTAACAAGAAAGTCATTTGGTATTCATTTGTGTTTAGATGATGGAAGTTTTACTTTTGAAGATAATTGATGCTATTTATTTTAATGTCTGATACAGAATAGATGTTTAGTTGATTGACTGAAAAATGCACAGGTAAATACACGAGTATTTATAGGAATGAAGGTATTATTATTAAGACTAATAAAGGTTTTGACTAATTAGCATCACAATGATTGTGGTGCAGAAATTATGTTACCTCACCAAGCAGACAGGCTGTGTTCTCCTTGTGTTTCCTCTTGCAATGTAGTACATTCTTTACCTAACCTGACATATATTTGTGATCTGAACATAAAATTTCCTTTTTATTGTTTCTGACTATAGGCAGAACATATGCATTATTTTATTTTATTTTTCTTAATTATTTAATTTTCATTTTAGCCATATAACATTATCAGTTTGTTATATGCAAAAAATTATATATAAGCTCTCATGGCTATCAAGGTATTTTCAATATTTATTTGAATGTATAGATCAAGCATTATGGAACCCTCTCTAAAATATTTTTTGTTCTTTTTGGATAATTGTTTCTTGAGTTAGAAATACCAAACCATAATTCAAGTGGTATCATAGAGGAGGAATCTAGTTTTCAAAGTTACCTCAGTATTCTAGGAAATAGTAGGGTTGTTTTTTTTTTTTTTGATAATTGTTATATTTGGGACCTCCAACTTGATCAATATATAAATCTACTGTATAAAACAGTCTAAATTTGGTGTGGGAATCAGTAACCATGACACTGTACAATTTATTTCTTCTAAATTTCCTCCCAAAATTAAAGGAATCAAAACAGATCTTACTAGTTACTGCATGAAAACAATTGCTTTCACCTGCTTCTAAGATCTTGTTTGACAAAGTTTTACAATATAATTTAAAGTATTCTGTGTTATTTAGTAACCCAAATTTTATTCAGAAAAATATTTGCACATTCTCTGAAATAATTCACTTTCAATACTTTAATAGCGTTCATTTCCCACTTTTTTCAACATTCATAAGGTGCTGGCTAAGAATATTATTCATTCACTTTATTTACTTTAATTAAAGAAATCTAACTTTTACTTAGAAATTAAAACAATCAGAAAAATATCATCAATTAATTGGCACCTGTTTCCTAAATTTTAAAATTTTCACTCAGTTTATGTTTAGGTGAAAACTTAAGAAAGCTTTTTTTTAAGAAAATACAAATACTTAAAAATTCTGTAGACATAAAAATACTGCAGGTTTCTTTTAAATGTAAACTGTACTTTTCTCAAAGAAGGCAGCAAACAGGAGTGTGTTGTTTTCTTGTCCTCCATGATTTACAGCCGCAGTTTGAAAGGGTAAGTGAGGCATGCTCATTCATCAGACAAGTGAGGACCATTCTTTTTCCTTCCTTGGAATGCTTTTTGTCAGGTGAGCCGCCCTTAGCCTTGTTTGCTTCTGTGTGAGCCAGGAAAATATTTAGGGTAAAGATTTCAGTAGGGTTGGATGGGAAAGAACCATGCTTTTCTTCTTAGTTGCTAATGAGAGTACTATTATTGCATCAATAATAATAATACAATAACAATGATTATAAACTGTATAATGCAAGTGGCAAATGGTGTTGAATGTATTTTATGGGTAAGAAATATGTCATGAAGGGCCTGGAGAGATAGCTTAGAGCTTAAGTGTGCTTACTATTCTTGCAGATGACCTGGGCTCAGTTCCTAGTACCCACCTGGTGGTTTACAACTTTCTATAGCTCCAGTTACAGGGGACCCAACAATTCTTCTTACTTCTTCAGGGTTCTAGAAGCATACAGTACACATTCTTTCACTCATGTGTGTACATGTCTACATATAAAACAAACAAGTAAAATTTTAAAAGAAAATGCAATGTCATCAAGATGCATAAAGAAAAAAATCTAATCAAACTCAACAAGATTTTTATACCATTTTCAAAGACCAGCCCTCAAAATTACTCAGTTCTATAGACAAAAAAAGTAAACAAATGATTTCCCTCAGCCATTTTATAAGCACTGTGAGTTTTGTATTTCTTTTCATTGTTTTTCAGAGAAAATAATTGCTTTTAGCAGAACAAAAGTCTACACAAAATAAAAAGTTCTGTTACTATGTTTCTATGACTTAGCCATCCTAGCAATATGGATTCATCACAAGTGGGACTGACATTAGCAGTTATAACTGGAAGTGTGCTAAAGTATTAAATGATATCATGGTGGTAATTTAAATGCCTTTGATACTTTATCAAAATTTGCAACTTGTTATAACGAAAGAAATGATAAGTAATTGCTCTGGCTATGTTCACCTGTTTCAAAGTAAATGCTAAAGAGATAAAGTAAATATTGAATATATAGGCATATTGTATATTTGTATAGGTTTACTTATAAATAGATATACGTCTATACATATACTGAATTCTAGAAAAAAAATTAGCTAAAATTATATTTTATGCTATTCAAATTAATAACTTGGCAATTACTTAAAGATAATCAAATTTTAAAGGAGTATCAAAGAAATGGTTCCAAACTATATCTAACATTTTAAGACAACAGTCAAAATGCACACTTTCTAATATGCCTTTGTCATTTGAGTTTTCTAATTATGTTCAATTTACAAGCTCATTTCATCTTTCTTCTCAAAATGATGAACATTATGCTTACAAATATAAAAACCATGAAGCTTTTGTTTTACATTCTTTTTTAATATACTTGATTTGAAGTATGATTACACACCTCATCTCATTTAACACCTACATTATGCAATTGATACAGTTCGGCTCCATATCTTACCAGTAAATGAGTATTTGAATAAATTGAAATTATGAAATATATTTGACTCTACCATAATCAAATTTTCTATTTTTCTCTCTGTAACATTTATGAGGATACTAATCTTCAGGGAGTACTGTAAATTCAAATAAGTGTTTGTGCTAGGTGATTTTATATATAAAAATAAATTAATATTTCACCCATTTCTAACATATTATAAAATCTGACAACTATCCTTACAGATCCTTAACCTTTCTCACTTCCAAATTATTAATAGTATTTTCATATGAACATGTTTTTTTCAAAGAAATGGAATATGTCCAGTCAGAATTGTGTCAAGATATTGCACATTTGTTGGCAAATGGATGTATATTCATGCCATATCTTATTTGTGCACTTTTATTTAGAAACGGAAGGCATAAGAGTAGTTGAAGACTGTATGTTAGCATAATAGTTACTATTTTTTTTATAGCTGTGTGGTAAGTATGGGTGAATTCTGTTTCCTACTTCGAGCTCTGTAGTTTCTATGTTTTTTGAAGGCAGCTCACCAGTTGAAATGCTAATTCTGGGATAATGTAAAAAAGAAATCTGACTGTGTCATTGAACTACATTGACCGTACGTTAGGAGACATTGGTTTGCATTCCAGAAATATATATTTGAAAATTAAACTCTTATAGTACTAAATTTATAAAATAGCTACAGAAAACTATAAAAAAAATTTAAAAAGCTAATTGTCATTTTACACGTGATTGTTCAGCAAAAATAAAGCGAATAGGATATTAGGGCCTTATCTTAAAGAACAAAACAAGTAAAGAACTGTTCATGACATTGAAAATCTCATTCCCAGATGCTTTGCTGACTAACGTTGACCAGAATGTCCAGGAAACACAGGTGAGAAACTTATTAACAGGTATTTACTTCAAATACCAGAGAGATTTGCTACTGTGTCTATGAGGTTTCTAACTTTTGACATCCTAATGCCCTCTTTTGAGATTGTCTATTATGTGGAGTGCTTAGCAGTACCTACTGTAGTTTGCTTGGGTAGAGTGAATTTTCAAAACGAGTCTGATGAATATAAATGTTGTTGGTATGAAAGGCAGCTCTAATTCTGCTGCTAGTGTGACTGGAGCAACTCTCACAGTCATTCCTGATTCAAATCACTTTTAAAACTATTCTGTACACATAGATATCTCAGAATGAACGTACTGATCCATGCCTGACACCGGTCTTTGTAAGGACATATTCAGCCATGTCTCTCATCCTTGTCCGACTTTTGTTTGAGATGATACATTTTTCCTTATTCAGAAAAGATGAAGTTTTACACTGGTATATAAAATGAATGAAGACATTTTACAGTGAAGGCTACACACCCCTTATTTGAAGCATTGTTTTTGGCAGCCACAAATTACTCTTCTTGAGAGCTTTTTTTTTTTTTTTGAATTTTCAAATGAGAATTTTATTTCTGCATTTTAATTGGATCAGAAAGTGTGTTTCCAGAATGGAGGAGCACTGAAGCAATCTGTTCAAACAGCTGGAAGTGTCAGCCATTTGCTTGAAGTTGCCAACAAGGGGGAAAGCTTTTAAAAAATTGGAAAAAAAAACCCCTGCATGCTTTCTATATCGAAGGTATCTTTTGCTCCTTTTAGCATTATATATATTAAGAATGCTAATTTTCTCAATTTGTCATATTTTCCCCAATAAATTCCACCCCTAAATGAGAGCATACATTTCTATGTATTTTTCTTCCTTGACTCCATTCTCGAGTGTCTTAAGGAACCAAATGGGTCAATAGAAACCAAGAACTTCAGCATGTCCAGATGCTACAACTGGAGCTGGCCCACAGAGGATGCCTTGTCTCTCTACATCATTTCTCTCAGTTTACCTTCCCCTGCTCTCTACGCTGTCTCTATCATTCCCTGAGTTCTCCTCCTCTAGCCTCCCCTTTCTCAATCTCTTCTCTCCTTTCTTCTCTATTGTTCTCCTTTCTCTATTTGTCTTCCTGTCTTTCTCTCATCTTTAAAATTTAATTTATTGTTGGTTTTTGGGCATTCAGCTGACCTAAACATTAAGGTATAGCTTAAGTATCCGATTAGGTGCAGGTTATTACTCTATCTGAAATATTTCAAAGTGATATCTGTTCAATGTGATGCTACACAGAAGAGCGAATACCCACAACATATTCAAATGCCAAGTATAACTTCCAAAACACAATCAAAGGGCATTACCCATTGCCATGACTATTTTGTTCCATCTTTAGAAGCAGAATTTAGAAGTTAACCTTTGCCCTTACTTTGGATAGTCCTTGTACAGCTACAAAAAATAAAATTCTGCCAATGTCATAAATTCATAAAATTATTAGCAATGACTTTTCATCGCACAGAACTTAGTGCTCTTACTAGAAAATTTGAACATGTGATTAAAACAAAATGTAAATATATGTCAGCTACTATTTACCACCAATATACATACTACAGCAATCCATAATATCATGTAGTTATGTCTTTTACTAGGGATTTTTTTGGGGGCTGTATGTTTTCCAGTTGAGTGGGGGGGAAATGATGGAATATATCAGTCTTTAAAATTTATGATGATGCTTTACAGAAGCTTTTCAGTTTCATGAAAGATTATTGATCTTAGAACCTAAGCTGTTGGTGTTCTGTTCAGGAAGTTGTCCCGAATGAAAATGAGTTCATGGCTCTTCCCCACTTTGTCTTCTAACAGATTTGGAGTGTCTGGTTTTATGTTTAGGTCTTTGATCCACTTGGACTTTCTTTTTGTGCAGGGTGATAAATAAGGATTTATTTGCATTTTTCTACATGTAGACATCCAAAAAGACCAGCAGGCTTTATTGAAGACAGTATTTTTTTTTCATTGTATGGTTTGGCTTTGTCTAAAATCAAGTGTCTGTAGGTGTGTGGATTTATTTCTTAGTCTTCTGTTTGAAGAACTAGCCCATAGGCCACAAAGTCTCCAGGTTGGTTTCCTAATAAGGGGAGCAGGGGCAGTCTATGACATGAACTCCATTGCCTGTTTTTTGGTCACTTCCCCCTGGCTAGTGACCTGCCCTGCCCACCTAGGAGGAGGATCCAGAAAGTCCTGATGAGACCTGATAGGTCAGGGTCAGATAGTAGGGGAGGCAGACTTCCCCTATAGTGGACCTGGGGAGAAGGATGGGGGAGGTCAGAGGGAGGATGGAATTGGGAGGAGATAAGAGAGGGAGACTACAACCAAAATACAAAATGAGTAAATTATAAACAACAACAATAATAATAATAGTTATATTAAAATTCCTGGTGATGAATTTTTCTTTAATATTTTTAAGAAATAAAACCTAATACCTTAATGTCTTAGATATACTTGATTTGCCATATTTTTCTGCTATGCCTTTTCTATAGTCATGACCAAGAAAATTTACATGCAAAAAGAAAAATGTTTGTCAAATCAGTGTCAAAATCTTATTCACTCACTATACAGTTTTCATTCCATTTATACATAAGGTTTTAAGTTGCTGTATGACACCCCTGCATGCATTCTTGGAACATTTAAATTATTTCTGGCTATTTGAGGCCTTTCATTTCCACAGTGGTCTGCAGGATCAAGAGCTGTGATCCCCCACTCTTTCTCACATGCCATTTTTCAGTGTTTGTGCTCTATTGTTTGCATGTGAAGGGCCCAGCACAGAGAATAGCCTTTCAGCACAAATCCACAGCTAGGGATGTCATACTGAAGCACCTAATAAGGGGAATTTATCACACAGAGAATGTTTGAAACAGAATTTTGTTCCACAAAATTCACTGTTCTGTTTGTTTGTTTTTTAAGGACCCTCCTGAATAAATGTGGAAATACAGGAAGCCTAAAATATTTCAATGAATCACATAAAATGATTGTGTAATACGATTATAGGGATATAATTACACAAAGATGATGCAAGGACAAAGGGGAGTGAAGTGGTTCATTAGTTTTTTGATGATAACTAGGGCAACTGAGATAATTAACAGCTATTTGTATCCTTAAAAGTAGCCCAGTAAAGCAAAGGATGCCCGTTTTAACATGTAAGAAAGGAGCGGTGTGCCCAGAAGTGGGTGGTCTTTCGTACACTGATACTGAAATGCTGTGAATGAGTGGGAAGAATGTCTTGACTACTCACAATTGTAAACATACGTAGGCTTTCTCTGATTGTGTGCACATGTCCTCATAGGAAGTGAGCCGTAGTCTGTACTATCTTATACCATCCTTAAAATCATTGTCATATTTCTACTTAAATTTGACCTACTTTATTGTATTTTATTATCAGACAAGGTGCTTTTGATTTTGTTATAACTTCTCTACGAATGGACTCTATGAAATTAGTACAATTGTTCTAAAGAAACAGTTTCTATTAGCTTTCTGTATAAGGATGTGAAACATAAATGAGCTTGATATGAAACTATCCTTAGTTATAACCAATCTATGAAAAAAATCAGATTTATCCTATGACTGTGTGCCCTTTTTTTAATTTCATATAAAGAATATTTTACCTGCAGTCAGCTGTTTCTTTAAGTGAGAAGAGTGCAGTTTGGATTCTGAATAGCTTTTGCTTACTATGTAAATTCTCTTAATGTGTGCATGTGTATGCGTGTGTGAGTGTCTTTGTTGTCTTTTACTTGCTTGTTTGTATTTTGGAATGATCACAGTAGACAAATCACATACTACTAAGATATTTAGCTTATTTTTGTCATAAACTATCCTCATGCAATTTGGAAATATTTGGACAATTTACCAAATTAGAAAAGAATAGAACTCTGTGGTCTTCAGATTACTTTTAAGAATTATCTCCTTTTTTTAGAGATCAGCACAACTCCAAAGAAAATTTTAATATCATTTAATAACACTCAGAATACAGACACTGATACAGGAATTTTATACAAACTATTGAAATCCCCTTTCTATTGTACTAGATGGCATTTTTTTCCTTTACATTTTCACATTGTTAAGAATGGTATTTGTCCCTATCTGTTCTACATTACATCTTTTCTGTGTTAAATTTTGTCCATTGCCTGATTATTCTGACCCCAGGAATTTCATTTATTTAATCAATAAACAATCTATTCTTTTCTTCTTGAAATATTGTGAGTTTTCCTTTATTAATTTTTAACTCAAATTTTGGTATAATTGCATCTTAATTTTTATAAAACAAAATATACAAGTTGAATATGAGCAGAAACAAAAATTTTGTTAATCGATTTTACCAGTATGTATTATGCTATGATCCTGAGGTGATCTAAATGATAGAAATAACATATTTTAATGAGCTTTTATCATAGGCTTATAGATCATGTATTAGTAAAATGTATATGAAAATAGTATATGCATATAAGTAGATCCTCAGATAATTAATGTCATTTTATAAGTAGGGTACCTACTGGTCCTTTAGCAATCTTTAGTGGTTTAATGCATTATTTTGGACACATTTATTTAAGCATTTTACCACATCAGGATAAAATATTTATGCTTCAGTACAAATAGATTCTCAGTCTTCATGGATTTAGGAAATGTTTAAAAATTCCACGGTTGACAATATTTGAGATATAATATTTTTGAGTACTTAAGGCTGAAGGAATGAAAGAACATACATTGAATAAAAGAAAATACATGAAAGCTCCTAAGCATTGGTTTTAAATATATGATCAAACTGTATCAAGGAATATAGGTTAGTGTTTCTTGCACAGTATAACAACCTAAAAGTTAATTGTGCCCTCAAATAATTCACAAATGTAGAATATTAATTATTTTGAAATAATTTCTTTACGTTTCCTTAAGTGTCTGCCAATTTCATGGATACTCAAGATGTTCCACAACTGTTTCCACTTCCATTTTGCTTCCTTATCCCCTCCCAATCCTGATGACCTAAACACCTCTTTTCTCTCCTCTGTTCCCCCATCTTTTTCATTTTTATGCTTGTTGAATTTTATTAGGCTTGTTTAAATGAGTATAAAAGGGGCCTTATTAACTGAATTAGGGACAACATTTCAGTTGAAAACAAACAAACAAACAAATACACACACATATACAAAAATGAAGAAAATTCAAAACGCTTCCCCAGAGAAAATCATTACCCGCCAACAGCTTCTCAAGGAAGAGTGGAACCTCATTGAGCATCCCTACAATCCATTGTAGAATGCCGTTTGGCTCTGTGTTGGCCAGGCCCTATGCAAGTATGAATGTAAATAGCAAAAATGAACAATATTCTTCATTATCATTAAGGGCATACCTAAATCTATTGAAATGTTAATGATACAAATCTCTGCAGAATTTAAAGCATAGAAGATCCTGTAAGTTTTAGAAATGCTGAAGAAATTTGATCAAGGATGCCCATGTTAAAAAAAAAAAAAGCATCAGAGGCATATATTATAACAAATGGCATGAATCAATGATTACAATATTTTAATTTTTGCCTGGGGTGTAGGAAAAATGAAGTAAGGGCAAATTCTGGTTTACGGTTTAGGTTTCACACAAATAAATATGGAGGCTTTATGCACTTCAATCTGCTTTTTAAATGGATGATAATTTTTACATATTTGCTAACTTTTTAGTGATTTATTATTTATTACAGTTTACAGACCCCTCCCTCTTCTCCCAGACTCACCCTCCCTCTCTTTTCTGCTCCTATGCCCCTCCCCTAATCCACTGATAGGAGAGGTCCTCCTCCCTTCCTATCTGACCCTAGCTATCTATTTTCATTGGGACTGGCTACATCATCTTTTTCTGTGGCTTGGCAAGGCAATGATGAAGTAGTGTCTTCCACACTGATGTGGATGTCTCTGCCATGTCCTGTACATGGTGTCAGGAGACTTCAGCCTGGGTTTTGCAGTTCAACAGCTTTAGAATTTCTGCAACACGATCTTACCGGTTTTGTGTTTCCTTTCCTTTCTTTTATTGCAGAGGCTGGAGTCAATATGAAGAGCACCACTTCCCTCTCTTCCGAGAACAGTTGCCCCTGATATTTTTACCGGATAAAGTTTGAAAATGTTTCAGTTCACAACGGCGGATTGTTGAACTGCTGTCCCAGAAGGAATTGCTCGTGGGAGCCAAAGTGAGGACGTCTCTGACGCAGTGACATGGCTCCCTCACACCATGGTTCATCCCCTTTTAAAACCAAATTTTTTTCTTCTGATCTACAAATATTTTTTTTAAGAAAGGAAAGAGAACGAAGCCTTCATTGGCATCAAGTTCTGTATCGATCCATCCTACATTGCCATCCATGATTTAACAGACTGTAGAATCTTGAATAATCTATATCACTTTAACAAATAAATGTTTTACTATGACACAATTTGCACATTGCCTTATTTGGGGGAATGCCTTTTACTTCAAGCCTGAATGGTGGTGTGAATTTTTTATAAGAACTAATATGTTTTAATAATAAATCTTCTTTATACCTGAGGTAAAAATCTTAAGGAATTTCAAATTGCTTAATAATAGTAGAATTTTTTTTTCTTTAGGGTGTAACTATATCTAAAGGAGGGGGACACAACCATTTGAACTCACTTATGGCAGCTGCTTGCTTCATGTAAGATACAAAGTGATGAGGAGTCTCTCTCTCATAAAGGACCATAAGAAAATGAGCAGAATGAAGAGATTAAAATAGTGTACATTGGCTTTGGCTTTCATAAAGATGAAAAAAAGATAAATTCAATAACCTGGTCATGGTCGTGGTCTTTTTCTCCAATGTTTCAAAATTTCAGAGTAAATAGAAAAGAACACACATCTACGTTAACACCAGAATATGTAGAAATGCATTATCTGTGAGATTTACAAACACAAATAAAGCCACACTCATATGGTGTCCAAACTGAGCCTTTTACAGTACATCCCATACTGGAACATGCGGATCAGTTGTCATCATTTTTATTCGAAAGTGTCATAATTATATTTGGTGTTAGATGTAAGGTTAATGAGCTGTTTACTATTAGGGTTATTTTTTTTTTCAAATACAGCAGATTATACTTGTTTTCTTTGACCAATCTGGTAATTACACTGAAAGCAAGAGCTTTCATCACTAGAGAACATTTGGACACACTTCCCAGACATTCATTTGCTTGAGTTGAACTTTTATTTTATTTCTGAGTTTGTTGTTATTATTATTCATAATAATAATATTTAAAATTTCTTCACTTTGTATTCCAGTTGTAGACCCCTCCCTCATTTCTCCCAGTCCTACCCTGCTTTCCTCTTCCTCCACTCTCTCTCCCCTAGTCCACTGGTAGGGAAAGTCCTCCTCCCCTATTTTGTGACCCTAGCCTATCAGGTCCCATTAGGACTGCCAGGATCCTCTTCCTCTGTGGACTGGACAGGTTGCCTCACTAGGGAGAAGCGATCAAGGAGCAGGCAACTGAGTTCATGTCAGAAACTGTTTCTTCTTCCCTTACCAGGGAACCCACATGAAGAGTGAACTATCTGTAGGCTACATCTGAGCAAGAGGGTCTAGGTCTTCTCTATGTATGGTCTTTAGTTGATGTATCAGTCTCTGCAGTACACCTGGCTCTGACATTTTTGTTGTTTTGTTTTATTTTCCTGTGTGTCTCCTCTGCCCTCAGCATCCTTCTACCTCCCACTTCTTCTGTAAGACTATCTACGGTCTGCCCATAGTTTGGCTGTGAGTTTCTGCATCTGCTTTGATCCCCTGCTGGTTGGAGTCTTTTAGAGGACATCTGTGGTAGGCTCCATTCCTGATTCCCCTCTTCTACCACTTCCGGTGTCTATCCTGTTTACCCTTCTGAGTGAAAATTAAGCATCTTCCCCCGGATCTTACTTGTCTTTCAGCTTCTTTAAGTCTGTTGAATTTAGTATGTCTATGAAAATTTGATAATGATTTCTGATGTGAGCAGTTTGCTTAATTCTGTCTATTGACAATTTTTTTCTTTTTTTTTTGTATTTTATTTGTTTCTTATCAGTTACATTTTATTAACTCTGTACCCCAGCCATGTCCCGATCCCTCATTCCCTCCCAGTCCCTCCCTCCCTCCCTCATCTCCACCGTGCCCCTTGCCAAGTCCACTGATAGGGGGGACCTCCTCCCCATTCATCTGATCCTGTTTTATCATGTATCTTCACGACTGGCTGCAAAGCTCTCCTCTGTGGCCTAACAGGACTGCTCCTCCCTTGGGGGGGGGGGGGAAGGCCAAAGAGCCAGTCCTTGAGTTCCTGTTAGAAACAGTCCTTGTTCCCCTCACTATGGGAAACCAATTGGTTACTGAGCTACCACAGGCTACATCTGAGCAGATGTTCTAGGTTACATTCATACATGGTCCTTGGTTGCATGTCAGTCTCAGAAAAGACCCTGTGCCCAGATATATTTGGTCCTTGTGGAGCTCCTATCCTTTCCTCATCAGACTAACTCCCCTTCTTTCTTATGATTCCTTGTACTCTGGTAAAGGTTTGGTCATGAGTCTTTGCTTTGAAAACACTGCTAGTTAGAGTCTTTCCAATGCGCTCAGTAGACTCCTGTCATATGTTCAATGCACATCACATCTGTCATTCTAAACGAGGATTGATCATCTTACCCCATGTCCACTCTCTTGGTTATCTTTTTTAGGTGTACAGATTTAATTATGTTTATTATATCTTATAGTTCTATATAAGTGAGTATATACCGTGTTTGTCTTTCTCCTTCTGGGATATTTCACTCAGGATGATCTTTTCTAGGTCCCACCATTTGCCTGCAAATTTCATGATTTCCTCCTTTTTGATTGCTGAGTAGTATTCCATTGTGTAAAAATACCACAATTTCTGTATCCATTCCTCCGTTGATGGACATCTGGGTTGTTTCCAGGTTCTGGCTATTACAAATAAAGCTGCTATAAACATGGTTGAGCAAATATCCTTTTTGTGTACTTGAGCAAACTTTGGGTATATACCTAGCAGTGGTATAGCTGGGTCTTGAGGAAGCACTATTCCTAATTGTCTTAGAAAGCACCAGATAGTTTTCCAGAGTGGTTGTACCAGTTTACATTCCTACCAGCAGTGGAGGAGGGTTCCCCTTTCTCCACAACCTCTCCAGCATGTGTTGTCCCTTGAGTTTTTCATTTTGGCCATTCTGCTGGGTGTAAGGTGATATCTCAGGGTCGTTTTGATTTGCATTTCCCTGATGGCTAATGAGGATGAGCACTTTTTTAAGGGTTTCTCTGCCATTCGATATTCCTCTACAGAGAATTCTCTGTTTAGCTCTGTTCCCCATTTTTTAATTGGATTACTTGGTTTGCTGCTTTTCAGCTTCTTTTGTTCTTTGTATATACTCGATATTAGTCCTCTGTTAGATAAACGGTTAGTGAAGATTCTTTCCCAATCTGTAGGCAGGCGTTTTGTTTTGATGACAGTGTCCTTTGCTTTACAGAAGCTGTTCAGTTTCATGACGTCCCATTTATTGATTGTTGCTCTTAGAGCCTGTGCTGTTGGTGTTCTGTTCAGGAAGTTGTCTTCTGTGCCAATGAGTTCTAGGCTGTTCCCCACTTTTTCTTCTAACAGATTTAGAGTATCTGGTTTTATGTTGAGGTCTTTGATCCACTTGGACTTTAGTTTTGTGCAGGGTGATAAATATAGATCTATTTTCATTTTTCTGCATGTGGACATCCAGTTGGACCAGCACCATTTGTTGAAGATGCTGTCCTTTTTCCATTGAATGGTTTTGGCTTCTTTGTCAAATATCGAGTGTTCATAGGTGTGTGGATTTTTTTCTGGATCTTCTATGCGGTTCCATTGATCCTCCTTTCTGTTTTTGTGCCAATACCATGCAGATTTTATTACTATTGCTTTGTAGTACAACTTGAGATCGGGGATGGAGATACCTCCAGATGATCTGTTGTTGTACAGGATTGTTTTGGAGATTCTGGTTTTTTTGTTTCTTCATATGAAGCTGAGAATCTTTTTTTCAAGGTCTGTAAAGAATTGAGTTGGTATTTTGATGGGAATTGCATTGAATCTGTAGATTGCTTTTGGCAGGATGGCCATTTTCACAATGTTAATCCTAGCAATCCAAGAGCATGGGAGATCTTTCCATCTTCTGAGATCTTCTTCAATTTCTTTCTTCAGAGACTTGAAGTTTTTCTCAAACAGGTCTTTCACTTGCTTGGTTAGTGTCACCCCAAGGTACTTTATGTGGTTAGTGGCTATAGTGAAGGGTGTTGTTTCCCTAATTTCTTTCTCGGCCCTTTTGTCTTTGGTATACAGGATGGCTTCTGATTTTTTTTTGAGTTGATTTTGGATCCTGCCACTTTGCTGAAGGTGTTTATCAACTGGATGAGTTCTCTGGTTGAATTTTTGGGGTCGCTCATATATACTATCATATCATCTGCGAAAAGTGACACTTTGACCTCTTCCTTTCCGATTTGTATACCCTTGATCTCCTTTAGTTGTCTTATTGCTCTGGCTAGGACTTCGAGTACTATGTTGAAGAGGTAGGGAGAGAGTGGGCAGCCTTGTCTTGTCCCTGATTTCAGTGGGATTGATTTAAGTTTCTCTCCATTGAGTTTGATGTTGGCTATAAGCTTGCTGTATATTGCTTTTACTATGTTTAGATATGTGCCTTGTATTCCTGATCTCTCCAAGACTTTAAACATGAATGGGTGTTAGACTTTGTCAAATGCTTTTTCAGCATCTAAGGAGATGATCATATGGTTTTTCTCCTTCAGTTTGTTTATGTGGTGGATTACATTGATGGATTTCCGTATGTTGAACCATCCTTGCATGCCTGGGATGAAGCCTACTTGGTCGTGGTGGATGATTATCTTTGATGTGTTCTTGGATTCGGTTTGCAAGGATTTTCTTGAGTATTTTTGCGTCAATGTTCATAAGAGAGATAGGTCTGAAGTTCTCTTTTTTTGTTGGGTCTTTGTGTGGTTTAGGTATCAGGGTGACTGTTGCTTCATGGAATGAGTTTGGTAATGTACCTTCTGTTTCTATTTTGTGGAATAGTTTGAGGAGAATTGGTGTGAGCACTTCTTTGAAGGTCTTGTAGAATTCCGCGCTGAAACCATCTGGCCCAGGGCTTTTTTTGGAGGGGAGACTGTGAATGACTGCTTCAATTTCCTTGGGGGATATAGGGCTGTTCAGTCTTTCTACCTGATCTTGACTTAATGTTGGAAGATGGAATCTATCAAGAAAATTGTCCATTTCATTAGATTTTCAAATTTTGTAGCATATAGGCTTTTGTAGTATGACCTAATGATTGTTTGAATTTCCTCTGTGCCTGTAGTTATGTCACCCTTTTCATCTCTGATTTTGTTGATTTGGATAGATTCTCTCTGCTTTTTAGTTAGTTTGACTAAGGGTTTGTCTATCTTGTTGATTTTCTCAAAGAACCAGCTTTTTGTTTCATTGATTCTTTGAATAGTTTTATTTGTTTCTAATTGATTGATTTCAGCCCTGAGTTTGATTATTTCCAGCCTTCTGCTCCTTCTTGGGTGTATCTGCTTCTTTTTTTTCTAGGGTTTTCAGTTGGGCCATTAAGTTGTTTGTATGTGATGTTACGAATTTCTTCTTGCAGGCACTTGGTGCTATAAATTTTCCCCTGAGCACTGCTTTCAGGGTGCCCCATAAATTTGGGTATGTTGTGCCTTCATTTTCATTGAATTCTAGGAAGTCTTTGATTTCTTTCTTTATTTCTCCCTTAACCCAGCTGTCGTTGAGTAACAGGTTGTTCAGTTTCCATGTACGTGTAGGCAGTTTGTTATTTCTGTTGTTGTTGAGGTCCAGCTTAAGTCCATGGTGGTCAGATAGAATACAAGGGATTATTTCAATCTTTTTGTATGTGTTGAGGCTTTCTTTATGACCAACTATATGGTTTATTTTGGAGAACATTCCATGTGGTGCTGAAAAGAGGGTATACTCTTTTGAGTTTGCATGAAAAGATCTGTAGACGTCTATTAGGTCCATTTGATTTAGGGTCTCTGTAAGTGTTTTTATTTCCCTATTTGTTTTCTGTTTAGTTGATCTGTCCTTTGGTGAGAGTGGAGTGTTGAAGTCTCCCACTATTAGGGTTTTAGGATCAATGTGTGATTTAAGCTTTAATATTGTTTCATTTACGAATGTAGGTGCTCTTGTATTTGGGGCATAGATATTCAAAATTGTGATGTCCTCTTGGTGGATTTTTCCTTTGATGAGAATATAGTGGCCCTCCTTATCTTTTTTTATTAACTTGGGTTGAAAGTCTATTTTATTAGATATTAGGATGGCTACTCCCGCTTGTTTTCTGGAACCATTTGCTTAAAGACAGTTTTCCAGCCCTTTACTCTGAGGTAGTGTTTATCTTTGTTGCATAGGTGTGTTTCTTGGATGCAACAGAATGATGGATCCTGTTTCCGCAACCATTCTGTTAGTCTGTGTCTTTTAATTGGGGAGTTGAGTCCGTTGATGTTGATAGAAACTAGTGACCAACAATTGTTACTTATTTTAGATGTGGTGTTGGTGGTGTCACTGAGTTTCATTGCTTGTCTTCTTTTGGTTTTTTTGTTGTGTAGTTATCTATTTCCTCTGTTTCCTTCGATGTAGTTGTTTTCTTTGGTTTGGAGTTTCCCTTCTAGTAACTTCTGTAGAGCTGGGTTACTATGTAGATATTGTTTAAATTTGGTTTTGTCTTGGAATATCTTGAATTCTCCGTCTATGTTGAGTGAAAGTTTTGCTGGGTATAGTAGTCTGGGTTGGAATCTGTGGTCCCTTAAGGACTGTATGATTTCTGTCCAGGCCCTTCTGGCTTTCATAGACCATGGAGTATGGGTACAAATAGAACCATTTCCAAAACAGGCCTTGAAATACTGTTCTGAGCTGTGATCCAGAGACACCATTGTCCCTGATATTTTTACTTTGGAGAGGAAGAGGACATTTTGTAAAAGAAATCATTTGTGTGAGTGTTAATTGTTTAGTGTATATTTATTTCCTCATCATAATCATTTGTGCACACACAACAAACACACACACATTTTCCAAGGCATTCATTTCTATGGGCACATACTTTTCACTCTTTGGCTACTGTTAATTATGTCAAAATATTATTGATGTCCAAGTGTCATTTAATTCTCAGTTTTAAATTCTTTACGTTTGTATTTAGATTATTAGCTGCTAGGTTATGTTATGGTTTTTTTATTTGAAACTTTTCTTTGTTTTATCATTTTAAAATAATTGCTGCACTGATGTCTACCACACCTACATTTGCTTTCCGCTAAGCAATGTATGGGACTTATTTTCCACATTTGTAATTTTCAGATGGGTCTAAGTGACATTCAGAAGATGCTTAACCATAGGGTGCATTTGGGCAAATGTTCTATTAGGTAAATTTTCATCAGAATGAGGTCAAAATGTGTACTTGCAAAAATAAGATATGTACAATAGCATTATACACTGTAATCTTAATGGGTTCAACATCATACATACAATCGTTTAATTAAAATGTTATATAGAAGTTGAATATTTTCATTGAATTTGACTTGCATTCCTAGATAGCTAATGGTGTTGATTGCTCTTCAATGCCCCTATTGGACCTTTTATGTCTTCTTTGGTGAACTGACCAATTACTTTGCCTACTTTAATATTAGATAGATTATTTTACATGAGGGCAGAGGTACGTGGTAAGTGAATACCTACATACTCTATTTGAGATGGTGTTTATATATATATTAGATTTATGATTTTCAATTTTCTCCCATATTATGGAGTGTTGGAATTATGAAATTTCTATTGTAATTTTTAAGAAATTTTAAAAAACAAAATTGTCATATATAATATCAAGAGGTTAATAACACTAGTTTTTCAATTTCATGAACATGAAATATTTTCAGTCTTCCTTAATTTGCCATGTCTTCCTTAATTTGTTTCAATCATTTTATATTGTTACTCTAAGTATTGACTGTGTATCTCATGACTTGGCTTAGTTTCTTTCATTAGGTCTTATAGCTTTAGGTGTATGTTCCAGAAGGTTCTATATATAAAACCTTGTCATCCATAAATGATTTTTTTTTCTCCTTTCAGTGCTTGTGATTTTCGTTTCTATCTAATTTCATTGGCTTGAAACAGCAGTAATAGAAATGAACATCTTTGTCCTCCAATGTCTGGTACTAGAGATAAGCTTGCAACCTCTCGTAATGAGTATGATGTAATATCTGTGTTTTACACAAATTGTCTGCAGGGGAAGGAAGGTCCCTTTGTTACTATATATCTCTAATTAACATAAAATTGTGTTATGTTTATCAAATGCCTTTTTTACTGAAATAAGATGATTGTGCATATTTTTATATTTTACATGTGTATTAACTTAACATTTTGCATTGATAGACTTTTCTCCACCTCAGTTGCCATAGCAATTCTAGGATAAATTTTCTGCAGCCGTTATGTGTTATACTTGAAATAAGCTGACTTAGATTTGATAGTATTTTGAGGATTTTGACTTAGGTGTAAAATACACTGGTGTATAATTTTATGTCTCTCTAATATCTCCATCTATTTTTGTTCTTGGGTTAACATGGGTCAACTGAATGAATGAAGAAGAATATCTTACTTTCTGTTTGTTATAATTCACCAGTGAATTCACTTGGGTTTTGTTTTGGTTTGGTTTGGGTTTTGGTTTTTTGGTTTGTTTGTTTCTTATTGTGTTTAGATTATTGGTTGGTTGACCTTTTTTTGTAAGTCTATAGAAATTCTATTTTTTCTTTTCAAGAAATATAAGTAATTTATCTGTTTTTAAACGTTTCCTTTTATTATTTATTACAATTTATTTACTTTGTGTACATGCTGTAGCCCTCTTCCTCATGTCCTGCTGGTCTCACCCTTCTTCCCTCTTCACCCAACTCTGGTAACCCACCCCTAGTACACTGATAGGGGAGGAAAGTCCTCCTCCCCTACTATCTGACCCTAGCCTATCAGATCTCATCAGGACTGCCTGGATTCTTAATCTGTGGGCTGGCTAGATCACCCACCACAAGGAGGTGATCAAAGAGCAGGCATCTGAGTTCACACCAGTGGCTGCCTCTGTTCCCCTTACTAGGGTATACACATGGAGGGTGAGCTGCCCAGGCGCTACATCTGAGCAGAAGTTCTAGGTCCTCTCCATGCATGGTCATTGGCTAATTCATCAGTCTCTGCAGGATGCCCTGGGCTCAGATTTTTCGGCTCTTTTGGTCTCCTTGTGGAGCTCCTGTCCTCCTTACAGCCATAAGAATGGCTAAGATTAAAAACTCAAGTGGCAACACATGCAGGAGAGGATGTGGAGAAAATGATACCCTCCTCCATTGCTGGTTGGAGATCAAAGTTGTACAGCCACTTTGGAAATCATTCTTGAGATTTCTCAGAAATTTGGGAATAGTGCTACTTCAAGACCCAGCTGTACCACTCCTGGGCATATACCTGAAATATGCTCAACCATACAGCAAGGACATTAGTTCAGCTATGTTCATAGCAGCTTTATTCATAATAGCCAGAATATGGAAACACATAACTGAAGAATGTATACAGAAATTGTGGTACATTCATACAAATGGAATACTACTCAGGAAAAATAAGGAAATCATGAAATTTGCAGGCAAATGGTGGGAACTAGAAAAGATCATCCTGAGTGTGTTATCCCAGAAGCAGAAAAACACACATTGTATATATTCACTTATAAGTGGATATTAGCCATATATAATATAGGATAAGCATACTCAAATCTATAGCCTTAAAGAAACTAAACAACAAGGAGAACCCTGGGGAAGATGCTGAATCCACATACAGAAGAGCAAACAGGATAGACATTGCAAGTGGGAGAAGGTAAGAGCCTTCTACAGGGGCCTTTAAAACTCTCTACGCATCAGGATATCAAAGTAGATGCTGAGACTCAGCCAAACATTGAGCAGAGTGCAGGGAACCTATGCAAGAAGGGCGAGATAGTAACTTACTGTTATCAGAAATTTCTCAGTTATTTTTAGAATAGCGAAAATACTTGTATATATTTTTTCGTGACATTGTCAAATTATTATTGTTTCAGTCATATCACTTATGTTGAATTATTTACTGTGGCATATTGTCTCTGACTAGAACTCAGTGGTTGGCTCATTGAGCACCTCCCTCTGAAGGGGGAGCAGCCTTGCCAGGTCACAGAGGAAGACAATGCAGCCAATCCTGATGAAACCTGATAGGCTAGAGTCAGATGGAAGGGGAGGAGCACCTCCCCTATCAGTGGACTTAGAAAGGGGCCTGGGAGGAGATGAGGGAAGGAAAGTGGGATTGGGAGGGGATGACAAAGGGAGCTACAGTTGGGATACAAAGTGAATAAGCTGTAACTAATACAAAAAAATAAAAAATAAAAATAAAACTCTCCAACTTTTATTGAAGACAGGCCTTTTATTCTTTTTATTCTGCCAAAATTTGTTTTGGATGTTTTGGGACTTTATATTTGTCCAGGTAAGTTTGTAACCACTACGCTTTCTCGATTAAGCACTCCTTTTATAAATTGCAGTGTTCATTTTCTCCTACAACCATCTTCACTTAATGTCTAGGTCCTCTAATATTAGCTCATGAGTCTCCCAGTTTCATTTTTCACTTGGTTTACCATGAAATAATTTTTCAGTCTCAATCTATTTGTTTGCTTAAACACTAGACATAAAGCAGCCTTTTTTGTTTCCTCTTTTGTGTTTTGTTTTCTTCTGTCCTCATCCTTTGTGTATGTGTGTGTGGTTTTTCCAACTTTATTTTTTTAATTTTTGATTTATTATATATTGTAAGTTATTCACTTTGTATCCCATCTATAGCCACCTCACTCCTCTTCTCCCAGCCACACCCTCCCTCCCTCTTCACCCCCCTATGCCCCTCCCCTATGTCCCCTTTCTTTTTTATCTGACCCTAGCTTATCAGATCTCATCAGGACTGGCTGCATCGTCTTTCAATCTTAATCAATTTATGTTTGAAATGATTGATGAGGACAGACATACACACTGCTTTTATTTAATTCTGCATGTCTTATATCTGTGAAAAGCAACCCTGAATTGCTTTGAATATATACATTACTTTGAATGTAGTAAATATTAAAGTATTGTTTTGCTAAAATCACGCTCTACACATTTAGCAAGAAACATCTGCCACATCTCTGAACAGAGAACAAAACAAAGCTGATTATTTAATCACACTCCTTCAGGTAGTTTCCAAACAGATTAGGAGACACAGGCTCCATAACGTAGGTGTGAAGTCCATTGACCTAGTTCAGGATGGGGAACAGTCTGTTGTGCAAGTTGGAGTTGGAAAAAAAGGCAACTGAAAATGCCATCCTGATGTCCTGTCATCCCAAGTTTTCCCCTTTCAGCATCTATTTTGTTGCTGTAAACCTTTGACTCTTTTTGAGAGATTTCGGTGCACTAGATATCACTGTTTTGCTTTCCTTTAATAGGTCTGGGAGAGTTAAAGCTGACCTACTCACCTCAACATTGGACTATCTCCACTGAATGTTAGATTCAATTGCATTTTATAAGTATTGTGTAAATGAAAAAAATGAAACCTGCAAGCCACAGGGTGACACACACTGTTAGACATTTTTAGAGTTGTAATGCCAGGTAATCTAATAAATTTGAGTTCAGGATCTTTACTTTCTTTGTGTAAAATTGCCATATGACTTTGCTTTTGTCCAACTTCTCACCCATAATTAATCTGTCTTCATGCTCTATTTGAAGGTTTCATTATTTCATTTTTGCACTATTTGAAATTTACTTCAAAGACTTAATGCCCAATATTCTTCTGAGCCTTATTAACTACTCTGAATAACAGTCATTCTAAAATTAACCTATTACAAATATTCAAACTTGCAATGATAAGCTAATACCATTATAATCATACTCAAATAAAAAATTTTCCTTAGTTGTATTGTTTAAAGAGATAG
Organism: Psammomys obesus; assembly: GCF_907164565.1. Taxonomy (NCBI): domain Eukaryota; kingdom Metazoa; phylum Chordata; class Mammalia; order Rodentia; family Muridae; genus Psammomys; species Psammomys obesus. The sequence goes on along the minus strand of NW_026596166.1, from coordinate 19,127,275 downwards.
TAAACAGCTGTATATAAACATAAATCAAGGCAAAAGCTATAGAAAGACTGAAATGCAATGTCTTTCAAAAGCATAAAATGCAAGTATATTTGCATTGGTAAATAATTCATAATTTTTAATAAGAAAATTCATAGAGGAAGGCATTTGTAAACCAGTAATAATTTCTGCATACTATTATGGCAAACATATTCATGGAGTTTTTTTGAGATGCTTACAAATTTGTTGTTGTAATTTATATTTAAGGTGAAAAAAAAGGAACATCAGAGACAACTCAAGACCTGTGTTTGACTTGACATTTTATGGCTCCAAGGTTTTTTGAGATATGTAATTGTTCAGGTAAAAAAAAAAAATTAAAAACTAATGGGTATAATTTTTCCCATAGAAATTAAGAAAGCAATGCTGATACACTAAAATTATCTTACTTTATTCCTTTGTAAATGTTGCTTTTATTCTTCTGAAGTAATTTTTGTCTCCAAGGCTTACTGACTCTGTCTGTTAACCTAAGCATAGAATGTTTACAGCTGCTAAGATTGCTAAATAAGATTGCCCTTTGCAGGTTTTTATTTTATTCTATTTTATATTTAAGTTGCCTCTCTTTCAGCTCTGTTTTCATAAGAGTTGGGCATATCCTAGTCTGTCAAATATTTCTTTCATTCGTCACTGTTGGCCTGTCAATTAAATGTCCCTTAATTCCTCTGAAATGTGGATGCTTCCCTCTACAAAATGACTTTACCTTCGTTGCTTGGGATTAAATGTGAGTACTAAGGGTATCTACATTCCAGCTAGATCACACAGACCTAGAATGAATTTGGATGTGATCAGAGCAACCATGCTGCTTGATTAAAATGCCCCTCAACATTTATTTAAGAATTTAGGCATAAATATGTTTAATTGAATTTGTTTGTGAACAGTTTTGTTTGAATGAATTTATGAAGAAAGTGACTTAAGGAAGTATTCACATAGAATCTCCAACCACCAACAGATCTCTCTTGTGCTATAAAGGTGACATTTTAACAAGTCATATACCTTAAGACTTCTTACTTTTGCAACAATTTGTTTAGCATTGAATGTCCTGGGTTAGTATTTCGTAACTAGGGATACAGAAAAAAATTTACTCAAAGACAATTCAAATACTGATGTCTAAGTAGTGAAGAAGTATGGAGACATGTTTGCCCAAGCATAGATATTATAGGGATTCAAGAACCTGTGTCTAGAAGTGAAACACAAACCAAACAAAGGGCTCACTGAAGAAGAGAAATAAAAAGAGTTCACAAAATGGTGCTTCTTAAGGTAAGATGTAATAACATATCCACACAATGACTACATTCACAGAATGACAAAAATGACATGATCCCAGCTTGAGCTAATATAATATTTCAGTAATTTTCTCAAAGACATATTACCAAGAACTAAACTTCATGCTACTAAGTTCTGGGACTTCTTCAACACTCAATGGTGCATAGGTTATTTGGGACAAGTACTGTGTATGTGCTACGTAAATATTGCAGTAAGAGCTGTATACAGAATGAATGAATGAATGAATGAATGAATGAATGAAGGATGACAACTGTGGAGTCAGCAAAGGACATGATAAAAGCTCTGATTTGATGAGGATAACAGCTAACAAATTGAAACAAGATGTAAGTAGATGTAAAATATATAGGTAGACATACATTTTCTTATCCAATAAGCTTGCATTTATTCAATGTATACTAATTAGAATGAGTTGCTCCCAATCTTTCTGTTCATCTAGATAAAGTAAGCAATGAATGAGTTTCATATATCTAAGACATGCAATGAGGATCATATAGATATGATGGATCCAGGCATGAAGACTTTGCTTTTTTATATATTAATAACAGTTTATTCAATTTTATCCCAGCTGTAGCCCCCTCCTTCATTTCCTCCCAATCCCACCCTCCCTACCTCATCTCCTCCCAAGCCCCTCTCCAAGTCCTGTAATAGTCGAGGTCCTCCTTCCCTTCCATCTGACCCTAGCTTATCAGATCTCATCAGTACTGGCTGCATTGTCCTCCTCTATGGCCTGGTAAGGCTGCTCCCCCTTGGGGGGAGGGGTCAAAGAGCCCTCCATTGAGTTCATGTCAGAGACAGTCCCTGTTCCCTTTACTAGGGTACCCACTTGGGTACTGAGCTGCCATGGGCTACATCTGAGCAGGGATTCTAGGTTATATTCATGAGTGGTCCTTGAAAGACATTGTTTTGATAGGAATAAAAATGTGAAAATAAAAAATTTGCATATTAACTAAACAATAGGTATGATAGTAATTAATATTTCAGAAACTAACAGAAACTTCTCGTTATATGTGCCAATACAAACCTGAATTTAGTAGGAAGTATATGGGATCAGACTGAGAGTGCTAGAGGGCACCTGTAATCCCAGCACTCAGGGAGACAGAGGCAGGGTGATTTCTGTGAGTTCAAGGCTAGCCTGGTCTACAAAGCATGTCCAGGACAGCCAAGGCTACACAAAGAAACCCTGTCTCAAAAACACAAAAAACAAAACAATCAAACAAAACAAAACAAAAAAGAGTGAGAGTACCAAAGGAAAAAAGTATATGTATGTGTGTTAAAGTATTCTATTTTCTACAGTGTAACTTTAAGTTTATACTAATGACTAGGCACTCAGAGCTTGAGTGTTAGAACAGTACACACCTGTGATTACTGTAATTGGCTATTTAGAAGCCCCAGCATCAGAAGTTCAGTGCTACTTCTTCCTACATAGCCTGCTTGAGGGCAGCGTGGGATATATGAGACTCTAGATAAAAGAAAGGGAAAATAAAAGAGAATTGAAGGAAGGAAAGAAGAAAGAAAGGAGGAAGGAAGGAGGGAAAGAAAAAGAAACAGCTTTGAGATTAAAAATGTATACAAATGTATGTAGTAAAGTGTAGATTAACTTCCTTGGTATATAAGAGTCTTCCTCTTGCTCCTCTTGAGGAAAAGGAACTTCCTATCCTTCATTCAGTGAAAAGTCTCCACACACAATTAATTTCCAGTGTCCTCTCATGGATTGCTTTATTGTATCAAATTAATTCATAAGTTCTCCACAAGTTGTTTAACACTGCTGTGTTTGGTGGACACCCTGACAGGTGGGAACTGAGTCCAGTTGAATTATTTGACATAGGAATAACAATTGTGAAAAGATAAAATTATATTGCTGTATTTCTATTTCTAGTATTTGAATGCCTTTAAGTTACATAGCTTTTACTTGTTTAGCAGTTAAAACTTTGTTATATTCTTTTAAAATTAAAAATGTGATAAATTATCACTGTGGCATATATATAAATCTAAAGTAATTTTTCAAAATAAATTTGATGACAGGAATAGTCTCAAATATTTTCCTATTGGGGTCATCAATTTTTCTACTATTTCTTTCTTTTACTCCCTGGCAAATTCCTGACACTCAAAATTTAGATAGGATAATTATTTATTTTTATGACATATCCTACACATAGAAAACTGAACTTTGTTGTTCTTTATATTCTTGATTTTGAAGTCTAAACATCATGTTTATTTATTATAAGCTGAAACATCAAAAAGTTAATCATTTTTTTGTACAGATTTTTGAAACAATATAAAGTGAACACTCTATAGCTTCTGTTTTTAGAAATCCTATTACTTTCTCCTTTCTTGTCTTTTATTTTTATTTTATAAAAACATTTATTTTCCATTTACTTATGCGCGCGCGCGCGCACGCGTGTGTGTGTGTGTGTGTGTGTAGGTACCTACATTGTAAAGGATGAATACAGAAGAGGGTATAAGATTTCTTTAAGCATGAGTTTTAGCTAATTTTGATAAGCCCAGCATGTGTCCTGGGATCTGACCTTAGGCCCTCTTTAAGAACAGTTCCTGGATGTGAAGATCATCTGGCTGAGACATCTGTCACCCCAATGACCACCTGGTTAATTCTGCTTTTGTGGTTGGCTATGTGGGTGTCTGCTTCATCCCTCAGGACTCCATGAGTGTCCTGGCAGAAACTGGGCCTTAGGTCAATGAAGATGACCTTCCCAAATAGTGGATGAAACCCAGTAGCAAATCCTTTTGTCAACTGAAAATTTCTGCATAATTACAGTGACAACAAATATTCTCTACAATTGATTTCAGACTTCCGGAGATTTCAGAAAAGAGTTCCATTTTACTTTTTTTTTTTTGAGGTGGGGGGAGGGAGTTGGTGGTGTTTTCTGTTTTCAAGAAATTTTATATGCAGTGCAAGTACAGTGCAGCCTTCATCTCACCACTTTAGGTCATTTCGTGGTGTTATCCATTCTTCAAGGATTTTTAAATCATCTTACTATGTGGATGTGAATACCATGATAATTATTTGCTTCTAAGAAAGCCATATAATTCTTTCTTCACTTTGCTTTAGAAAATATTTACTTAAGTTAAACAGTTTCTTTCAAATCTGTCTTATTGCTTTACAATGAAGTCTATGTTTTTTGAAAATGCTAGAAATTATTTCTATTGAATCTGGATACTCTTTTTCATCCTGCTAATTAACTCACAATTTGGAAAAAAAAAACTTGCTAAGGTACAAATATTTTTCTGAAATGACAGCCAAGAGTTTTTGGCGTGAAGTATTGCCTTCTTGTGGAAAAAAAAATTAAATTTGTACCATTTAATTTTCTTTTCTGTTATTATGTATGTAAATGTATAAGGTATTGTATAGGGCAGTGAGGTGTGTTTGTGTTTGTGTGTGTGTGTGTGTGTGTGTGTGTGTGTGTGTGTGTGTGTACGAACGGGGCAGGAACATGCCATAGCATGTATCATGTGTTAGAGCTCAGAAAACAACTTTTGAGAAACTTGTCTCATTTCATTTTGGGATCTACAGAAAAACTTGGGTTGTCAGATTTGTGCAACAAAAGCTATGAAAAATATATTCTTAGAAGTTGTAAAAGTTACTTGAGAATCAATTCTGTTTAATATAATTCCAATATAGTAGTAAAATAAACATTTCTTTATTGTACTATCAAGCTATTCTTTATAGATATACTAACTATAGTGATTCCAACACTATTTGGAACCTCACAAGTTAAATATATTAAAATCATCGTAAAGACATCTAGGAGAAAATTTCACATAGTCATCATTTATTGTATCTTTACAGTCTCAATTTTTCTTCTTTCTAAAATTATGGCCAAAATGACTATCATAAGACTTTATGGAAAGAAAGGGAACAAATTAAAGTTAGCAATTTCCAAAAAGCTTTCAGAAATCACACCCTTCATTTATTTAAATCATCAAATTATTCAGTGTCATTTCTTTTACCAGTAGAGATAACTAATTTTCAATAACAATAATGATTCCTAACATGTAACATTTGAATCTTTTATATTCTCAGCAAATATCCTTCAAACATTACAATTAAAAAGGCAACAGTAGCATAGTCCATCAATCCTTTCATGTATCAGTTGCACAAAATTTTGGATTAATTATTGCTGATGGTAGATTTTTTCCAAAGACTGGTTGAGATGAGAAAAACAAACAAACAAAAAATCTAGGTAATTAATAAGCAATCATTTAAGTAAACATGTTTTTATCAATTTTGTCCAGCAAGATATCTCATCAGGAAAATGTGCTTGTCACCAAGCCTGATGATCCAAATTTGATCTATAGACCTAGTAGGGATAGAATGTCCCCCAGAAAGTTGTCTTTCGACCTTTTGGCCACAGTACATTTGTTTCCTTCCTGCAACCCATGAATTTCATAAGTAAACTCACATTGATTTGAGAAAGGAATGTCAAGATTGGACATTCCCAATTCTCTTTCCCACGTTTACATTCTCCTTATTCTATGGCATACTTTTATATGCACCATTTAAGAGTACTATTACCCTTTAATTGAATTCAACTAGATTTTAAAGCTTAAGATATTAAAATTGATATAATACACCCTACACAGCTGCTTTCTGTCTTAGTGCAATCTTGTTGTTGTCCACATCACAACATTTCTAGTATTGTGTGTTTTTAAATAATTAACTGACTTTCTTTTTTTTTTTCTGATTTCGTTGCCAAGATTATAAGCGTAAGAGAAAAATTATCTGTACCAACTATAGTGAATTTAACAACACATTTACAAATACTCAAAAGTAGTCTGGGAATGATAAATAGAAGTAGAATCTGACTTTAAAAAAATTAGATGTGAAGAATAACTGCAGTCAGGAAAAGCTAACTGGAAATAGATTCTAGAACCAGTTGTGCGACAGAGAAAGCAGAGCAGCAGGTGTGCATAGGGGAAGGCGTTGCAGTAAGGAAATGGAGGTTTTCTGTGTAGGACATACTGTGTGGCACAGCGATCTAACACTCCTTAGTAGCTAAATTAGGAAAGGATCACAGGAAAGACGTTACAGGTTCAATCGCTGTGGTCAAGATACTTTATAATAAAGAGACACAAGACAGTAATGTTATGATAAAAAGATGGTTTTTTAATAGTCAAAAAAGCATAAGGTAAGTCTGAAGGGGCATTAACAAGATGACGGCCTAGTCCTACTACATCCCTCGAGAGGACACTAAGATCATCCAACTGATTGATTGCACATGAACCTCTGAGTCACATCTATCTGGACTGGTTACTCAGGAAGCCACAGATGCTTTTTGTCTGTGAATTTGTTTCCTCTTGAACACATTTCCTTCCCTGAACCTGCGAGAGTTCATGCTGCCACAAAATGTAGATTAAAGCTGAGCCAAAGCAGATGCTCACATTTAAAAGCCTCAGAATCGAACCTTCAAGCTCTATTCAAAGCTAGTTCTCTTTGACTATTACTTATTTGATTGATTTTCTTAAAGCTAAAAACAAAATCACTGACATATGTAGGAGTGCAATTGAAGACGCATGACTCAGTGTGTAACCACTAAGGCATATTCTCGTGACCTTTTTATGGTGTCCCAGGAATAATTTATAAGGATTGAAATATTATGGTTTAGAATTTGGAGTTTTAAGCCAGGATTTAGATATACTGGAAGAACAGCTACTTCATCAAGCAAATATAAACGGTTTCTTTTGCTAAGTTTTGTCTAATTCACTTGGCCTAAATTATTTAAGCATCCATCATTTATAAGTACATTTAGTACTAAATTATAGCTGGGACCTTTTCTTCAAAAATAGACTGGATCACATTATAAGAGGCAGAAATCCTAGCTTCACTATAAAATGAGTTGACAAAGCATTATTCCTTCCAGTTTGGATGGAAAGTTTATGCAACATGAGTTAGCAAAACTATTTTATGTACCAATTTTTAAATTTTTAGAACCTTTAACATTTTAATGTAGTGCATAATTGTCTCATTTGCTACTTGATGTATAAATAGTCTTTCTATAATAGTCTTTACAGAGTTTCTTGCTTGCTTGCTTTCATATTCTTATTTTTTTTTCATGCATGACATCCCACCTGCAGTTTCTCTTCTCCCACCCCTCCCAGTTCATTGGCCAACCTCCTCTCTCCCCCAGATTCACTCTTCTTCCTTTTCCCTTCAGAAGAGAACTGGCCTCCCAGGGATAACAAGTGAACATAATATAAGACGATGCAATGAGACTAGGAACACACCCTCATATCAAGGCTGGATGATACCATACAGTAGGAGGAGAAGGGTGGCAAGAGCAGGTAAAAGAGTCAGAGAGAACCCCCTGTTAGGAGTCCCACAAGGACACCAAGCTATACAACTATAACACATACACAGAGGACCTAGCTCAGACTCTTGCAGGATCTATGATTGTCATTTAAGTCTCTGTGAGCCCCTATGAACTCTGCCTAGGGGATTCTGTGGGCCATGTTTTTGTGGTGTCCTCTAACCCTGTCTCCTGCAATACTTTCTCTTTATTTTTTAAACTTCGAATACATAGTAATTAAAATATAATTGCATAACTTTCCCAAACTCCATTTCTCCCTTCAGCACCTCCAGGATACCCTTGTTCCAGCTTTTCCATTAAAAGTTTCTTGTTCTTTAATGATCATATAATTCATATATATATATATATATATATATGTGTATGTATATATATATTATGATTCATATATTTATATATATAATATGTATATATATCACAAGATGCATAAATATATAAATACAATCTCTGGGTCCATTTTTATAGTTTGTGTGTATATGGTTTAGGGATGACCACATTATATTGGAAAAACAATAAAAGAATCATCCATGGGAGAAGTTAATTTTTGCTATCCCAGTAGTCATTAGTTTCCTTGTAGTTATTTGTCTAAGGGTGGGACCCCTTAATATTTTACTCTTTCATCTTAACATGTCTGATACTATTGCCATTTTTCCTCCTGGTTTGTAGAGCCACTTTTGGAGAGACTATTTCGTAGATGACATCCTACTATTCCAGCTCTTACAATTTTTCTTGCTTCTCTTCCGTAAGTCATGTGATGTAGATGTACCCATTGGCTCTGAGATCCCCATTACCTTTTGATCTCTGAATTGTCTCCAATTGCAGTTTTCTGTAATTGACTCCATCTTTTAAAAATAGAAGCTTATTTGATGAGGAGCGGTAACTACTTTTATCAGTGGTATAAAGTCTAGCAAAGTCGTGATAGTTTATACTTCTTAATGTCTATGTCAACTCAACTGAAATGTAGGCTAGATTTTTAGTCCAGGCATGTTTTTTCTCCTCTTGAATGACACTTAATTCTAATTAGATAAATGTTTCTTGAAAATACTCTGAGAGCTCAACAAATTTCTTCAAAGGAGGACACACGTAAATACAGTCTGTTGAATCAAATACAAAAAGCTGTTTTTTTTTCACAGGACATTAGTGTAACACATTTGAAAGTGATGATTATCAAGCCAAGTTCTCTTTTTAATGCTCATGTCAAGCAGATAAGCCCACTCCAGATATGAATAGTGAAAACTGTATAGTTTGCCTCCACCATAATAAATAAGTTTATCTTTGGCAAATTCAGTAAAAATTCTAGTCAAACTTCCATAGACTTAAAAGGCCTGTTTTTAATGAGATCAAACACCACTTGTATATTGATTAGATCCCAGTGGTAGACTGAATTGAACTTAACCCACACATTAGTCACCAAATATTAAGCAAGCCAAGCAAGCAAACAGCTGCTATGTTAATTTGGAAGTATTAAACTGCTTATAATTAGCTAAGGTCTGAAAGGATGGAGGTAAACGTCCACAGAGGATGCTTCAGAGACAATCCTAACAAAGTCTTTCTACAGTGAATATATCTTACTTCAAATCAAAACTCAAATTCTCACCAACATAAACGTTGTTTACTTAAAAGTTAAAAAAAAATTGTAAAGGACCAAGGCAGTTTATATCACTTTTTAAAAAGGAGCATTATTTTATTCCTATTTGTGAGCTTATGAATGTTTTATTTTTAAAAATGTATATTTTATTTTTTAAAATCACTAAATACCATAATTAGAAACTCAGGTAAATGTGTTCATGGCCACACAGTTGGTAATTAATATGTGCTGAATAAAGAGATTAAATTGATAACTAAGGGATGTGCCTTTCAAGCATTCATAAGCAGCCAATAAATCATATAGCTATAAAATTGTTTATAGTCATTTTTATTTTTAATGTTTTATCAAAACAACTTTTTAAAAATTAAATTAGTTCACTCATATGGAAAAGTTTACTCAGTGATAGTATAGGTCATTTTATATAACTTATCTATGGGTTTGTATTATCTAATGTGAATTATTACATCATTTCATAGTACATTTATTAACTAAAACCAATTATAATAACATGTGTTCCCAAATTCTGAATTTTTTTATTCTCCGTTCATGGTGATCACAGATTTTCCACCCTCCACCCTTTCCCGTTCCTCCTCCCTTATTCTTTCCCTCTTTGTTTCTTTTCAGAAGTGGACAAGCCTTCCATGCTATCAACCAAAAAGGGCATATCAAGTTGCAGTTACAAACCTCCCCCATTATTAAGGCTTGTGTGTAAGGCAAGCTGGTAGTAGGAAAGGGAGGCAGGTAAGAGAGTCATGGACAGGCCTCACTCCCACTGTTAGGAGTCCCACAAGAAGGCCAAGTTACACAACTGTAACATATATGCAGAGGGCTTAGGTCTTAGCCTTGCAGGCTCCCTGACAGTCAGTTCAGTCTCTGGGCGATGATTTGAGCACAGATTTGTTGGCTGTGAGGGTTTACTTGTGGTGTTCTGATTCCTCTGGATCCTACAATCTTTGCTCCCTGTCTTCTGCAAGATTCCTTAAGCTCTGCCTAATGTTTTGCTGTGTGTCTCTGCATCTGTTTTCATCTCTGATGGCAATTGGGCTAGGAAACAATTTAGTATTTGTATAATTTTATTTTATTGAAAAAATAGTATTTTGAGTAATGGTACAAACAAAGTATAGGATAAAATAACCTGTGTTTCATTATATTAGTTATAAAGAATTAAAGAATGGTGCTAAAATGGTAGATTAAGGATATCTATGTATCCTTCGGCTATCAAACATACACATATTGAATCCAATGTAAATACTAAACTAATAAGTCAATAGGAAATAAAAAATGATTGAAAAATGCCAGGATGACAGGAAAAGTGATCAGATTATATCAAGGAAAAGCCTGAGGGCTGATTTTCATGGGCATGTGCTCAAAGACTGTGTTTGAATTAAACTGAAAACAAAAATGGAAATGGAAAGGCTGCATTCCATTAAAAGTCCAAACCTCCATGAATGAAAAGACCAAAAATATCTCCTCATTATGAATGAGATGATGGCAAAAGATGACAGGAATCATAACAATATTGTTTCTTCATAGTTTGAGGAAATTTTGCAGGGGAGGGATATTGGAGATACCTTTCTAGAGAAAGAAAATAAAAAATATCAACCATTTTGTTTGAAGAATCATTAAGCAAAGAAAATAACATAGAAATTGGCCAAGGAAGGCATTATCAGGGCAGCTGCTCGCTAACTCCAAGCACAAAAACTTGGAAGTGAAGAATGAAACTAATGAGGGATAGCTTAAAAACCTGAGTCACAACTTTACATATTCGGTAAGACTACAGAATGCTAATAATAGCCAGAACAAGAAAACTTGCATAGTACATTTGCAGCAAAATGGCTAGGTTAAAGTATCTAAACCTTGAAGACAGTACAGAAAAATCAAATCTGAGTTCTTGAGGAAAATGTCAGTCTAATTTCTTCATTGCACAATTTCAGTGGTAAGTATATGAACAATCTGAGGACTCATACTGTGAAAATGAAAGCATTCAACTAAGGTATATATTATCAATACCTGCTAAAACAGGATCAGATGAATGGGGAGGAGGTCCTCCCTATCAGTGGACTTGGAAAGGGGCACGGTGGAGACGAGGGAGGGAGGGAGGGACTGGGAGGGAATGAGGGATTGGGATACAGCTGGGATACAGAGTTAATAAAATGTAACTGAGAAGAAAAAAAAATAAAATTCAAAAAAAAATAGAGTTAAAGTAAAAAGAAAAAAAATACATGAATATATGCATTTATATGTATATGAATACAGAACATGTGATAGCTATATGAAAAAAGTGTATATTTGTTGGATTGCATTGCTATGTATACTTAGAAAAACAATATGGAACAGAATTAACATTGAATGTTTAAAATTATGTGTACTAATATATGTGCGTACAAACACGTGTATTCAGTTACCAGTGTGTGTATTTTTTAGTGTGTTTATGTAAACCATTAAAGAGGACATTATGTAGATCACTGTTGCGCTTCCACATAAAACTAAAACCATTCTGAATGACCTTATACCTATAAACAAAAGGCTGTGATTTTTGGCAACATTTTATGAAGTCTTTGATAATTTCAGGTAATCATGTAATGTTTGAACACATTCAACCCAAGTCCTCATGTACACACTCTCATCACTCTTATCTCCCTCTCTACCAATACATGAGTTATATATCTCATATATATATATATATATATATATATATATATATATATATATATATGAACTAAATCCTTCCATATATATAGAGAAGGATTTAGTTTAATTTTACCTCATGTTATTCCCAGATTCCAAATATAATTTTTTGAATATGGTATTTTTCTCTCAAGGGTATATTTTGGCACCTTTGTCAAAAATTTTTAATGGACTGTAATTAAATGGTCTGTAATTTAGTGGACTTTCACCTTAGTTTTCTCTTCTATTTCATAGGTCAATGTTTCTCCTGTTTTTCTTAAAAAAAATTTTAAAGTTTTTATTGCACAAGTGCTTTGTTACATTGTTTATGTCTCTCTCTTTTTTACTTATGTGTGTGTATGTCTATAATGATGCTATTTTCCAGATGTTCAGTATGTTTGTCATCAGAATAATAAAAAACAAAACAAAAAACTCTAAACTACTAGTTTTTATCTGTTCATCTTAAATCCTGCTACTTTATAAGGCTATCTTTCAACTCTGGGAGATTGTTTTTGCTGTTGTTGTTTTTGGTCTGTTTTGTGCATGTGTCTGTGTGTGAGTGTGTGTGGGTAAAGTCTTTAAATTTTTCTTATAGAAGCAGATCATCTAAAAACAGAATACTTTGATCACCTCAATTATTATTTTTACTCCTGTTATTTTATATCTTACTGGTATAGCTAAGAGTTCAATCACTGTATTTAATAGGAATAGAAAAAGTGGACATTTGGTTGTTCCTGATCCTAAAGGCAATAATTTAAGTTTTGTTGTTGTTGTTGTTGTTGTTGTTTTGTTTTGCATTTAGCATGCTAATGGCTATCAGTTTTTATTATACTGAGGAATGCTCCCTACAAATATAGTCTCCTTAAAGTTTTTATCATGAAGCTATATTGGATATTTTTCAATCTTCATGAATGGGTGTAATTTCTATGGTTTTACTTGCTCTTTTGCTTAGCCCCAAGAATGCATGTAGGTATTTCGTGCATGTAGGTATTTCGTGCATGTAGGTATTTCGTGCATGTAGGTATTTCGTGCATGTAGGTATTTCATGCATGTAGGTATTTTTTTGTATTTGTTTAAACTAATTTTTGGCCTAATATGTGGACTGTTCTAGAGAAAAGCTTATGGTTTTTTGAATTTAATGTGTATTCTCTAGTGCTGAGGTGGTATATTCTATAGATGTCTGATAAATACCTTTAATCTGTGATTTTGTTTAGCTTCTTTATTATTCTGTTCATTATGTCTCTGGATGTCCTGTAAACTGGTAAAAATACAGTATTTTACTTGATTATTATTTTTACATTTTCAGTAATCTAAGAACTCATTAATAGGATCATTTATTTCATGAGATTAGGTGCATATGATATATATTCAGGATACATTATATAATATATGATATATATGTATATATATTCAGGGTATGTTCTTGATTATAACGTCATCTTGATAGACTGTCCTCTTGGCCAGTAGGAAGTAAGCTTCAATGCATCTGATTAATTTTAGCTTGAAGTCTTTAACTTAAATATTAAAATAGCAAATTTAACTTGTTTCAAGGTTCTATTTTCTTGGAATACCTCTACCCATTTTTACTCCATAGTAGAGTGACTGTCTTTGGGGATGAACTGTACCTGTTGGAGGCAATGTAATGATGGGTGTTGCTTTCTAATCGAGTCTGTTAAGCTATGTGTTTTGATTAGAGATTTGAAACCATTGACAGTCAAACTTATTGGAAGATGCTGAAATTAAATTGGTTTGTTGATTCTGTAATATGTATTTATTTTTTTTAGCTTAATTTGCTTAACCACTGACTTTATATTGTTTGGTTGTTTTTTGTTTTTTTTTTTTTTTTCTTTTAACCTTTTGGGTGTCTTCGTCTTTCCTTTTCATACAGAATCATTCAAGTATTCACAGTAGGGCTGGATTGACAGAAATAAACTCCTTAGTCAGCTTTTACCATGAAATCTTTTTCTTTCCGTTGCAGCTGTGATACAAATTTTTGCTGGGCAGAGTAGACTGCATTGATATCTATGGGCTTATAAAACTTGTACATTAGTACAAACTTAATGGATTTTAAGTTTTTTTTGTTGAAAATCTTAATTTTAATTTTTAATCTGATAGGTTTGCCTTTGTGACTCTCATTCTTCTCTCTTGCCACCTTTGTTGTTATTATGTTCTTGTGGAATGTATACAATTTACCCTTGTTCATTCAAATGCTGATTTCTCTACCCCACTATCTGGTTTCAATCTGGACATTGCATTGTGATGTTTATTCTGAGGATCACCTGGCTCAAATTTGTGTAAACATGCCACCATTTGTTTTCTGTGTTTTCAATAAAACAACTAGCCAATGCTGAGCAATGGAGAGAATAGGGTGGGACATCCTTGTATGGAAAGGAGGAGAAAGGAGTGGGAGGGGTGAGAGAGCAGAGATACACAGGACAGGATTTGAAACCATGAAGAGAGATGAACTGGACCTAAGATATGACTAAAAGCAACTATAATGAATAAAATATGAATGGTAGGAAATATATGGGCTTGAAGGTTTAGAATGGAGTAATCATTGCCCAGCATTGTGCTATAGGTTAACTTAATGCATCCTAGTCTCTGTGTGGTAATTTGGGTATACAATGGTATAGGAATAACCACTGTTTAACTAAAAGATAAATAAAAATGTTAATATTCTACAACACACTTACAATAACTGTTTTGTGTTCTGTACAGGTAATGCTTCGATTATTACTTGATGTAGATAATTTCTTTGACTCTATTTAATGTTTGGTATATGTCTTTTGAGTCTGAGTGGACAGCTCTTTTTCTAGATTTGGGATATTTTCTTTTATAGTTGGATTTCTTTTCCCTCTATGTCTATAATTCATAAGTTTTATATTTTATAGTGTCCCAAAGATCCTGAATATTCTGTACATGGGTTTTAAAAACTTTAACATCCATTTTTTAACTTGTCTTTAATCCCTAATATTTTGTTTTCTACTTGATCCATGCTATTAATAAGGCTTTTCGCTAAGCTTTTGTAGTCTTACTAAATTTTTAATTTCAAGATCATTTTCATTTTCTCATATCTAAACATGTTTTCATTATATCAGTCAACTACTTGTGCTTCCCTTGGTCTTAATTTTAACATTTATTTATATCCACTTGAATCCACTTGTATACATGTTCTTTTGAAATTGCTTCTTTTATGTGTCATATAAATCACATTCATTGGAACACATTGTTATGAGGTTAATACTTTGTGGAGGTGTCATTGTTTTGAATTTTTATGTTAATTGCATTTTTACAAGGAAAATGGACATCTGGAGTTAGGGTCACCTCTCTTGCTTGCTTGTTTCTTTTTCAGTAAGTCTTATATCTCTGGTTGTACTTACTCAGGTTTAGCTGATTTTCCATCAATTGTATAATACTTGAAGTTCAGTCTTGGGTACATTCAGTTCATGTTTATGAATGGAGTATCAAAAGAATACTAGGTCATCTAGGGTATTGTGTAACTTCAGACCTCACAAGCAGACACTCTATAGAATGCTCTGTAGACACTCTGCAGAATGCTTATTGAAGCATGCATTGCTCAGGGCAGTGTTAAGGACCCACTTGGAGGAAAAGATAATGACTACCTCTGGGGTTAGCAGAAGCTTAGTAGAGGTGTCAAATGACCATGTGAGAGAGTTCCAGAGGGAAAAAGACAAGAGTGCTACCTGTCTAGGCAAAGTGGGCACAGCTGTGTGACATCTCTTTTTAAGCGAATTGGATCTTCTTTATAAGGTAGTTCAAATTTGGAACTCAAGTAAATTCATCCACTTTTTAAAAATAAAATTATTAATATTATTAACATTAGCCAACAAAGAAAAGAATTAATAGAAGATAACTATAGCTCAAATTTAAGTTTAAATACTCAAAAATACGACAGACATAACAGATTTCCATCTGCTTTAAACGCCACTGTTTTTGCAGCTGTGGTAATCACTAACATATGCCACGGCAGGGGAGCAGTTCAGGTACAACTCACCTACTTGACTTCTAACATTTTTGTAGAATAAAGTTACATATGTATAGCTGGAATGAAATTATTGTTAATATTTCTCATTGATTATGTCTTTGCCAACATCATTATTTTTAAGCTTGCTGCTATTTTCCATTTGACTTAAAAACACCATAGATCTATGTTTTTCTCAGTTTAACTTGAAAACTATGATGTATTATACATGTACCATATGTGATGTAAAATATTTCATCTAAATATATCCATTGGCTAAGTGCCTTCAATAAAAAATGAAATCAATTTTATAAAAAAACTGGCCAATGAAAATAGAAAAATAATATTACTTTATAAATATTATTTGAAATATATTTATGTTAGAGATCATATGCTTCCTGCAAATAAATTTACATAAATATTTTGTCAGATATAGTCTCCTAAAATGTTATATTTTTATTTTTTATTACCAGACTACTTTTATGAACACTGGTTACAGCAATAATTTTTACTCTGCAAAATTAACTTTACTTTATGTCATTTATAATATTAGAAAGTCATTAGACTTTAGCTAAAGATGTACATGAACTATCTGTTATATCTATGATATTAATATAATAACCAAAGATGACATCTAATGAAAGGACTGTCAAGTTACAAGTGTCACTATTGCACCATTAATGGTAGCTTGTTCTAGTTTGTTGACATCACCACTGGATAGGGCTGTTGATTGTTTCTTCTGCTTGGCAGTTCATGTAGCAGTTTCTAGTACTATGAAAGTTAGACACAGGAAGGAGGCTTTCCAGTAAGATACAACTTGGCTTTTCCGAGTTCTGTGTCCTAAGCATGCAGTGTCTTCTTCTTAAGCCTCTTAAAGACAAGTAGTCTTTAAACAATAGTCTACACAATTTTAAGAGTCACATGGAGGGCTGGAGAGATGGCTAAGAGGTTAAGAGCACTGGCTGTTCTTCCTAAGATCCTGATTTCAATTCCCAGAAAATAACACGGTGGCTCACAACCACCTACAATGAGATCTGGTGTCCTCTTATGGCCTGCTGGCACCCAAACAAGCAGAATACTGTATTAGTAAATAAATAAATCTTTAAAAATGCAGAGTGACATGGAATATACTGAGAAGCAACTTGAGCAAAAGATTTGCATGCCTTTCTCTCCCTCCCTCCTTCTCTCTCCCTTTCTCTCTCTCTCTCTCTGTGTAGACAAATTATATGTGTTGTGTATAATGATTTTAGGTAAATATAAAAGAAAACACCATGGTTCTTCCATATGGAATCAATTGTCATTTGATTTAACTTAGCCATTTTACCAGAGGATAGTGAGATCATAAATTTCAGAAGAAATTCTACTATGGTCACTTTATTAGACTAGCAAAATTCCTAATTATATTCTAATAGTCATCCTTATGCCTAATATAAGTGGAGCTCTCATGCTTCATAAAATAATTTTTTTGTATTAGTAAATGGAGACCATTTAAAGAAACAGCATGCTATGTGCTCAGATCAATGGATCCTGTGAAGCCCAAATTCAATGATTGTATCTACAATGTAAGTCTTCTACCCAAGGCTCAGGGAACATCTCAAGAGGGGCAGAACAGCTTTAAGAATCAGAACAGCAAGTCTGCTGTTTTGAGATTGTGTCTCACAGAAATGGCAGGAAAATGATTTACTCCCATGATACCTCAAAAATATGACTTCCTTAAGAAGGCCTGAATAATGTTAGTCTCAAGAGACATGCTAAGGGAAAATCTTATAGGATCCAACCCCTAGCCAAAGAATTACAGGTAAGTAATGGCTGCTGAGGAGAAGCTTCCTAATTGATTATCAAATATAAAACATTCAACCCTGAAATCATATAAACATAAACCACACAAACATTTGATAGGTGTGTTTACATACTTATGCATATATAAATATAGCAACAATAATACAAAGGGCTATCAGTTTGAGAGGGAATGGAAAGGAGACATAAGAGCAATGGAAGAAGGGGACATTGGGAAATTTGGAGGTAAGTCTCATGGGAGGTGGTAAAAGTAGAATAAGGAAAAGAGGGATTAATACAATTTATTTTAATTAACAGAAACTTGATTAAAAAATAGTATCTAAACAATGTACCTAGGACTGCATAGAACAATCTAATGGTTGTTCCATTCCATTCTTATATTTCAGTTATGCTCATTGGTTAAATGAAAAAATATAAGTTAGAATTAAATGGTATCACAATTGTAGAGAGAAGAATTCTCAAGGTCTTATAAAACCACTCCAGAATATGGAGTGGTTCATTGGTTATGTTAAAAAGTATAGTTTAGTTTTATTGGTCCTTTAGAGCATGAGAATGCATATACTAATTTACCTTTAAGTGATAACATAATTTGCAGGAATGTTACTCCTATCATTGAGCTCTTCTCATGTCATGATTCTGAATGTTTTGATTAATATTAATTTGGCGAGGTGAGCAAATTGTCCTGTGTATGCTTATATGTAACACAATAAAAAATGGATTAGTTAAGAGTTTCTAAAAGACACTATTAGAATATGCATTGCCTGTATTACATATGTCAATGAATTACCTTCTGTGACCATTAGTGACCAATGAATAGGTTAACCACTGCCATAGTATCAACTCTCCGGTCAACATCACAGTTTTAGTCAACTTCAGCCAAGTCAGGGATCAAGGAGGAATCACTTAACTATTATGACCTTTGCAGGATCAATAAGTATGCTACTTTTGAATGATATCATCTATCAGTTCTATAGATACTTATAGATACTTTTTTTCCAATTTAGACTCTTTCAAATGGATCTTTTATTACATGCTGTGCACAAAAAGGAAAGCTTATATATTTAAAATATTAAATAAGTGTTAGCTGAAATTAAGAAACAGCTTTTGAAAATTCAAACCTGGTGAAAAATATTTGATGGATTGATTAGAAACATTAGACAGAAATCAAGGGTGTTGTCATTTTTTGATGCTTATCATCTTAACTGTCATCAAAACAAAACGCCTGCCTACAGATTGGGAAAGAATCTTCACTAACCCTTTATCTGACAGAGGACTAATATCGAGTATATACAAAGAACAAAAGAAGCTGAAAAGCAGCAAACCAAGTAATCCAATTAAAAAATGGGGAACAGAGCTAAACAGAGAATTCTCTGTAGAGGAATATCGAATGGCAGAGAAACACTTAAAGAAATGCTCATCCTCATTAGCCATCAGGGAAATGCAAATCAAAACGACCCTGAGATATCACCTCACACCCATCAGAATGGCCAAGATGAAAAACTCAAGGGACAACACATGCTGGAGAGGATGTGGAGAAAGGGGAACCCTCCTCCTCTGCTGGTGGGAATGTAAACTGATACAACCACTCTGGAAATCTATCTGGCACTTTCTAAGACAATTAGGAATAGTGCTTCCTCAAGACACAGCTATACCACTGCTAGGTATATACCCAAACTTTGCTCAAATATACAAAAAGGATATTTGCACAACCATGTTTATAGCAGCATTATTTGTAATAGCCAGAACCTGGAAACAACCCAGACGTCCATCAACGGAGGAATGGGTACAGAAATTGTGGTATTTTTACACAATGGAATACTACTCAGCAATCAAAAAGGAGGAAATCATGAAATTTGCAGGCAAATGGTGGGACCTAGAAAAGATCATCCTGAGTGAAATATCCCAGAAGGAGAAAGACAAACACGGTATATACCCACTTATATAGACCTATAAGATATGATAAACATAATGAAATCTATACACCTAAAAAAGATAATCAAGAAATGGACATGGGGTAAGATTATCAATCCTCGTTTAGAAAGACAGATGGGATGCGCATTGAACATATGACAGGAGTCTATTGAGCGCATTTGAAAGACACTAACTAGCAGTGTTTTCAAAGCAAAGACTCATGACCAAACCTTTGGCAGAGTACAGGGAATCATAAGAAAGAAGGGGAGTTAGTCTGATGAGGAAAGGATAGGAGCTCCACAAGGACCAAATATATCTTGGCACAGGGTCTTTTCTGAGACTGACATTCAACCAAGGACCATGTATGAATATAACCTAGAACCTCTGCTCAGATGTAGCCTGTGGTAGCTCAGTAACCAATTGGTTTCCCATAGTGAGGGGAACAAGGACTGTTTCTAACAGGAACTCAAGGACTGGCTCTTTGGCCTCCCCACCCCCCAAGGGAGGAGCAGTCCTGTTAGGCCACAGAGGAGAGCTTTGCAGCCAGTCCTGAAGATACCTGATAAAAGAGGATCAGATGAATGGGGAGGAGGTCCCCCCCATCAGTGTACTTGGCAAGGGGCACTGTGGAGTGGAGGGAGGGAGGGAGGGACTGGGAGGGAATGAGGGAACGGGACACAGCTGGGATACAGAGTTAATAAAATGTAACTGATAAGAAAAAAAAAAGAAATAAAAAAACTTTGATCTTTGTATTCATAATTAGTATCTTTCATCTGAGATTTTAATCCAACTTGGTGTTTGTTTAAATAAACTCTAACTATAGCCATATGCCTAAATCAATGTTTACAGCAAAAGGCCAAAGGAAAGATAGTACTTAGTTAAACTAATTTATAAATAGCTAAAATAAAAATGGTGGATCTTTTGGTGAGTCCTGTTTAGAACAGTGGTGAAGGGTAAGTATTTTGGGGTGGAAATTGAAAGGACAAAGTTTCATGGAGAGCAATCAAGCAGTGTTGTGTCATTTTGCATTAAAGATAAGCTGTGAGCCACTACTAATATGTCAGAGTGCCATTAAGGAATAGTAATTAAAAGCCCTTCACCTTACAAAAATTTAGCTAAATATCAACCCAGATTTGAATTATCCATCTCTCCCTTCCAGTGTCTTCTGTTGGTCCCTGTCTTTCTGTTTTATGATTCAGAGTCTGTGCCTGCCTGAATGCTGCCTGGTTAATCCTGTGTAGAAGAATTTTAATCCCATAAAATGGCTGCTCTGATCACATCCAAAGATCTTCAAGGTTGGGATGGAATTCATACATGCCCTTAATGCACACCTTTAATCTCAAATAGTGAAGGTAAAGTTGCTTTGTAGAAGAAAGCACCCGTGTTTAAAAGTGTTGTCTAATTGAGAGGTAGAAAAATGAAAATAAGAGAAAGATTTGAGAGAATAGGATATGCCCAACTCTCAGGAGAAGAGAGAGAAAAAGAGGCAACAACAACTAGAGAGACAGACAGACAGACAGAAAGAGAGCAGGACAGAGGCATGAAGGAGAGGAGGCAGTATTACTGGGAAACTTTTTTTTGTAATTATAATTCTCATAAAATTGTTTTTATTAATTCCATAAAACTAAATAAGTCATGATTTGCATTATATTAGATAGCAAATATCTACAAAATTATATGGTATTCTAGTTTGTTTTTTTATAATTTTTATTTTTTATATTAATCACAGGTTATTTATTTGGTATCTCAGCCATAGCCCCTTCCCTCATTTCCTTCCAATCCCACCTTCCCTCTTTCATCTCCTAGCTGCCCCTTTCCACTGATAGGGGAGGTCCTCCTCCCCTTCCATATGACCCTACCTTATCAGTTATCTTCAGGACTGGTTGCAATGTCCTCCTCTGTGGCCTGGCAAGGCTGCTCCTCCCTCTGAGGGGGTCAAATATATCTAGGTACAGGGGTCTTTTATGAGACTGTTTCTCCCACCAAGGACCATGTATGGATGTAACCTAGAACCCCTGCTCAGTTGTAGCCCATGGTAGCTCAGTATCCAAGTGGGTTTCCCTAGTAAGGGAAACAGGGACTATTTCTGACATGAACTGAATGGCTGGGAGATTTTATAGAGACAAGTTGAAGAGAAAACAAGCTAGACACAGAACAAGCCTGAGAATGAAAAGAAGGAAGATGATTAGAAGATTGCTAGAGTTAGTTTCAGGCCAAGTAGAGCAAATCAGTCAGATGCCAGTCGAGAGAAGGCAGTTTGAATGAGACAGCTTGGAGAGAATTTTGAGTCAGAATTGTTGAGTTTAACCAGCCAGCCAGAGTTCAAAAAGATCCAGAAAGGTTGAGTTAATTCAGCAGTAAGTCTCATAGGCTGAAAACATTCTAGGCCTAGATTACATTGTACAGAGGCTAGAAGTTTCCAGGATTAGATATAGATTAGCAGATAAAGGCAGTAAGCCTTTGAGACAACAATTACATCAGGCAAATAAAAGATACTTTCATATTTCTGAATCTGCCCGCTTCCTCCTTTCCCCCCTCATGTGTGTGTTTCTAAGAAAGAGCTTTGCCCTGCATTTATTGACAGCATAGAAAGCACCCACATGTTGAAAGTATGAAGGATATTTTTCAATCATTTTTGGCAGATTTTTTTAAGGAATAAAATCTCCTGACGTCAACTGACCTGAATTGACCCAGACAAACAAATGATATCAAGCAATACATGAGTGTTGATTCCAGAATCTAATGTAGATATTCATTTTAAAAGGTTTATTTCAACTTATTTACTGTTTTCAGAATTTATTATATATACAGCATATATATACACACATACATTATTAGTTGTTGAAGGGCATTAAGAATATATAAGTTAACATTAAACATATGTATTACCTTAGATAGAAATCTGTCACCCTGTCCCCTTAAAGGCAGGTTAAAATAAAGAGGGTGAATACACAGTAGAATAGCAGTGTTATATCATAAGCAATCTAACTTTAGCTGCTGTGAGGTCAAAAAAATGTTTATTCCAGTCTCTTTAAATATAAGAGATGGTTTTATGATGCTGTGTCGCTACAACAGGTCACTGCTGAAGGCGAGAGGAGAGGAGCTTTCCCACTGTGTAGCAGAATCACATGAATACCTTCACACATATCCTTAGAGTGCACCTGGTAATCATAATGGTTATCCCAAGATCACTACTGCCTTGGGATTTTCTTCTATGAACCCATTTTCCCAAGTCTATTAGCATGAACATACACATCTTTCCCAGACATCCCTGTATTTATGAATAACATGTATATAATGTAGCACAATAAGATTTTTATCAATTTTATGAATATTATCTAATGACTAAATAACAAAATTATTATTTGATAATTCAAATTAAGAGTTAAAGATGTTATATATATTTCTTTTCTTAAATATTATTTCATAATTAGAAAATATTACTATTGCTATGTCCAATAATAATCAAAACAATCATGAAAGTCACAAAATGCATATCAGGCACATATAAGCCATATTATGATGCTGTTTCTATCACTAAGCATGAGGGTAAAACTTAAAAAGACCTATAAAACTTGATTACATACCTAAATTTAGTGAGATCATTTATAACCACTATTGTTCTTTTGCGATAAATTGTTTTTACTGTTAGAGATGTGGTACACTAATGGGATAATATGGTAGATCAAAAGTTTTATAAACTATGTAATACTTAGACAATAAAAAATGATGGCAAATAGAATAATTTGATTTAGGATAATGCTAAGAATAAACTATAAATTTTTACATTAGAGGATAAAATATGGTGATTAGAAATAAATTTTATAGTGTGTACTTGATGCTTATAGTGTGACTTGGGCTATATATGATATTGAAAAGGGGGTTGGAGAAATGGGTTCAGAGTTAGTACTTGATGCTCCTCCAGAGAACCTGGATCTGGCCAGGATTCAGAACAAGCAGCATATAACTGTAACTTCAGCTCCAGATGTTTTGACACCACTGGTATCACCAAGACAGTTGCCTGCAAGAACATGCATAACCTCACAGATAAACAGGCATACACATAATGTAGAAAAAAATTTTAAAAATAAAAGGAATAAAATAGTTGAAATATAGATTAAAGCATCTCTCGTTTTTATATTGGTTTTTAAATGATGTAAGCAATTATATCCACTAAAACCCAAGAATGGATGGGAAGATAACTAAAATTTTAAAAATGTATTCTTCATATTTTCCATGAGGGTATTCTTCATATTTTCCATAAGGATATTCTTTGTGTTCACTGTTTTGTGTCTGATTTGTAGTCTTTGAAGTAAATCCTGCTGCTCCTCCCCTTTGCCTATAGTAACCACTCTATCTTGTCTTTATATTTGAAGTATTTCCTCCTATTCCACAGTGATGTGAGATCATGGAAACAAGTTTTCTTTCTGTGTCTATCTTATTTCACTTACTGGAATACTGATCTTGCCTGAGTGTCTAGTCATACCATTTAGCCACTGACAGGATTTATTTCTAAAGCTTGAGAACTATAAAGAGATAAATATAAAGCCCTAAGGAAGTTTTGACAAGAAGCTGTCCATATATTTTTTTGTATTTATTTGATGGCTTGAAATTTTCCCATGAAAGTTTTTCTTTTTCTTTTTAAAGTTTTATTTATTTATTTACTTTCCATCCCTATGGCAGCCCTTTCCCTCAACTCTTCCCCATCCCAGCCTCCAACCCTTACTATCCATTTCCCCCTCTCCTCCTCAGAAAAGGAGACCCCCACACACACAAACACACTGTCTGCCCCTTCATATTAATTTGCATTAGGCATCTTCCACTTAGACCCAACAAGACAGCCCAGCTAGGGGAAAGTGATCCAAAAGCAAGTAACAGAGCCCATGTCAGAGAGAGGCTCCACTGCACTTGCTAGGGGACAGACATGAAGACCAACCTGTCCATCAGCTATGTATGTGTAGAAAATGTAGGTCCAGTCTATGCAAGCTCTTTGGTTGGTGGTTCAGTCTTTGTGAGGCCTCATGATTCTCAGTTAGATGACTATTCGTCTTCTTGTGAAGTTCTTGTCCCCTTTAGGTCCCTATATCCTTCCCCAAACTCTTCCACAAGACTCAACCTAGCACTCAGGTGACAGAGGCAGATGGAACTCTGTGAGTTCAAGGCCAGCCTGGTTGCCCAGAACAACCAGAGCTATCCAGAGAAACCATGACTCAAAATACAAGGAGACAAACAAAAACCAACAACATTTTTTTTTCTTTTTGCTTTACTTTGCTATGTTTGCAGTTGGGAGCCTAGCATGGCTTTCCTCTGAGAGACCCCACCCAGCAACAGATGGAGACAGACACTGAGACTTATAGCCAAACATTGGACTGAGAGCAAGGTGCCTTGTGGATGAGTAGGGGGTTAGGGGTTGGGGTGGAGGGGAATAGAAGGATCAGGAAGGTGACAGGAGCTCCCCAAGAATATTAACAGAACCAACTAACCTATGCCCAGAAGGCTTGTAGATACTGAAGTGCCAACTGGACACAGTCCCCCTACACGTATGTATGGGATGGGCAGTTTGGTCTTCATGTGGGTTCCCTAGAGAGGGAAGTGGGTCTGTTTCTGACATGGATGTTGTTGCATTTTTTTTTACTATTGCCCTTTTAATTTATTTTTATATTAATTAAAGTTTATTCATTTTGTATCCCACCTGTAGCCCCCTCCCTCATTTCCCTCTCAATCCCACCCTCTCTCCCTCATCTCCTCCCTGTTCCTTTCCAAGTCCACTCATAGGGGATGTCCTCCTCGCCTTCCATCTGACCCTAGTTTATTACATTTATAGTATTTTCTTTCAAGTTACAATAAATAAAATATAGACATCAGTACAATTAAAATAAAGCTAACCAAAGATTAGAAACTTCTAATTAAAGCAAAATCTCACCCTAGGGTGATAACTGGGACTGCTCAAAATAGTCCTTTAAAGGCTGGTGATAAAATCGAATGCATTTAAGTCACATCTGTACCTTTTCTATGAATTTTCCTATTCACGAGATTTTGTACATATCTAAATAAATGGGTGTGAAAGGAAGAATTGCTCTATAGGAAGGAATCCAGGAGAGTTAGAAAAAAAATTTTTTCCAATGAGGCAGGTGGGAACTTGTATATCTCCTGGAGCCTGATATTCTGCCACAGAGAAATCAAGCATAATTGTTCCAAGAATTTACTTCAAGAAGAGCATACTATTTATTATGCTGCAGCTTGGCTACTATTTAATTAGATTTTTATTATTTTCATATACTTTTTTTTCAAAGTTTCTTATTTTCTGAGAGTTTTATAGATGCATAAATTGTGATTTAAGCAAAGCATTTCCATTCTGCCTTTTCATTAGCGCATCTATCCTTCACACCACTTTTCATTTGAACTCATGTGCTAATATATCCAACAGGTTTACATAACATTTTATTAGCTGCCATGAGTGCCCCATTGGCAGCTAATTATAACAAGAACCCACACAGATTTCGCCTACCACCTTTCTATTTATTACTGCACTCTGCATGTTCTATCGTTTAAGTTATTTGCAAGAAACCTTTGGATTTCCCTCACGTGCTGCCTATTATGAAGCAAATCACCTCAGCATGGGGCAACATGTCTTCTGCAGATCCTATCTTCTGTAAGCTTCTGATTGTGCAGCCTGTAATCCCACATGGACTTTCGCTTTGGGCTGTTGCAGAAAACTTATGTACCTGTGTTAGGGGACTGAGAAATTAACCCTCATATTTAAGTTACTTGGCAGTAACCCCTGTTTGGGGGCTTAAATGACTATAAAATAAAACAACAACAAAACATGAAATAGAAAAAAAAAGACACCTGCCTTGATACACACAACACTTTCATCACACTATCAATATTCCTTCCATTTAACTCTGAGACTTTAAAGTGAAGTTTCTGTGTGTTCTAAAGAGATTTGGGAAATTCGGATTTGTTCTTACTTTGACAACACAAGGATGGGTTGGCAGACCTGATCCTTGGGTGAATGAAGTTAAGAAAATAATAAGGGTTTGAGAAAAACTAAATTACAGAAACCAGCTTTCCAGTTATGAATTCCAGTTTACCCTAATGGATGACACAATGAAAACTAGAGTAGAATGCATGGCATTGCTCCCGGGAGGTCTCCAGCAGCATTTTCCATTCACAGAGTCCCCTTAAAAGGAATCAGGGAGGACAAGGTAATAGATTAGACAATCAAGAGTTTCACTGGAGCAAGCTAGGAAGAAGCAAGCTAGCCATAACCCAAGCAGCAGAGCACCAGCCAGGGGAAATATTCCCAGAGGATGGGCTTTAACTCTTCCTTGTGCATTCTACAGCATGGGTACTTCAAGGAAAGGGGCATGCTTGGAAGCTCATTCACCCATAATTTCATTGGTTTAACTACATATATAACATGTAAGAACATGTATAGGGTGTTAGATACCTCTACAGTTTGAAATCTTCTCTACAGGGAAGGGTATCAATGCTCTTTACACGTTCCCCTGGCTTGAACCAACACAATAGAGCAGATCACTCCCACTGTTCTCCTTTACCTCTTCTTTCAAGGGGCTCATCTGGAGTGAACCGTAAGTGTCATCTTTATATCTTGGCCATGAGTTAAGCCTCAGTTTACATTCTGCATTTGCCTGTCCAGTAATGAGCCCTTTCTATAGCTAACCTGTTTAAGGACTTGACCTATACTTACTTAATATACGTTGTTTTCTTCTAACTTCTTTTATCATTCATCTCTGTCCACCAAGCCAATACTTACATAATCACTATAAGGAAGGTAGGTATTTCCATATAATAGGAAAATGAACACATGTGATCTAAAAATACTGAACCTAACAAAATTAGGTTCAACATGTTATCCTTCTTTGAACCTCTCTTGGTCTCTCCTCCAGTTACACACATGACTTGAGAAGGACAACAGAAAACTATGTCTATTACAAAATTACTCTTCAGATAGTAGAAGTTCTTGAGTAGGGACTAAGTCCATTGAATTAATCTAATATGTAAGGCAAAAATAATTTTTGAGGGTCTGGAAAGATGGCTCAGAATGTAAGAGCAACTAACTACTCTTTCAGACGATGATTGATCTATTCCCAGCACTCACTTGTTGGCGAATAACGGTTTCCAAGGGGATTTGATGTCACCTTCTGGGCTCCGTTGGTACTGTATAGACATGACATATGATATTCTTGCAATCCAAACGACCATACAAATAAAACAAAAAGAACTCTAAAAAATAAACCACCATCAAAAGTACGTGAAATGTAACAACAACTAAGTGGAAAAAATAGATGTTTAATTTTATTTTTCAATTTATTTTCACAATTTATTCATTATATATCTCAATCAAAGCCCCTCCCTCAACTCATCTTGAGTGAGGTAACCCAGAAACAGAAAGAATGCATGCTATACACTCATTTATAGGCACATATTAACCATATAATATAGGATAGCTATACTAAAATCTACAGACCTAAAGAAGCAAAACATTAAGAAGACCCTAGGGAGGATGTTTAAATCTCATTCAGAATGGCAAACAGGATAGACGCTAGAAATATTGGAAGAGAGGAAACAGGATGGGAGCCTACTATAGAGGGTCCTCTGAAAGGCTCCACCCAACAGATCAAAGCAGATACTGAGACTCAAGGCCAAACTTTGGGCAGAGCACAGAGAAACTTATGAAAAAAGAGGGGTGGGAGATAGATGGACATGGAGGAGACAGGAGCTCCACAAGGAGACCAACAAAAGTAAAAAAAAAAAAAAATCTGAGCCCAGGAGGACCTGCAGAGATTGATGCACCAACCAAACACCTTGCACAGAGAAGACCCCTGCTCAGGTGTGTTTAATTTTAGACATTAACAAATAGTTTTTCTATATACCAAACATATTTTCTTTTCTTAAGTAGAGATAATAAATTGGCTTGTAGTTTCTGCATGTTTTATTAATTTTGATAATACTAGACTTGTATTCAGTGCACTGACATCATAGTCGACACCTGATTCCATATTTCATGCCCATGCTACTCCCACTGAGTGCCCTTTTATTCTGAAGAAGTGCCCTTCCTACCCTCATATTTCTCATGTCTCTCAGATTTGTTTGTTTGTCTTCTTGGTTGGTTGGTTTTGATTTTTGATTTCTATGCTTTTATCTGTTTCCTTTATTTTTTTTCAGGCCTCATGCAGATAGTCACAGCCACTTTATAGTCATTGTAGCAATAGTCCTATAATATCCATGAGTCAACAATGCACCACATCTCTCTATATTGTTTGGCTGCTACAATACTTCCATCTTTGTTTCGGGATGTTCTCTGGGCCTTGTAAGGGGCAATATTGAAAAGCCTGTCTGGGTCCTAGCTCTCGAATGTTGACTTACTGCTGAATTAGGCATCTCTGACCAAGGCTGAGAACTTCTTTGGTCTAGGACCATATATTTATACACACACACACACACACACACACACACACACACACACACACACACAC
>NW_026596166.1:19093241-19098180 GCF_907164565.1 Psammomys obesus | reverse complement strand
CACACACACACACACACACACACACACACACACACACACACACACACTGCTTTAGTCTAGGACCATACACACACACACACACACACACACACATATATATATGTGTATATATATATGTACATATATAAATATATATTTGTATATATATATAAATGTACATATATATGTACATTTAGAAGGTGGTTTAGTAGTAGATTCTTTTATAGGGTCTGTGACCTCCCTTGCAATGATTTTTTTTACCAATTCTATAGTGACAAGCATGTCTTTCTTGCTTCATATCTAATCAGGAAGCAGTGGATTATGTCAGAATATTCATGACACTATTGAACTGCTGGGCATAACTTACCAAGCAAGATGATTTCATGGCAACTGATGTGATTTTTGTCTTGTTTGAACATGCTCAGCCATTGTGCATTCTGTCACAATTGTTGTACATTCTTATAAGCATCCTTCCCTTTGTGTCTGGAAAACATTGTTTCCTTGAAGTCATTTACTACTTCTGGCTCCTACGATCTTTTTCGCATCTTTCACATAGTTCCTGAGACTTGAAGGGAGATGTCTACCGTAGACATCCCATTTGAAGTTTATTTTTAGCTGTGTACTTGTGAATTCCAGTGGGCTTCTGTTAACTACCATCTCCTATAAGAGAAAGCTTCTCTGACAAGGTTGAATGGTGCACTAATCTATGTGTACAGTAATACTTCATTTAGAAGTCACTGAGTGAGGTATCCCAGAAGCAGAAAGACACACATGGTATATACTCGCTCATAAGTGGATATTAGACATATAATATAGGATAAACATACTAAAATCTGAAGAAGTCAAGCAAGAAGAAGGATCCTGGGTAAGATGATCAATCCTCACTCAGAAAGGCAAATGGGATGGACATCAGAAGAGGGAGAAAACAGAGAAAAGGATGGGAACCTACCACAGAAGGCCTCTGAAAGACTCTACCCAGCAGGGTATCAAAGCAGATACTGAGACTCTTAGTCAAACTTTGGACACAGTGCAGGGAATCTTACAAAAGAAGAGGTAAATAGAAAGACCTGGAGGGGACAGGAGCTCCACAAGGAGAGCAACAGAACCAAAAAATCAGGGCCCAGGGGTCTCTTCTGAGACTGATACTTCAACCAAGGACCATTCATGGATATAACCTAGAACCTCTGCACACATATAGTGCATGGCATCTCAGTCTCCAAGTGGGTACCCTAGTAAGGGGAACAGGAACTGTCTCTGACATGAACTCATTGGCTGGCTCTTTGATCACCTCCCCCTGATGGGTGAACAGCCTTACCAGCAATAGAGGAGGACAATGCGGCCAGTCCTGATGACACCAGATGGAAGGGGTGGAGAACCCGCCCCCAATCAGTGGTCTTGAAGGCAGGCATGGAAGGAGATGAGTGAGGGAGAGTGGGATTGGGAGGGAATGAGGGCGGAGACTACAGCTGGGATACAAAGTGAATAAACTGTAATTAATAGAAAAAAATAAAAATTTTAAAAAGTCATTTTAATTCTCTCCATTTAGCAAAATCATATTAGTAGGTTTGAGGACTCATGATCTAATTAGTCTCAGATCCTTGGCCTTATTGACATTGCCAGGTTTGGGTTTCTTCCCATTTCACTTCTTATGTCTGACAAAAAAATGACTTAATGTTCACTTTTAGCCCAAAATCTCGTTAGTTATAACTTTATATTATTTTGCAACATTTTGAGTCAACTTACAAGCATTTTGACTTCGTGTTTTACATCCATCTATACAACTATGAATCAGATTACTTCTTTATCTTATATGTATTGAGATCAGAAATTCTGTGATTGTGTAACACTACAGAACTGTCTCATATTGAGCTGCTTATTAATTCTATTCAAGGTTTGTAACTTGGTAAATGTAAATAGTAATTACACTGGTTTTTACATGTAAGTTAGAGAAGTAATAAGTTTCTATATATAATGTGGTTGAAATAGTTCCTAAGTTGTTACATGTGCTAAATCATTGTTAATTATTATCCTGATCAATATTAATTAATTAATATTGTACCTTTTTCTAATGATTTTCTTGTTTCTTACCTTACATATACACAATATTTATGAATGAATTTGAATCTCCAAGTGTCAAGAATAATCTCTAAAACAATCATTTGTCTATTGTTACTGATATTTGCAATATATTATGCATAATGAAATTATGTATTTCTATATTTAAATGGAATAAGAAAGTATTTTATAATTATTTAATTCTAGTTAAAGACATATACAAATATATATATATATACATATATAAAAATTCTTTTAGCAGAAGCAGGTACAAACCTCTAAATATATTTCTCACTTATTCTCTTATGTGTACATATGTGATGTATGTGACAATTAGATATGTGTTTATACTAAAACTCATATTTGTATATACATGAATCATTCTTGTGACAAAATATATGTAAGCATCTTAGTTTTGTTCACAATATAAATGATGTCTAGCTGAATTTTAGGGAGGTACAGATATGACTTTTCTATTTATTAGATTGGCATCATATCCATTATAGTAATATCTAACAGGAGTATACAGTACCTCCTGGCTACTTCATCAAGATTTCTGCTTACGTTCACAGTCATTAAAATGGTATAATATGAAAGTCTCATTGGGAAGCCCCATAGAATAACCAGCTTTTGTTCTTTTCTGAAATATCTTAACAAAGCAATAGATGAAGAAGCAGTTTACTAGGTCAGCTTTCTTGCACTGAATAATGCAAAAGTTCAGGTAATACTGCATTCTTAAAACACAGGCTGCTCCAAGCTATTGCAAAGTTATGAAAGAACATATATACTAAAAATTATTTCACTGGACTTCTTTTTAACAAGTGTCACATGCATAGAATAAAGCTACTTTTCTTTCATGATTCATCTACCTTTGAAATTTGAACATTTTCTAATTTTTGGAGACTTTGTGTTATGAGCAGGATAATAATAGCTCCAGTACTTTCTATCCCTGGACATCAGAGATAATTGTACATAAGATTTTTCTATTATTTGAGAATTATTTCTACCCTGTACATTTTCCATTCACAGGCCTAGTCTTTGTGTAATTCTTCTCGATGTAAAATTTTAACTGATGCACACAAATACAAGAGTACATTTATGGGTACTGTGTGCTGCTAGAAACATGTGTGGGCACTGTACTTGGTTTTTGGGTCCCTGGGATCTTTCTCTTTATTCAGGCGACTGTTCCCCTTGTTCCTTCAAATTCTGCCTAATGCTTGCTAATGGTCTCAACGGAGCAGTCATTTAACCTTTCACTTGGCCTCAATCATGATTTTGAGTAGAAGAGAGATACAAAGTCATTTCTCTGTGATTTTCTAGGTCTTTCCGTTTCCCAGCCATATTTTCATTTTGTAATCATCATAATGTAATTATATTCAGAGAGCTGAATCTTCCATAAAGTATACTATGAAATAGAAAGATGCAATCACTGAAACCAATTTAAGATAAAATCATTTTCCATCCTATCTATATTTTACTCTTTAGATTTTTCTTTTATTGGGTATCTTATTGCTTAACACCAAACACTTGCCTCACAGGAATTTTTTAAAGGAAGATCAGTTTTGAATATACAGTTTACGTTAAGCTTCGCTCAAAGCTCATTACTGGATACCCTCAATTTCCTTAGTAAAATGATATTTTTTAAAAGGAGAAAATATTTCTTATGAAAAAAAAATAATGCTGGCACATTAAGAACCAAAAAAAAAAATGAAGCATTAGTAATTTAGTCTTTATTCTTTAGAAACCTATCACGGAGAGAACAGAGTACAACATCCTTGTTTACACAGCTCAGTCTAGATGATAATGGCAGAAAACAGTGCACTTTTGGAAAAGACACCTTGTTCCCTCTAGTCTCATTAGGAGTCATGTATCATTCAACTAAGGGCCCATTGAGCTGTTTCCATGCTTCAGAGAATTGATACACTTGCATTTCTCCCAAGGTAGGTCACTTAGTCTTGTGTTGTTTGATGTTACATTCGTTTTCCAATGGAGCCCATAAAAGAGATTGATTCTCTATTTTGGTCATTTTTGCTTCCTTTGCCATATGTAGGACTGTAGAACACGAGTTCTTTCATTGGTGGCTAGTCTGATCTATTGCTTGTTGCAGGCCTCTAGAGACAGAAAATTGAATTGCCCCCATAGCAAGCACCCTGCAATTACTCAGGCTGTAACTACTACATAGACCTAAAAACAGCATTGCTCCCCAGGTGGCTTGTTTTTGCCTTATTCTTTCTACTATTAGGCCTTCCTTGCTCCAGGGATCTGGGAGACAGAGCATAAACCTTTACAGAGTTGTCTAGTCCTTGAAAGGCTGATTCAAATGATATCTAGGAAAATGGTTAGCCAAAACCCCTACTACTCCATCAAGAAAATAATATCGTATGATTGCCCATCAGTGTGTGATGAACAGCTAATAAAATTTTGCCAATATCTAGTTAATACAGAAATTTAAAAAAGCAGTCTATTTTCTGGCTATAAACCTTCTAAGATGGACAAAAAACAGGTAAGTATCGATGCTTTTAAATGACATGATTTAGCATACTTTAAATTAGATTCCATATCCGTTTATGATTTTATAATAATTTCTCTGACACTTCTTCAGTATTATGGGATTAATAAACAAACATAATTATAATCAATA
This sequence comes from Psammomys obesus, assembly GCF_907164565.1. Taxonomy (NCBI): domain Eukaryota; kingdom Metazoa; phylum Chordata; class Mammalia; order Rodentia; family Muridae; genus Psammomys; species Psammomys obesus. The sequence continues at coordinate 19,093,505 of NW_026596166.1, read as the reverse complement.
AATTTGTGTTGCTCTTTTTTAAAATTACTGTATCCAGTTAATGAAAAAAAAACTTGTTTAAATGAGAATGTTTTTATTTCTAAATATTCATATAGTAGATTGAGCAGGTTGAAGTTAGGCATTTAAATAAGGTTATAATGAATTTTAATTCATGCCAACTAGTAAAACAAATTGTAATATTATTGTGCCCATGAGAAAACACCATAAGAATAAAATCCATTATGTTTATCATGTCTTGTAGGTCTATATAAGCGAGTATATACC
>NW_026596166.1:19082515-19092841 GCF_907164565.1 Psammomys obesus | reverse complement strand
AGGGAGTGTGGGGTTGGGGAGGGAATGAGGGAGCGGGATACAGCTGGTTAACAAAATGTAACTAAAAAGAAAAATAAAATAAAAAAAAGAATAAAATCCATGTAAATGAGTGTCTGCTTGTGTACAGAAATGTATTCAAGAGTATGTGTCAAAATTTTCATTAGTCAATTTTCAAAAAAAAAAAAAAGAAAACAAATTTTCAGAATATTCTTATTGTTTTTTTTCTTTTGACTTTTCCCCTTGAAATATTTTTGTTCCTTTTTGGAAAAAAAAATCTATCTAAATTTGAGATACTTGTGGCAATTATAATTCTCAAGAAAAGATATACTTATTAAGAAAATTTAGGACCACACAACAGTGTGACATTTGAGACAAATAAAAAAAGTGTTACATCATTTTACTTAATTTAGTAAATATATTAGCCTGATAAGTTTCTTCATATAGGAACATTTCATTTAGATGTAGATTTAGTTACAGAGGAATTAAAGATCTAGGGAACATAAAATTATGGAAGGCAAAAGATGCATTAGCCTTCTTTGTTCGTTTTTCATATAGGAAAACAGGAAACAGTGGATACACTATGGAGGTGACATAAAAGAACCCGATTAAATCTCCCTCAACTGTACAATGAACAGGTTAATAATTATACCGGAAGGTGGTTTTCAGCATGGCTTTTCACAAACTCCAAACTAATGTGTCCGTTTTATAATGAGTAGCAGTGAAGAGCATTCCCGTTGCCATTCCTTGCTTTTGTACTTCTTCGGGATACTTCATTGCAAACAGGCACTTCACTGGTTAATTATGCTCCCTGCAGTCTTCTGGAGGAGCCACAGATGGCTTCTAACTAAAAATCTGAGCCATCTTATTTTAATTGGCACCTTCTCTTTCAAAAGATTTAAATGATAAATATTGTGACCTTTTAGTGTCACTTGAAATTTTTTACTTATCTAAAAATGAGACTTTATATTCTGTTAAAAGCTGATAAGAAAAAAAAGTTGAAACAAATAACAGTGAATTTTTAGCTCATTAAAAGCTCCACACCTTGCTGCATAGAGGACAAGATGTGACAACTTAAGTTGTTTTTTCTCAAAAAAATGACATTTGTCTCTCCAGCATCTTAATTATAATCCCCAGTGCTTATTAATGGTCAAATCGTTTCTTCTACATTTTGTAAATATGACATTTCATGTATTATTTTAAAACTAGATTTTGCAAGTATAATGTTTTCATTTTGAGTTGGGCATCAGTATGTAACAAATACCTGAAGTTTAGTTCTACATGTTGTAACTTGCTCCCATTGAGATGTTAAATAAAAATGACATGTGCTAAGTTACTTATTAAACAGAGAAATTTAACCTTAACCTAACAATAAACTAATATGTTGTAGCTGAAATTAAAATGACCCCTACAAGCTCTTGTGTTTAAATACTTGATCCCTAGTTGATACAACTGTTTGGGAAGGATTAGGAAGTATTGGAAGAAGAAGAAGGAGAAGAAGAAGAAGAAGAAGAAGAAGAAGAAGAAGAAGAAGAAGAAGGAGAAGAAGAAGAAACACATAAACTAAAAGAGAAGATGGTAGAGGCATTTGGGAGAAAAAAAGAAACTACTAAACTTCCAAGAAGAAAAACTGATTTGTGTGTCTAACATTCTTGACACCTAAAAATATTATCTCTTCATTCACAAAGAGGAATTTTAAAATGGAAGGGTTTCTATCTCAGGTTTATTTGTTATTAAGTTTTCTCTCTGCAGTCCTTCGAATTCCTTTTCATATTACCTGTTCCCAAAAGATAAAATAATACAAAAAAATTAAAATTAAAACCAGCCATTCCTGGAAAGGTTGCCCTCCCCTCGGGTAAGAGGTGGTCAAAGATCCCACCACTGAGTTCATGTCAGAGACAGTCCCTGTTCCCCTTACTAGGGAACCCACTTGGAGACTGAGCTGCCATGAGCTACATCTGAGCAGAGGTTCTAAATTATATCCATGAATGGCCATTGGTTGGAGTATCAGTCTCAGAAAAGAGCTTTGCGCTCAGATATTTCGGTTCTGTTGCTCTCCTTGTGGAGCTCCTGTCTTCTCCAGATCCCACTATCACCCCCTTATTTCATAAGATTTCCTGAACTCTGCCCAAAGTTTGGGTAAGGGTCTCAGAATCTGCTTTGATACACTGCCAGGCCACAGAGGAGGACAGTGCAGCCAGTCCTGATGAGACCTGATAAGCTACAGCCATACGGAAGAGGAGGAGAACCTCCCCTATCAGTGGACTTGGCTAGGGGAATGGAAGGATATGAGGGAAGGAGGGAGGGTCAGATTGAGAGGGAATAAGACAGGGGGCTACAGCTGGGATGCAAAGTGAATAAACTCTAATAAAAGTAAAATAAATAAATAAATAAATAAACCAGCCATCCCATAAATTTCTCAATTATTTTAGTCATTCCACCTATTTCTCAAACCAAAATGAGTATACAAAGTTACCAAAAGATATGTACTCAGACTCTCTAGCAGAATTATTCCTATTTTTTAAATTCAAGATATAAAGCCAATATTCATCACAGTAGAAGAGAGTAGTATGCACAGAAAAGGATTCATGCATATCAAAAAGAATAACAAACTATAAGTTCATACAATAGCATGAATGAACAACACAAAATAGCATGATGCAAATATAGCCAAATCACTTCTAAAATGTACTTCTGTCTGATTTTATGCACAGTATGTTCAAGGTTGTCATAATTATTTCACAACACAAGTAGAGGGACATTGAGTGAAAAGAGAAAGAAGGGAACTTCTTGGTCTACATTGTATTTCTTGATCTGTGTGAGATTCTACATTTATTGGTGCATTTTCCTACATGTGTACTACTCTTCAAAGACACTTTTGAATAAAATGTAAAGAATTTTTGTTTCAAAACTACATATAATAATATAAAAATCTATCCATGTATTTATGAATCTCGAAAGACTCAAAAATAGAATTTATATCAACTCTTACTGAAATTCAATTTTCTATTTCAGTTTACCTTTTCTCTTCTCAATATATATTTTTATTTTAGCATCATTCCTCAAAAAATGATGTTTTTACATGTAAGCTTGTTAGGTATCTTCACCATAAACAAAGGATATATATTTTTTGGAGAAAGAAGCATATTTAAGCATATTTAATTCCTATACTATACTATACTATACTATACTATACTATACTATACTATACTTACATACATATATACATACATATATATTTAATTCATACCATCACATATTAACCCATTCATGTGAATGATTGATACATTCTCATGAATCATTTGGAAACACTATAACAAATTTAAATATATCTTCTCAGTATTCAGAGACCATGGAATTCATTCCTAGGCTACATCTGAGTAGGGGGCATGGTTCCTGTCCATGCATTAATATTAGTGAGATTAATGATGAAAGAAAAGTATGTTGTGATGGCAGAAAAGTTTTCTGTAATTGTATAAATAACAAGATTTTTTTTCTGGAAACAATTTTTTAAAGATTACATGACACTTCAGAAAACAGTTGCAATTATGCGATTTTTATGTGTTAGAGTCATAACACGTAAAAAGTTTTATATTCTGTAGAATAGAAATAATATCACCAAATTCTTTAACAGTAACGCTTTCAATAATGATTGAGTCTGCCTTCCAGGAAACAAAACAAGGAAGTAGAATATCAGCTGCTAAAATGAACTGAGCCAAATCAGTATTAGGGAACTCAGAAAAGAAATGAAACTTGCACAATTTCATTTGAAGTCACATATAAACAGAAACTAGCAATCGAAATACTTTCAATCCATTTTAAATATTAAATACTTTTTAAATGAAATTGAGATTGAAAACAATATCAAGGCTGCAATCTTGTATTATTCGTGTCCAAAGTGTCACAATAATGGCACCAATGGCTGCACCCACCACACACACAACAACAAACCACTGTTTTAGATTTATTCAGTCAAATTCATTGTGACGACAACATGTCTAAGTGTTAGACTGGAGGCCCTAAGCACATTCAGCTGGATTTCAATCACAGCTTTCTCATTTATAAAACGTGTAATTTGTTAGCATTTTGCCTAATTTCTTTGTATATGTTTCATTTAATTAAAACATAATTATATCAAAGCACCTTCCTTATCTACCTTTTCCATGTCTTACCCCCTCCTTCTAAAGTCGTAGACCCGAACCAACCAAAGGAGGACTCTGAAAGACTCTTCCCAGCTGGGCTGTATAGCATCCTGTGGCCTGGCAAGGAAGTCATTCCAGGGAAAAGTGATCAAGATGGTATGAGAGTCCCTGTTAGATGAAGGTCCCATTTCCCTTAGTAGAGGAACCGTACGAAACCTGAGCTGACCTTTGCCTAAATCTTTATAAGAGTGTAGGTCCACTCCATGCATGGTCCTTGGTTGATGCTTCACTCTCTGCAAGCCCCTCTAGGCCCTGGTTAGTTGACTCTCTTGGTCTTCTTGTGGAGTTCCTGTCAAAGGCAATTCATCCTTTTGACTTCTTCAATGCATGCTTCTTATTTCACTAAAACCTGACCGCCTCCCCCTGATGGGGAAGCAGTCTTGCCAGGCTACATAGGAGGGCAATGCAGCCAGTTCTGATGAGACCTGATAAGCTAGGGTCAGATGGAAGGGGAGGAGGACCTCCCCTATCATTGGACTTTGAGAGCAGCATAGGAGTAGATGAGGGAAGAAAGAAGGATTGGGAGGAGGGGAAGGAAAGGGCTACAGCTGGGATTCAATGTGAATAAACTGTAATTAATGTAAAAAATAAAAATTTAATAAAAAACTGAAGATAAAAAAAAAACAACAACTAACACCTGGCATTATGTTTTCTCATCTGGCTTACTAATATTCATAAACATAATTTTCATAACAGATTTTTGTAATATCTGTTCATGTTGACTTAATTGCTATTTTATGCTGACACACACACACAAATGTTTTCAAATATAGGGAACTTGGTAAAGAAATTCCCTTACCAAAAGAAAATACAGAAGGAAAAAATAATTGAAAGAAAGAAAGAAAGGTTGCCAAGGTTATATTATTTTCCTCTGAGGCAGTTATAAAATATGTTTAAAGCCAAACAGGCAGGTGGTTTGCTTTAAATTTTCTTTGTTTTCGGGACTAACAAATTACACTTTAAGGGTTTTCCAGCTTTATAAACCTTGAGAGAGCTTTATTGCATTCTGATGATATTTGAAACTACTAGTGAGCAAGCAATTGAAAAACGCCCCCTCCCTCTTTCTCTTTCTATTATTCTCTCTCTTCTGTAGTACTTTTCTTGTGCATGTAAATGTGCATGCACTTTCAGAAGTGCACTTTGCCCAATTACAAGATAAATAAACAGTGAAAAATTATCCACAAGCAGATTCCTATATCTTTATGAATGTTTCATTTGTGTGTTATATTTTGCAGTATTTTACTGTTATGCTCACACAGCAAACCTTTTATAAAGAGTAGATTTTATATCTAACTTTTAGTCTAAAAGGAGACCATGGAATTATGTCTGTCTGCAATCCCTATTACAGCTCCTCATCCACATTACCAAGTCCATCTTATGGCACACAGCTCAACAGAAGACAAGAATGCAAAACCCTGAAAGCTCAAGAAAAGGAATATACTTTTCTTAACTTCCGAATAGTTTATTAAAACGCTATTTGACACACACAAAAAGTGTTATTTTTACTTCATTAGAGAAAAAAATTTCACATCCTGCATTTATATATGTTAAAGAAAAGAATATCTGATCGACATGTGTTCAATAGAAATTTCTAACATATTATCCCAGTTATATATTATTATGATCCAGACATATATCAGACACAGAAAAGCTTACAAACCATTTATCAACTCTTCTATTACACAAATTTTACTAAAATCATTTCCAATTAATCATTTTAACTTTGGGTAAACATAAAAATATGTGCTAAATTCTCAGAAAATTTTTTAAACTGTCCAAAACGTTACATCTTTAAGAAATGGAAAAATAAACACATATTTTTTCAATGACGTTATATCCTTTCCTATATTTTTTACATAGTTAGAGTTCTTCATTAAGTAACATGTCTTCTAATTCTAATTTCAGAGTCAAGTGCAGAGTTCACTGGTCTTGCAGATTTGGAGATGCTATTAAAGAATATACTTTTCTGTGAACTATCAGTAGGGGTTCTTAGCTTTCTAAGGAGATACAATTCTTTAAATAACGCAGTTTATGGATGGTTGCTGAACATCATAGCAATGCAAGTGATGGTGAGAAAAGGTTGGATAGAAGATATCTAGACAAAAGGTAACATTATGATCCTCTAAAAGTTGGCAATGTGCAGACATTCATGATTTAAACTTTGTTGGAATTTTAAAATTTTATATATTTATCTATCTATGTATACGTGTATACTAAAAGTAGTAGAGGAAATTTATATAATGAACAGGTGAATTAATTTGCCAAAGTTAATTCAGATTTATAATTAATAAAATCTCCATGCCACCAATAACATGCTCAGTTCATCATACCAGGATAGGTGAGCTGCTAAGAGACTCACTGTCACAGTTATTTTTATATAACTGTGTTCTTTTCTCTGTTTGTCTTAACTCAGCTATCATAAAAATAATTGAGACTCTATAATTCTTTTTTTTTAATAATTAACTTCACAGAACAAGAATGAACAGCTATTACTCTTTCTCTCCCCTGATATGTCTATAAAGCAACTTTCACACTAAACACTGAGCAGGGAAAAGAATAGGGCTGGACTTCCTACCAGCCAGGTGAGGAGGAGTTAAGAGCAAAGAAAGTAGGGAATTCAGCCACAGGCGGAGGTCCAGGAGAAACCTGAAGAGAGAGGTCAACAGAAAAGGTATGAAGTTTTCTGGGAGGAAATCAGATTAGCATAGAGGGTTAAGGACAGAGTAATAACTGCTCAGTTTTTGTGCTGTGATGCTAATTACTAAAAACAGATTGACAGAACCATAATTACTTATATGATACCTGGGTTAAGAGAAACAGAGAAAGGAACACAATTAATAAAAATAACTGTAACAAGTGGTGCTCAATGAGGGGCACCACCTGCGGGTTTAGATTTTTCTCCAAACCTGCTTTATTTAGGGTTCCTAAAACTTCTTCCTCTCTTCCACCCATTGACAAGAGGTAGGGGAGGAAGAAGGTCATTATGTGAAAGGGAGTTGTAGTCCTTTATAGAAGTAGTTCTTTGTGATGAGTCCACTCTCTCTTGTCAGGATTCCAGCAGTCCATCCAAAGGCTAACACCAAGCAACAACATGACTCAGGGGAATTGGGACAAGTCAGTGAAAGCCACAAGACGCTATGAATTACCACAAGAAATTCTCTGGAATGTTTCTCTATGCAAAGTCAAGTTTTGAAGCATGAAAATCAGTGCAGCAATGTCAATCCAAAAGCGATGCCTCACTGTGTGTGGGCTTCTATATATCTCCTCTCCTCCAAGTCCACTCACAGATGTTCTCAGCTGACCAAAGTCACACCCCTCACCCTCGACAGTACACAGCGAAACATAACATGCCTTCTCACAAGACAGCTTCAGCAAAACATCACATGACTCAAGTGAGGCTTCAAGGGAAACAGAAACTTCCACTTCAAATCACTGTCTACCAAACATTCAAGGCTCATGCCTTATGAAAAATTTTTCATAAAATGAGCTTTTCTAGCAAACTCACTGGTGTGGAATAGCATTTTCTTTTGATCTTTAATTCATTTATTTCACTTTCTCCTGAACTGATTTAAAGCAGAACTTTGATAGTTGCAGTCTCTGGAACATTTGTCCTTATTTAAGGATGAGTACAAGTAGGTAGGGATGTTGGCAAATTTTGACCAGTCATGATATAATAACAGTAGTGTTGATTGCTACTATAAATGCTTTATGTTTTATTTCTAGTATTGCTAAAAGAAAGTCCAAAAATAAGGATGCTTATTGAATTCATTATGTCCAAATTGGCATAGATATATATTTCATATCTACAGCAAAAACCTAATCTGCCATCTAACTAAAGTAACATGCTCTCCTTGCAATTTAACGCATTCCAGAGCTGGTCATGGTGGTCAATACTGATAACCAAGTCCTTAAGGACAATAAGCAGAAAGGTCACAAGGGGTTAGAACCTTTGCTACACAGCAAAATTCTGTCTCAAGAAAACAAAAGGAGATTAACCAAATCTCTCTCATTTCAAATTGACTTTCTATAATAAGAATCTACTGTAGAAGACCTATGACAAATATGTTAATATGTATGCATATCTTTTGTCATGTATAGCATATTAATAAGTAATTTTAGCAAAACTGTGATGTTGACCTTCAGTGTGAATTAAGGATTTGTATAGTCACTATATTAAAGTTTTTGTTTTTTTGCTGATTGTCCCTACTTTGGTACTTTCAGCCTGTCATCTTTGCATAGATAACTATTGCTGCATTTAAATGCTATTTTTTAATAAAACTCAATTTAAATAAGGATATGTGCAATATTGTTTAATACACCACTCATCTAGATTCATTTTACTAGGAAAATTAAAACAGAATTCTTATTAATATACTGTAAGCTCAGAAATGCAGTTTAATAAAACTGTTGCTCTACTTCTCTTTGGTAAAAATGGCACACTACAATAATATACATATAGTTCTGAATTAGAAAAATGGCATGACTCACTAAGAACTATATCTCTTATGAAAGCACATGAACATTTGATCTACTAAACCACTATTTTCCTGGATAGTGCCTACATTGGCTACACTCGTGAAACAGAAACTTTTATTGATGTATGACATCTTTTCACTATGGTCGTGATTCTTACCCTTCTTCTGTCTTGCTCATCCCATTATTGTCTACCTTATTTTGAAAGCCAGCATGTGACCATATTTGCTGTTCTCTTTCTTCATGAATCTTTAAGATGACTAAAAACCTTTGTTAATGATGCTTACAGTGTTTACCTTACAATCAGTTTAGAAGTGCCCAAATGTTCATGTATATACCCAGGCCCCTTCCTCCTCTCCTCACAGTCCCACTCTCTTTCCCTCTTTTCTCATGCCTCCTCTTCTACTCCTCTTCTCCTCCTCAACTTACATGAGGACTGAGCATACCCTTTCCCCCTGTGGCCAAGGCAAGGCAGCCCCTCCAGGGGGAAGAGATTGAAATGCAGGTAACAGTCCATATCAGAAAAAGACTCTGTTCCCCTTACTAGAGAACTAACATAAAGACTGAGCTTCCCATTGGCTACATTTACATAGGAGTCCTAGGTCCAATCCATGCATGGTCATTGGCTGGTGCATTCGTCTCTGTGAGTCACTTCAGCCCTGTTTAATTTGTTCTGTTGTTTTTCTTGTGGAGCTTCTGTAGCCTCTGGGTTTTTCTATCCTTTCCCCAACTCAACCACATAATTCCCTGTGTCTGCCCAGCGTTTGGCTGTAATTCTCAACATTTGTTTCGAACTATTGCTGAGTGGAGTCTCTTGAGAAGATAGCTATGGTAGCCTCCTGTCTGAACGCAAAGCAAAGTATTGTTAATAGTTTCCAAGGTCTGGCTCTCTCTCTTTTTTTTTTTTTCTTTTTTTTATTATTTTTTTCTTTTTAGTTACATTTTGTTAACTCTGTGTCCCAGCTGTATCCCGCTCCCTCATTCCCTCCCCAACCCCACACTCCCTCCCTGGTCTCCTCCCTGCCCCTTTCCAAGTCCCCTGATAGGGGAGGACCTCCTCCCCTTTCATCTGACCCTGTTTTATCAGGTATCTTCAGGGCTGGCTGCAAAGTCCTCCTCTGTGGCCTAACAGACTGCTCCTCCCCGGGGGGTGGGGGTCAAACAGCCTGCCCTTGAGATCCTGTTAGAAATAGTCCGTGTTCCCCTTACTTTGGAAAACTACTTGGTTACTGAGCTACCATGGGCCACATCCGAGCAGAAGTTCTAGGTTATATCCATAGATGGTCCTTGCTTGAGTGTCAGTCTCAGAAAAGACCCTGTGCCCAGATATGTTTGGTCCTTGTAGAGCTCCTATCCTTTCCATATCATACTAACTTCCCTTCTTTCATATGATTCCCTGCATTCTACCGAGGGTTTGGTTATGAGTCTTAGTGTCTGCTTTGAAACACTGCTAGGTAGAGTCTTTCAGATGCCTTTTGTGGTAGACTCCTGTCATAAGTTCAATGCACATCCCATTTGTCTTTCTAAATGAAGATTAATCACCTTTGCCTGTGTCCACTTTCTTGATTATCTTCTTTAGGTGTGTAGATTTCATTATGTTTATCATATCTTGTAGGTCTATATAAGCGAGTATATACCAAGTTTGTCTTTCTCC
>NW_026596166.1:19029454-19077515 GCF_907164565.1 Psammomys obesus | reverse complement strand
AGGGAGTGTGGGGTTGGGGAGGGAATGAGGGAGCGGGATACAGCTGGGACACAGAGTTAACAAAATGTAACTAAAAAAAAAAAAAAAAAAAAAAAAAAAAAAACAAAGTTCTCAAAGAAATATCTACACAAATGAAGGCAAATAAAGAAGAAATATGAACAAAGCTCTCAAAGAAATACAGGCCAACACAGCCAAACAAGTAGAGGCACAATTAGCAACCTATAGAGAGGAAACAGACAAAAATATAGAAGCCATCATGGAAAGACAAGAATCCACATACACACAGATGAAGGAAATGGTGCAAGATATGAAAACAGAATTAGAATCAATAAGGAAAACACAAATAGAGAAAAACCTGGGATCGCGACCCCAACGCAGAACATAGAGAAAAGATCAGGAACTACAAAGGTAAGCAACACCAACAGGATACAAGAGATGGAAGAGAGAATCTCAGGTGCCAAAGATACACTTGCAGAAATTGACACATCTCTCAAAGAAAACATAAAATCAGAAAAGTTCCAAACACAAAACATCCAAGAAATCAAGGACACCATGAAAAGAGGAAATCTAAGAATAATAGGAGTAGAAGAAAAAGAAGACATCAGGCTCAAATGTCCGGAAAATATTTTCAAGAAAATTATAGAAGAAAATTTTCCCATCTTAAAGAAAGAGATGACCATAAACATACAAGAGGCCTACAGAACACCAAATAGACTAGACCAGAAAAGAAATTCTTCATGTCACATCATAGTCAAAACACTGAATCTGAAGAACAAAGAAAAAATTTTAAAAGCAGCAAGGGAAAAAGGCCGAGTAACATATGAAGGTAGACCTATCAGAATCACACCAGATTTCTCCAACAGAAGCTATGAAAGCCAGAAGGGCATGGACAGAAATCATGCAGTCCTTAATAGACCACAGATGCCAACCCAGACTACTATACCCAGCAAAACTTTCAATCGACATAAATGAAGAAGTCAAAATCAAATTTAAATAATATCTACACAGTAACCCAGCTCTACAGAAGTTACTAGAAGGGAAATGCCAACCCAAAGAAAACAACTATATCTAAGGAAATAGATAACTACACACACACACACAAAAAAAGAATACAAGCAATGAAACTCATTGACACCACCAACCCCACATCAAAAGAAAGTAACAATTGTTGGTCACCAGTATGTATCAACATCAATGGATTCAACTCCCCAATAAAAAGACACAGACTAACAGAATGGTTGCAGAAACAAGATCCAACATTCTGTTGCATCCAAGGAACACACTGATGTAACAAAGATAAACAGGACCTCAGAGTAAAGGGCTGGAAAATGTTTTTCAATGAAATGATTTGAGGAAACAAGCTGGAGTAGCCATCCTAATATCTAATAAAATAGACTTTCAACCAAAATTAATCAAAAAAAAAAGATAAGGAAAGCCACTATATTCTCATCAAAGGAAAAAATCCACCAAGAGGACATCACAGTTTTGAACATCTATGCCCCAAATACAAGAGTGCCTACATTCATAAAAAAAACATTATTAAAGCTTAATTCACACACTGATCCTAATACCTTAGTGGTGGGAGACTTCAACACCCCACTCTCAGCAAGGGACAGATCAACTCTACAGAAACCAAATAGGGAAATAAAGGCACATACAGAGTCCCTAAATCAAATGGACCTAATAGATGTCTACAGATCTTTTCAACCAAACTCAAAAGAGTATACCTTCTTTTCAGAACCACATGGAACCTTCTCCAAAATAGACCATATAGTTGGTCACAAAGCAAGCCTCAACAGATACAAGAATATTGAAATAATCTCTTGTATTCTATTTGACTACCATGGACTAAAGCTGGACCTCAACAACAATGAAAATAGCAAAAACCCGACATGCACATGGAAACTGAACAACTTGCTACTAAATGACAGCTGGGTCAAGGATGAAATAAAGAAAGAAATTAAAGACTTCCTAGAATTCAATGAAAATGAAGGCACAACATACCCAAATTTATGGGACACATTGAAAGCAGTGCTCAGAGGAAAATTCATAGCTCTGAGTGCCTTCAAGAGGAAATTTGTAACATCACATACAAGCAACTTAATGGCCCTGCTAAAAACCCTAAAAAAAAAAAAAAGAAGAAGAAGCAGACACACATGAGAGGAGCAGATGTATGGAAATAATTAAATGCAGGGCTGAAATCAATCAGTTAGAATCAAATAAGACTATTCAAAGAATCAATGAAACAAAAAGCTTGTTCTTTGAGAAAATCATCAAGATAGACAAACCATTAGCCAAACTAACTGAAAAGCAGAGAGAATCTATCCAAATCAGCAAAATCAAAATGAAAAGGGTGACATAACTACAGACACTGAAGAAATCCAAACAATCATTAGGTCATACTACAAAAGCCTATACGCCACAAAATTTGAAAATTAAAATGAAATGGAAATTTTTCTTGATAGAGTCCATCTACCAACATTAAGTCAAGATTAGGTAGAAAGACTGAATAACCCTATATCTCCCAAGGAAATTGAAGCAGTCATTAACAGTCTCCTCTCCAAAAAAAGCCCTGGGCCATATAGTTTCAGCACAGAATTCTACCAGACCTTCAAAGAAGTACTAACACCAATACTCCTCAAACTATTCCACAAAATAGAAACAGAAAGAACATTACCAAACTCATTCTACAAAGCCACAGTTACCTCGATAACTAAACCAAACAAAGACCAAAGAAAAAAAGAAAACTTCAGACCTATCTTTCTTATGAACATTGATGAAGTAAAGTACTGGCAAACTGAATGCAAGAACACATCAAAGATATCATCCACCATGACCACGTAGGCTTCATCCCAAGCATGCAAGGGTGGTTCAGTATATGGAAATCCATCAATGTAATCCACCACATAAACAAACTGAAGGAGAAAAACCACATGATCATCTCCTTAGATGCTGAAAAAGCATTTGACAAAGTCCAACATCCATTCATGTTTAAAGTCTTGGAGAGAACTGGGATTCAAGGAACATACCTAAACCTAGTAAAGACAATATACAGCAAGCCTATAGCCAACATCAAACTCAATGAAGAGAAACTTAAATCAATCCCACTGAAATCAGGGACAAGACAAGGCTGCCCACTGTCTCCATATCTCTTCAACATAGTACTTGAAGTTCTAGCTAGAGCAATAAGACAACCAAAGGAGATGAAGGGAATACAAATTGGAACAGAAGAGATCAAAGTTTCACTATTCACAGATGATATGATAGTATAAATGAGTGACCCCAAAAATTCAACCAGAGAACTTCTTCAAGTGATAAACAGCTTCAGATAGTGGCTGGATACAAAATTAACTCAAAAAAATCAGAAGCCCTCCTGTATACCCAAGACAAAAGGACTGAGAAAGAAATTAGGAAAACAAAGCTCTTCACAATAGCCACTAATAACATAAAGTACCTTGGAGTGATTCTAACCAAGCAAGTGAAAGACTTGTATGAGAAAAACTTCAAGTCTCTGAAGAAAGAAATTGAAGAAGATATCAGAAAATGGAAATATCTCCCATGCTTATGGATTGGTAGGATTAACATAGTGAAATTGGATATTCTGCCAAAAGCAATCTACAGATTCAATGCAATTCCCATCAAAATACCAACACAATTTTTCACAGATCTTGAGAGAAAAATTATCAAATTCATATGGAGAAACAAAAAACGCAGAATTTCCAAAACGATCCTGTACAACAACAGATCATCTGGAGGCATCTCCATCCCTGATCTCAAGCTGTACTACAGAGCAATAGTAATAAAAATGGCATGGTTTGGCATAAAAATAGAATAGTGGATCAATGGAACCAAATAGAAGACCCAAAATTAAACCAACATACCTATGAATACTTGATTTTTGACAAAGAAGCCAAAACCATTCAGTGGAAAAAAAAAAAGACAGCATCTTCAACAAATGGTGCTGGTCCAACTGGATGTCTACATGCAGAAAAATTGAAATATATCCATATTTATCACCCTGCATAAAACTAAAGTCGAAGTGGATCAAAGATATCAACATGAAACCAGATACAATAAATTGGTTAGAAGAAAAAGTAGGTAAGATATTGGAACTCATTGGCACAGGAGACAACTTCCTGAACAGAACACCAACAGTAAAGGCTCTAAGAGCAACAATCGATCAATGGGACCTTATGAAACTGAAAAGCTTCTATAAAGCAAAGGACACTGTCATCAAAACAAAATGACAGTCTATAGACTGGGAAAGGATCTTCACCAACCCTACATCTGACAGATATATCCAGAATATATAAAGAACTAAAGAAGTTAAAAAGAAGCAAATCAAGCAATCCAGTTAAAAAATAGGGTACAGAGTTAAACAGAGAATTCTCAGTAGAGGAATACAGAATGGCAGATAAACACTTAAAGAAATGTTCAACGTCCTTAGCCATCACAGAGATGCAAATCAAAACGACCCTGAGATTTCACCTTACACCCATCAGAATGGCTAAGATCCAAAAACTCAAGTGACAACACATGCTGGAGAGGTTGTGGAGAAAGGGGAACCTTCCTCCAATGCTGGTGGGAATGCAAACTTGTACAACCAATTTGGAAATCAATCTGTCGCTTTCTCAGACAATTAGGAATAGTGCTTCCTCAAGACCCAGCTATACCACTCCTAGGCATATATCCAAAAGAGGCTCAAGTACACAACAAGGATATTTGCTCAACCATGTTTGTAGCAGCTTTATTCATAATAGCCAGAACCTGGAAACAACCTAGATGTCCCTCATTTGAGGAATGGATACAGAAATTGTGGTACTTTTACACAATGGAATACTACTCAACAATTAAAAATGAGGAAATCATGAAATTTGCAGGCAAATGGTGGGACCTAGAAATGATCATCCTGATTGAGGTATCCCCAAAGCAGAAAGACATACATATATATAGTCCTATAAGAGAGGATAAATATACTGAAATCTGTCCACCTAAAGAAGATAAACAAGAAAGAGGACCCAGGTAGCAAAACAATTTGGATGGACATTGAATGTAGGAACAAACAAGTAACAGGACAGGAGCCTACCTCAGAGGGCCTCTGAAAGACTTTACCTAGCAGTGTATCAGAACAGATATTAAGACTCATAACCAAACCTCCGGCAGAATGCAGGAACCAAAAAAAGTGGGTTTGGGGGAGAGTTAATATGACCTGGAGAGGACAGGAGTTCCACAAGGACCAAATATATCTGGGCACAGGGGTCTTTTATGAGAATGTTTCTCCAGTCAAGGACCATGTATGGATGCAACCTAGAGCCCCTGCTCAGATGCAGCCCTTGGTAGCTCAGTATCCAAGTGAGTAACCTAATAAGGGGAACAGGGACTGTTTCTGACATGAACTCGATGGTGAGCTCTTTGACCTCCCCTCCCCCCCCCCCCCCCCCCCCGGGGAGAAGCAGCCTTGCTAGGCCACAGAAGAGGACTTTGCAGCCAGTTCTGAAGACACCTGATAAACCAGTATCAGATGGAAGGGGAGGAGGTTCTCCTTATCAGTGGACTTGGAAAGGGGCATGGAAGAGATGAGAGTGGGAGGGTGGGATTGGGAGTGAAAGAGGGAGTAGGATATAGCAGGGATACAAAGTTAACAAACTCTAATATTAGAACAATAAAAATTTTAAAAAAAGAACTGAATAGTTGATATCTATTGGCAAAATATATGTTATTCAATGCATTTTATCCCATTGGGTTCATTTTCCCCTCACTTGTAAAATGAGGAGATTGAAATCTCTGTTAACATTTAGATTTTTGTTCAGTCTACTTCATATTTTAGACACTTATGAATCACTCTACATTTTGATTGATAGATATTTACCTAAATTATTTTTCCAGTTCATTTCTTTACATAAATGTTTCACACCATACTGTAAGTTCTAAAGACTTGGAAATGGCACTTTTTGACACAAGGAGACCACACAATTATTAAGTCTGTATTTATTTGCATGTTATTCAAGAGAAACAGAAAAATTCTGGTTGTTTCAACTAATGAATCAGAAAATTTTAATGTTTAATACAATGAAGCATATTTTTACACAATAAAATTTACAGTGATCTTACTCCATAGGCAGCTCTTTTCCAGGTAAGGATCTTTCTGATTCAGCTTTATATTCCTTAGGCTTCTTAGTGCTCAGGCAGCAAAATAACTGAAAAGATAATGAAGAATATCTGATTCTATGACTAGGTGGTAATACACATCAGTTTCTTGCATAATTCCTCAATCAAGTAAGCCAGACGGAGTCATCTAAACACATGGAAATCTACATTATAGCATGAATCTTGGTGCCATCTGGGGTATAGAAATACTATAGATTTGTCTGAACCAGTTACCATTATCTGGGAAAGCACACAATAAATAAATATGATCATCACAGCCCTTATATATATTCACACACATTTGTCAATGAATATGAATATTTATAGACATTCTATGGAAAAGGCATTAAGTAACTTTAAATTTAAGGCAAGGAACTTTATAGGTATGTAAAATTATAGTGAAATATTTAGCAAAAGACATTTATATATTTACTATTTAAAAGTAATTAAAATTTTATTATTTAAAGTGTTGCTTATGAAAGCTATAAGTAAATTGTTAATGGTATACAAATATATATCACTAACATATAATGTATATTAACATATAAAGAATTAGGAGTTAGAATAATTATGATGCACTAAAGATTAATTTGAAATATTCTTTGGTGTTATCAAGTAGTTTTTAGTATCCGTACCATGATGCAACTCTAATAGTCAAACTAAACTGAAAATATGAATATCATACTGCATGAAGCTCAATTAAATATGGATTTAATCATATATGTTGAACTAAATTTTATCACTTTATTACTTGAATGTTTCTTTTTCATTGTCCTTTGTTTTTACATTATATAAAATTTTCCCAAGGTTATTTTTGGAAGAAATCTTTCTGCTTCTCTTATTGAACTTCTGATTTTCTGGTTTGGACCCTCATAGTTTGCCATATTTTTCTCTTTCTTTTTTTTAAATTTTGCTTAATTTGCAGCCTCTTTGCTTCAATTACACTCAGGACGTTATTTTATTTATATACTATAGTAACTACAACTGGTGAAACATTAAGAACAAGGTATAATGCTTAGGTACTTGGTTGGTTGGCCAAGTTCTTTGTGCCTCCTCAATGAAGCTGAGTTGTATTTGTAATGGGAAGGTCTGTCCAGTCATAGAGAAAGAAACCGAAGTATTATATATATATCAGAATACCTGTACTATATCACTATTTATTTTGGTGAAAAAGAAGTCTCTGGAGCCATCACAGCATTTTCTAACCTCTTCAGAATTCCCCTTCATGCAAGTAAGTCATTCCCAGCACCTTAGCCTCATTCAATGATGTGTACACACACTGAAAGTTTCTACCCACTCCCTCAAGGTTTACATAGCCTTTGTTTGACCAAATTAAATGAGCTGATCAATTAAGCCTGCCTCCTTAGAAGTCTGTTTCTCACCATTCTCACCATTTTCCTGAGGTCTTTGTCTACCCAGCCATTTCTGTCTTGCTGTACTTCTCAGTCATGATTGCTGGTGATCACACTGTTAAGGGAGGTAGAACAGTGTGGGAACAACAGTAATGGCTGGGTTCCTCTTGTGTTGTCTCCTTATGTAGACTCAGATCCAGTTTCTGCAGTTAGACATATTCTCATTAATTCGTATATAAAAAAGACATATTTGTGGAAGATTAAATCATAGGAGAAATGTCTTGCTACATTGATTCTGGTAGAAAAGTATTTCTTGGATCTGGAAAGATAGTGCAGTAGTTAAGGACTCTTATTGATCTTGGAGAACAGCTAAGTTTGGTTCCTAGAACCCACCAGGTAGCTCAAAATCACCAGTAACTCTAGTTGCAAGGGAGTTGTTTTTCTGCTCCGTCCTCTGTGACCACCAACCAGACATGTATGTCACACACACAAACAAACACACACACACATACACACACACACACACACACACGTAAACATTCAGACAGATAAAATAAACATTTTAAGAAAATATTCACATAAACATTTTTTAAAAAGGAAAAGTGTCTGTTTTTCTTATCCTCAACTTCTAAAATTAAACTTTAGACAAAGTTTTTGAACAGTTTTCTACAAAATGTTAGCAAATTTGAACCTTAAAACTAACTCAGGCACCGGGAGGACTCTCATTCTGAGCAGCAGTAGCAGGATCAGCACAGTGACCAGCAATCAGAACTAGTGGCCATAAAATACAGTCATTGTGTTTCCCAGGTGAGAAGATACCCCACGATGGGGGATTCAATCAGCTTTTAACTCACCCAGCTAAACCGCGGAAGAGATCCCAGTTCCGCCAGATGCTTGGCTGCTGGCCACCAGCCCCAGCCCAGAGCCACAAGCCAGTGTCTCTGGTCACAGTCCCAGATTGAACCGTGCGCACCACACTATCAGAGACTGGAATTTTCAGTCGAGAGATAACCCCACGGTACAGGAAACAATTGGGACCGACCTGAGGTCACCCAGACATCCTCTGGAAAAGACTCAGGTTCCACAGGCGCCCCAGGAGCCAGCCCGGAGCCAGAGCCAGGGACCCAGGCTCCAGCACAGAGCCCTGCCTGCCAGCATGCCTGACTCACCACCTGAAATAGAACTGTGGGCACCAGGGCACCAGCAAATGAGTTTCACTGTCTGGTGCAAACACACAGGGAGGGAAATGGCTGGTCTGATCTCAGAGCACTCAGACGACATCCCCACCCCGAAAAGGTCTCAGGAAAATTACCCAGTTTAGGCAGACACCCAGGCTACCAAAGGCCGGAAAGGCAGACACAGGCAATTTATGCACGCCAGACAGTTGGCGGAGACTGAGCCGCCATCACTCAGCTGTGCTCCAGACACAGGCAGTTTCTGGGGCCAGCCAGCTGGCAGAGACTGAGCAGTGTGCCCCAGGGCAAAAAAAGAGACTGGGAGTCCCTGTCTCCAGAGAATCCACAGGGAAGGAAGGAAACTGTACTGACTTAAATCACCCAATCCTTCCCTGGAAAAAGTCTAGCAAAGACCAGCAGGGTCGAGCTGCCATCACTCAGCTGTGCTCCAGACACAGGCACAAACAGTTGCTGCGTGCCAGATGTCCAACTAGGTCACAGCAGCTGATCATTAAATTTACAGCAAGAAACTTAGAAACAGGGCGGCTCTCCTCAGAACTTCCCTGGGTGAGAGGAGAACCCTCTCAACTAACAAAGACCACAGTTACCACTCAGGTCTCTATCCCTGAGGTGAGCAGCAGCAACTACTGAAAAAATGCCAGCCATCCAGGGACTATACCCAAAAAGCTGAGAAGACTTCCTTCAAGAAAAACCAGCTTTCTGCCAAGGGGATTCTCTCTACCACAGGATCCCCAGGAACCACCAGAAAATAACCCGAAACACCTAAGATAGCACAATGGCTAGAGGCTAGCATAAAAGCTCAAGCAACAAAAGACAGAGCAATATGACATCTCCAGAACCCAGTTACTCAGGGGCAAGTAGCCCTGGACACCCCAGCATAAATGAAATCCAAGAAGATGACCTAACAACTATGCTCATGAAGATGATAACAGAAAAAACAAATAAAATACGTAAAGACATAGAGGAAGATAAACTCAAACAGAATATTGCCATCCGTAAAGAAATAGAGGAAGCTGCGGCCAAACAGTTTATGGCCTTTAGAAAGGAAATGCTTAAAACACTGAATGAAATAAAATAAATAGAGTTGAAGGAATTAAAGAAAAACAGGAAAGTACAATCAGACAGGTGAAGGAAGTCAACAAAACAACTCAAGACCTGGAGATAGAATTGGAAAAATTAAAGAAAACACAAATGGAGGAAATAATGAGGAAGAATCTAGGGAAGAAAACAGGAACTACAGAGGTAAGCATAACCAACAGACAACAAGAGATGGAAGAAAGAATCTCAGGTGTAGAAGATACAATGGAAGATATCGATGTATCTGTCAAAGAAAATGGTAAATCCAAAAAATTCCTGACACAGACCGAGCAAGAAATTCAAGACAATATGAAAAGACAAAAACTAAGAATAATAGGTATAGAGGAAAAAGAAGACTCCCTTCTCCAAGGCCCAGAAAATATTTTCAACAAAATCATTGAAGAAAATTTCCCCAAATTAAAGGAGAAGACAATAAGGATACATGAGGCCTACAGAACACCCAACAAATCTGACCAGAAAAGAAAATCCTCCCGCCACATAATAATCAAAACAGTAAGTATACAGAACAAAGAAAAAATACTAAAAGCTGCAAGGAAAAAAGGCCAAGTAACATAGAATGGCAAACCCATTAGAATCACACCTGACTTTTCAACAGAAACTATGAAAGCCAGAAGGGCCTGGAAGGATATCATGCAGACCCTAAGAGAACACAGATGTCAGTCCAGGCTACTATAACTCGCAAAATTCTCAGTCCTCATAGACGAAGAATACAAGGTATTCAATGACAAAAACAAATTTCAACAATACCTACAAACAAATCCAGCATTACAGAAGACACTGGAAGGAAAAATACAACCCAAGAAAATTAGCTTCTTTCAAGAAAACACAGGAAATAATTAACCTTACTACAGTAAAACAAAAAGCAAACAAGCATACAACCTGATGACTACAGCCAACATCAAAATCAAAGGATCTAACAGCAACTGGTGATTAATCTCTCTCAACATCAAAGGACTCAACTCTTCAATAAAAAGACACAGATTAACAGAGTGGATACGTAAACAAAACCCAGCAATCTGTTGCATACAAGAAACACACCTAAGACACAAAGATAGACATTACCTGAGGATAAAGGGTTGGAAGACGACTTTCCAAGCAAACGGACCCAAGAAGCAAGCAGGAATAGCCATTCTAATATCTGATAAAATAGACATTCAACCAAAATTAATAAAAAGAGATGGGGAAGGACACTTCATACACATCAAAGAAACATTCCACCAGGAAGACATCACAATCCTGAACATCTATGCCCCAAATACAAGAGCACCCACATTTGTTAAAGACATTGATAAAATTTAAACCACATATAGATCCCCACATATTAATAGTGGAAGACTTAAACACCCCACTCTCAACAAAGGACAGGTCAACAAAACAGAAATTAAACAAAGAAACAATGTCTCTGACAGAGGTCAGGAATCAAATGGACCTAACAGACATTTACAGAACTTTACATCCAAACAGAAAAGAATTTACCTTCTTCTCAGCACCTCATGGAACCTTCTCCAAAATAGACGATATAGTTGGTCACAAAGCAAGCCTCAACAGATACAAGAAGATTGAAATAATTCCATGTATCTTGTCTGATCACCATGGAATAAAGCTGGACCTAAACAATAACAGAAATAGCAAAAATCATACACACACATGGAAACTGAACAACTTGTTACTAAATGACAGCTGGGTCAGGAAAGAAATAAAGAACGAAATTAAAGTCTTTCTAGAACTCAGTGAAAATGAAGACACAACATACCCAAACTTGTGGGACACAATGAAAGCAGTGCTAAGAGGAAAGTTCATAGCACTAAGTGCCTTCAAGAAGAAATTCGAGACAGCTCATTCAAGCAACTTAATGGCTCACTTAAAATCTCTAGAAAAAGAAGCAGACACACAAAGAAGGAGTAGACAGCTGGAAATAATCAAACTCAGGTCTGAAATCAATCAAGTGGAAACAAATAAAACAATTCAAAGAATCAAGAAACCAAGAGCTGGTTCTTTGAGAAAATCAACAAGATCGACAAACTCTTAGCCAAGCTAACTAAAACGCAGAGAGACACCACCCAAATCAACAAAATGAGAAATGAAAAGGGGGACATAACTACAGACACTGAGGAAATCCAAACAATCATTAGGACTTACTGCAAAAGTCTATATGCCACAAAATTTGAAAATCTAAATGAAATGGACAATTTTCTTGATCAATTTGACTTACCAAAGCTGAATCAGGACCAGGTAAATCAACTAAATAGCCTTATATCCCCCAAAGAAATAGAAGCAGTCATCAAAAGTCTCCCATACAAAAAAAGCCCAGGAAAAGATGGCTTCAGCGCAGAATTCTACCAAACCTTCAAAGAAGAGCTAACATCAATTCTCTTCAAACTACTCCACAAAATAGAAACAAAAGGAACATTACCAACCAAACTCATTCTATGAAGCCACAGTCACCTTGGTACTTAAACCTCACAAAGACTCAACAAAGAAAGAGAATTTCAGGCCAATCTCCCTTATGAACATTGATGCAAAAATACTTAACAAAATACTTGCAAACCGAATCCAAGAACACATCAAAGATATTATCCACTATGACCAAGTAGGCTTCATCCCAGGTATGCAGGGGTGGTTCAATATATGGAAATCCATCAATGTGATCCACCATATTAACAAACTGAAAGTAAAAAAAAAAAAAAAAAAACACATGGTAATCTCCCTAGATGCTGAAAAGCATTTGACAAAATCCAACATCCATTCATGTTTAAACTATTGGAGAGATAAGAGATACAAGGCACATATCTAAACATAGTAAAGGCTATATACAGCAAGCCTATAGCAACATCAAACTAAACGGAAAGAAACTTAAAGCAATCACACTAAAATCAAGGACAAGACAAGGCTGCCCATTTTCTCCATATCTCTTCAGCATAGTGCTGGAAGAACTTGCTAGAGCAATAAGACAGTTGAAGGAGATCAAGAAGATACAAATTGGAAAGGAAGAAGTCAAATTATTACTATTTGCAGATGATATGATAGTATAGTATGAGTGACCCCAAAAACTCTACCAGGGAACTCCTACACCTTCAGCAAAGTGGCCGGATACAAAATGAACTCAAAAAAATCAGTAGCACTCCAGTATATAAAAGACAAAAGGGCTGGGAAAGAAATTAGGGAAAGAACACCCTTCACAATAGCCACAAATGACATAAAGTACCTTGGTGTAACCCTAACCAAGCAAGTCAAAGACTTTTATGAAAAAAAATTTGAAGTCTCTGAAGAAAGAATTAGAGGAAGATATGAGAAGATGGAAAGATCTCCCATGCTCATGGCTTGGCAGGATTAACATAGTTTATGGCCATCTTACCAAAGCAATCTACAGATTTATTGCAATTCCCATCAAATTGCCAACACAATTCCTTACAGACCTGGAAAGAAAAATTCTCACTTCGTATGGAATAGCAAGAAACCCAGAATTGCTAAAACTATAGAGCAACAGTTATAAAAACTGCATGGTACTGGCATAGAAACAGAATGGTGGATCAATGGAATCGAACAGAAGACCCAGAAATAAACCCACACAGTTACAGACACCTGATTTTTGCCAAAGATGCCAAAACCATACAATGGAAAAAAGATAGCATCTTCAACAAATGGTTGAAGCTGGTCCAACTGGATGTCTACATGTCGAAAAATGAAAATAGATCCATACTTATCACCCTGCACAAAACTGAAGTCCAAGTGGATCAAAGACCTCAACATAAAACCAGACACATTAAATCGGCTAGAAAAAAAAAGTGGAGAATACCTTAGAACTCATTGGTACAGGAGAGAACTTCCTGAACAGAACACCAACAGCACAAGCTCTGAGAGCAACAATCAATAAATGGGACCTCATGAAACTGAAAAGCTTCTGTAAAGCAAAGGATACTGTCATCAAAACAAAGCGACTGCCTACAGATTGGGAAAGAATCATCACCAACCCTTTATCTGACAGAGGACTGATATCCAGTATATATAAAGAAGTAAAGAAGCTGAAAAGCAGCAAAGGAGTAATCCAATTAAAAAATAGGGAACATCACTAAGCAGAGAATTCTCTTAGAGGAATATCGAATGGCAGAGAAGCATTTAAAGAAATGCTCAACCTCATTAGCCATTAGGGAAATGCAAATCAAAACAACCCTGAGATTTCACCTTACACCCATCAGAATGGCCAAGATGAAAAACTCAAGGGACAACACATGCTGGAGAGGTTGTGGAGAAAGGGGAACCCTTCTCCACTGCTGGTGGGAATGTAAACCTGTACAACCACTCTGGAAATCAATCTGGCGCTTTCTCAGACAACTAAGAATAGTGCATCCTCAAGATCCAGCCATACTGTTCCTAGGCATATATCCAAAAGAGGCTCAAGTACACAAAAGGGACATTTGCTCAACCATGTTTGTAGCTGCTTTATTTGTAATAGCCAGAAGTTGGAAACAGCCCAGATGCCCCTCAACTGAAGAATGGATGCAGAAACTGTGGTACATCTATGCAATGGAGTATTACTCAGCAATGAAAAATAATGAAATCATGAAATTTGCAGGTAAATGTTGGGACCTGGAAAGGATCATCCTGAGTGAGTTGTCCCAGAAGCAAAAAGACACACACGGTATATACTCACTCATATAAACATACAACATAGGATAAATCCACTAAAATTGGTACATCTAAACAAACTAATCAAAAGAGAGGACCCTAACTAAAATGTTCAATCCCCATCCTGAATAGCAAAGAGGATGAACATCAGAAGAAGAAGAAAACAGGAAACAACCTAGGAACCTCCTACAGAGTGCCTCTGAAAGCCAGATGAAGAACACAGGAAACAACCTCGGAACCTGCCACAGAGGGCATCTGAAAGCTTCTGCCCTGCAGACTATCAAAACAGATGCTGAGCTTGATGGCCAACTGGCAGGCAGAGTGAATGGAATTTTATATAAGAAGTGGGAAATAGCAAGAGTTGGAGAGGACAGGAACTCCACAAGGAGAGCAACAGAACAGGAATATTTGAACACAGGGAACTTCCTAAAAACTCATACTCCAACCAAGGACTAGGTTATCTCATGGATAACCATGGAGATAACCTAGAACCCCTGCACAGATGAAGCCCATGGCAGTTTAGTGTCCAAGTGGCTTACATAGTGATGGGAAGAGGGACTGCCTCTGACATAAACTGATTGGCCTGCTCTTTGATCACCTCCCCCTGAGGGGGAAACAGCCTTACCAGGCCACAGAAGAAGACAATTCAGCCATTCCTGATGTGATCTGATAGACTAAGATCAGAAGGAAGGAGAGGAGGACCTCCCCTATCAGTGGACGTGGGGAGGAGCATGTATGAAGAAAGGGGAGGTAGGGTGGGATTGGGAGGGGAGGACGGAGGGGCTTATGGGGGATACATAATGAATAAAGTGTAAATAATAATAATAATTATTATTATAATTATTAAATAATTATTAATATTAAATATTAAATATTAAATAATTATTAAATAATTATTATAATTATAATAATAATAATAATTATTATTATTATAATAATTATAATAATAATAATAAAAGAAAGAAAAAATTTAAAAAAGAAAAAATATTAAAACAAAACAAAAGAAAACAAAACAAACAATCAAACAAACAAACAAAAAACTAACCTCAGAAATTATTTGACCTAAATCTAAAAGTAATTTTTTCCATGTTAACCCTTGGATAAACTGGAATCTGTACAACAACAAATTAACCACCCTGCCATAGTGTTTAAGTCTAGGAATGTATTTAAAAATTACACTTCATTAAGGTGGCATGATCTCCATGAGAAGTTTAAAAATTCCTCTTGGTCACTATCTTGTTCATGAAGTTGTTACTTAATCACAACGTCAACTTTGCACTGCAGTAAAAGTTCATATTAGTTGGAATCCTTTACTTTTCTTATTCTCTTCCATGACTATTTTTATATTCAAAAACAGAAACTAAGAAAAACTGCTTATATTAATTATTTGGATCCAAAACATAGTTCATGTCATATTCAGATTTCCAGAAATCTTCAAACTTGTATGCTAGAATTGCATTTTCCCTTATTCCAAAACTATTATTTGATCTGTTTTTTTT
This sequence comes from Psammomys obesus, assembly GCF_907164565.1. Classification (NCBI taxonomy): domain Eukaryota; kingdom Metazoa; phylum Chordata; class Mammalia; order Rodentia; family Muridae; genus Psammomys; species Psammomys obesus. The sequence goes on along the minus strand of NW_026596166.1, from coordinate 19,061,597 downwards.
TATTCTGTTAATCTGTACAAATATCTCATCATTTACTAAACAAGACATCTTATTTTATAATTATTATTATTATTTTTTTACTATAATTTCATCAAAATCATATAAGGTCTCTTAAATCTTAACTTCCATTCTTTTCATCATTCTAGACATATTTAAGCTTAGGCCAGCAATAGCTCTCACATATGCTGTCTAGTAAAACCTTCCAGCAGTTTTTTGGTGCTGTCAACCTTTCCTAGGCTCACAACCTCCAGAGCTAACTCCTCTTTACCACTGGAGACATCCACATATCATTTCCTGTTAGAGGCTGTTCAGATACCACGAGATATCAAATAGATTTCAAATAATTCTTGGCATTCTACTGAGACACTTCATGCCTCTACTGACACCTGGCTCAGAACACTCTGTCTCATTCTCCACATAAAATTATACTGAGTAGACTTCTCATTGGTCAATCAGCTGTTTTATCTTTTCTAGTTCTGTACCTACATGACCTTCTTCCTACTGTTTCTAAACTGCCTGCTGGATGCTAAATTCCTATCAATTTTTTAGAATCGCACTCATCTAACATGGACGCAAAATTTCTCCACACTATTCCCAAGGACAATGCCCAGCATTATCTTCCTAAATTTAATTTCTTTGCTCTCACTTATTATAGAATATTAGCATTGATTTAGAACATTTTTACTATTCTTACTTAACAGGTACAGACTTTTATGCAGAAAATTTTACATACTTATAATTGAAAATTCTTTAGCATAAAATGTGGTAGATAAAATGCTGTAGTCTCTTCTGTGCACTTACGAACTCTAGCTTTTGTCCATTTGATTTTTATGTTACTTCCATAAAAACCATATGAATTTTACAGAAGAGGCATGTTTATTGTTTGTTTCACAAGACATTAAAAAATCATTGACTATGTTAGGATATAAGATAAATGATAAAATTTAAAACAATATTGAATATTTTAAGTAAATTATTTTACACAAAAATTTAGACTTTTTTATATGCTGTCTCAGCAAAAGCTAACTTTCAAAAGCTGACATTTTTCAAATTTATTTCTTTTAATTTAATTTTATTTTATTAATTCCACTTTATTCACTTTCTATCCCCCTATAAGTCCCTCCCTCCTCCCCTCCCAGTCCCACCCTCCCTCCCCTTTCTTCACACATGCCCCTCCCCAAGTCCACTGATAGGGGAGGTCCTCCTCTCCTTCTTTCTGATCTTAGTCTATCAGATCACATCAGGAGTGGCTGCATTGTCATCTTCTGTGGCCTGGTAAGGCTGCTCCCTCCTCAGGGGAAGGTGATCAAAGAGCAGGCCAATCAGATTATGTCAGAAGCAGTCCCTCTTCCCATGTTCTTAGCCTCTGAGACTTACTGCTGAATAAGTTCCCCGTTTTTACTTCTTTCTGAACTCTGGCTGGCTAGTTCAAAACAGAAGTTCCACCTCAAAGCTTCTCTCCAACTGACTGATTCAAACTAGCTTCTCTCCACTTCTCACTGAATTGTTCTGCTTCTAAACTGAAAAACTGCCTCTGAACTCCATGAACTGAACAGCATGAACTCAACTGAACTCCACTGAACTGCTCCAAAATGTATTGAACTCCTGAACTCTACTTTCCTATCTAATGACTTTACTATTAGTACACATAATCTACACATTGAACATAAACACCCAGTATTTATTAACTGATTTGTAATTTAAATTTTTAAACTTTTTAGATTTTACTAATTTATCATATTTGTAGAAATCAATTTTGTGTGTTTCCTCTTCTTTATTTTTTTCTTCAAAAAAAATTCCATTCCAGGTCTTACTAACTCCCCCTTCTTTCATATGATTTCCTGCACTCTGCTCAAAGTTTCATTATGAGTCTCAGAATGTGCTTTGATACACTGCTGTGTAGAGTCTTTCAGAAGCCCTATGTGGTAGGCTCCTATCCTGTTTCTTATTTTCTCCTTCTTTCAAAGTCCATCCTCTTTGTCTTCTGAGCGCCACAAGGAGAGCAACAGAACCAAAATATCTGGGTCCAAGGGCCTTTTCTGAGACTGATACTCCAACCAAAATCCATTCATGGATATAATCAAGAACCCCTGCTCAGATGTAGCCCATGGCAGCTCAGTATCCAAATGGGTTCCCTAATAATGGGAACAGGACTATTGGCTGGCTCTTTGAGTACCCCCTCCCCTGAGGAAGGAACAGCCTTGCCAGGCCACATAGGAGAACATTGCAGCCAGTCCTGATAAGACCTGATAATCTAGGGTCAGATGGAAGGGGAAAAGAACCTCCCTTATCAGTGGACTTGGAGAGGGGCATGGGAGGAGTTGAGGGAGGGAGGGTGGAATTGGGAGGGAATGAAGGAGAGAGCTACAGCTGGGATAAAACGTGAATAAAATGTAATTAATGTAAAAAAATAAAAATTTAATTAAAAAACCAATAATTTCACAAGTGAGAATGATTTGTTAGAATTCGGGCATAGCTATTCAACCAGTAGGGTCATAGAGACACAAAATTCAGGAATCTAATATTAGCCTGGACTATACAGTGAGACTGTTTCTACAGGGTGGTTGAAATGGAGAAGAAGGAGAGATACAACCAGTTAGTATTAACTGTCTATCAGTTTTAATTAACCTGGAATCAATTAGGAAGAAAGTCATGACATGATGAAGATTTATTTGTCCTCACTACATCATAGTTGTATGTGGGGCAGTTATATAAGTTATGTAAGTTATGTAATAAGACCCACCATGAATGTGTCCAACATTATTTTATGAGCTAGACCTAAACTTTATAAAAATGCAGAAAGCTAGTGAAAATAAGCACAAGCAAGACGGAACCCCATGTACTTATCCCCTTTTTGCACTTTAGTGTGGATGTAGTCCTCTGAGGTTGATGCTTCCACTCCCCCTACAATAATGGTACATCACCTGGAATTGCAAACCACAGCCTTTTCTGCCCTGAGTTGCTGTTGGTCTGGATACATTATCAAAGCAACAGAAAGGAGGCCAGTACTTGTAGATGTTTAATTTACCAAATGGTGAAACAGGTAAATTAGAAAATTGATTTTTATGTCTATTTTAGAAGAGTGAAATGAATATTTAGTGACTATTAATTGAAATTCTCAAACTAATTTGCAATTTCCTTACCATAAGTTTTATTATATTTTGTAGAGCTGTTCATCTTTTTAATCACTTTTGTCCAATTATATTTTTGGACAGAGGCTGTCTCTTGAGTAACCTTATAATTATTTCGATTAAATCTGTCTTGTTAAATTTGGCCCATAATTTGATCCTGTCAAGATCTTAGAACATTGTCCTGTCATAATTCCTTCTAAATTCATATAGTACATATTTTTGGACATGGCTTGAATATTCTAGTGTATCCATTAAAAGAACAAAATAAAAGTCTAAGTTTTTTTACCATCATCAAAATGGGCATAGGTTCCTTATGAACATTTGATAATGGTCAGTTCATCAATCATACATGTAACTATACAAATATTTGTAAAAATTAAAAATGACAAGATATAATAAAATTTCATTATGCTTATTTTATATTTAGACTTGGAAAATTGTGAAATACTTGGATTAAATGTGTTTTATTCTCCTACATAAATAAAAATAAAACCATAAAAATAATGAGCTTATTAATCGCATTTTGGGTTTTTGGAACACTGAAATTTCATGATGGCCTGCTTCATAAAAGCTGTTGACATGGCTCATTGTGTAAAATTGGAATCACTGTATTCCAGATGTAAACAGGAGAAAACTTAAACCTGTTAACTCCACATGTTTGTTTTTTTTTTTTTTTGTCTTTTTTTTTTTTTTTTTTTTTTTTTTTCAAGACAGGACTTCTTTAGAGTAGCCCTGGCTGTGCTGGAACTAGCTCTATAGACAACGCTGGCCTCAAACTCATGGATATCCACCTGCCCCTATCTCCCAAGTACTGAGATTAAGGACTTGTATCACCACCACCATATGGCTTAATTAAAAGTGCTTGGGGTTGAAAAGATGGTCCAGTGGTTAAGATTATTGGCTGGTCTTCCAAAGGATCTGGATTTAATTCCTACCATCCATGTGGTAACTAACAACCATCTGTAACCCTAGTTCCAGGGCATCTGGCATCCTCACACATACATACATGCAGGTAAAACACCAACTCAATTAATTCATTGATTAATACCCAGATAGAGACAAAATACTTGAGTTGACCAGTTAAAGTCTGGACATTATATAGCATAAACCTTAGTGGAAATATTATACATGAGGCTTTAGAATGTAAAATCCCATTACATTCTATCTAGTTAGATTCTTAAAATTAGATTAAAAATTAATCAAATGTATAGAAAATCACATTTAATTAAATGGTTTATAAGGAATTAGAACCAATATTGGTAATTTACCATGGTCATTTCTACTCTGCCTTTTGTGAATGTACTTTCTATATCTCTATAATAATCTCATGAATGATATTTTAGCACTTGATATTTTAGCACTTGATTTTCTTATGAAATAAACACTAAGGTAGAGCAAGTAAGTGGCTATATAACCCATCAATGAAAAACAAAATAGTAATTCTACAATATCCAATTTCCTACAAATAGAAAATAAGGCTTAGATATTAGAGAGATGCAAATCAAAACGACCCTGAGATTTCACTTTACACCCATCAGAATGGCTAAGATCAAAAAACTCAAGTGACAATACATGCTGGAGAGGATGGGGAGAAAGGGGAATCATCCTCCATCACTGGTGGGAATGTAAACTTGTACATCCACTTTGGAAATCAATCTGGTGCTTTCTCAGACAATTAAGAACAGTACTTCCTCAAGATCCAGCTACACCACTCGTAGGCATATATCCAAAACATGCTCAAGTACATAACAAGGGCATTTGCTCAACCATGTTCATGGCTGCTTTATTCATAATAGCCAGAACCTGGAAACAACCCAGATGTCCCTCAATAGAGGAATGGATAGAGAAATTGTGGTACATTTACACAATGGAATACTATTCAGCAAGTTAAAAAAAAAAAAGAAAAAGAAAAAAAGAAATCATGAAATTTGCAGGTAGATGGTGGGATTTAGAAAAGATCATTCTGAGTTAGGTATCCCAGAAGGAGAAAGACACGCATGGTATATACTCACTTAGAAGTGGATACTGAACATATAATATAGGAAAAACATACTAAAATCTGTTCACCTAAAGAAGGTAATCAAGAAGGAGGACCCTGGGCAAGATGATCAATCCTCACTCAGAAAGACAAACAGGATGGACATTGGAAAAAGGAAAAAACAGGACAGGAGCCTATCACAGAGGGCCTCTGAAAGAATGCACCTGGCAGATGTATCAAAGCAGATGCTGACATTCATAGCAAAGAGTGGGCAGAGTGTATGGAATGTTATGAAAGAAAGGGGAGATAGTAAGACCTGGAGAGGACAGGAGCTCCACAAGGTGAGCAAAAGAACCAAAATATCTGGGCACATGGCTCTTTCCTGAGACTGGTACTCCAATCAAGGACCATGTATGGATATAACCTAGAACCGCTGTTCATATGTAGCTCATGGCAGCTCAGTATTGAAGTTGGGTGCCCTAGTAATTGGAATAGGGACTGTCTCTGACATCAACTCAGTTGCTGGCTCTTTGACCACCACTCCCTGAGGCGTGAGCAGCCTAGCCAGGCCACAGAGGAGGACAATGCAGCCAGAGACCTGATAGTCTAGGATCAGATGGAATGGGAGGAGGACCTCACTTATCATTTGACTTAGAAAGGGATATGGGAAGAGATGAGGGAGGAATGGTGAGATTGGGAGGGAATGAGGGAGGAGGTTACAGCTGGGATACAAAGTAAATAAACTGTAATTAATATAAAAAGTAAAAATTGAATTAAAAAAGAAAGTAAGGTTTAGAGATGCTATTTTGTGTTGTTTAGTATATCAGTGTATACACACTCACACACACACACCCATCATCACCTAGGTTGATTTGGTACGTTTGCTACCATTAATGATGCAATAAAACCCACGTAAATATACTGATTTGACATTTCCTTTGCACAGAGACCAGTTTTAGGTTTGCAATCTTTTTTTTTTTTTTTTAGAACGGCAGAACGGCCTGTACCCTTTTCACCATGGTCATATTATTTTACATTTTCTCTATCTCATTGCACATCCATGCCAACATTTGTTATTGTTCATGTTTGATAATAGCTCTCCTTACAGGTGTGGTGAATGGTGTGTCCTTTCATTTTCCTTTATATATATATATATATATATATATATATATATATACACACCAGTAAATGGAATAACCCGAGAAGCCTTGGAAGAGTTATTCTTTCATCCACACTAGATAGCGTGAGAGGTAGCTTTCACACATCTCCTGCTTTTCAGAAGAAAACAGTTGGGGGCTGTTAGATTTGTTAGCCTTGTTGCCATCCCCCTGCTGGGACTGAAATCTTATTACCATTAAATCTGACAGCTCTCCTACAGTGATTAATAGCGGCTTTCCCTGGATATGGCTACATCATGTGACTTCTTAGTTTAATGGACTGGGTAGGCCTCCTTTCCCCACTCTGGTACATGCTCCAGGACAAGCTTCCTTTCCAGCTACAAGATGCTAAAGGGTACAAAGGCATGCCTGTGCTTGAAAGCATGTGCTTTTATGGAGTTTGTCTCTTTTATCATCTCCATGAGAGAAATCTTCTATAAAAATAGAAGCTGCATAGACAAGCAGGTATTGCGTCTCTTTTGTACAAGGAAGATTTAATTATAAACCAGGGCACATTTTGAGAAATCAAACAATGTCTCCACCCTGCACAATGCTCTGTTTCATGATACCTGGCTTTTTCTGTAAATCCCGAAGGTTTGAACTCCAGTTCTCATGGATGCACAGAAAGGGCTCTTACCCTCTGAAATATCCCCCCAGCCCTCTTTCTAGATTTTTGTTGTGCCTATATTTTGTCATATTATTCTCTGACTATGAATTGTTATTTATTTTCAGACATAATATTTTTTTTCAATTATTAAAGAGAAACATGCCCTTATGAAATTTAGCCAACATTATATCAAGGATTTCTATGTGTTGATCACAACCTAATTATTTATAGATTGTTATACAATTTTAGGTTTTCTTTTCATTTTATATTTGAACCACACGATAAAGTAAAAGTTTAAGCTTAATGACTTTTTAAAATCATCTTTGTATGCTACACTTTATTCCAAATAATTTAATCACTTACCTTTAGTCTTATCTCCCATAAGAATGGATTAGAATGGGAGGAGATAGGGAACCACAGGGAGGATACAAAGTGAATAAAATGTAATTAATAAAGAATGAAAAAAAGTTGAAAAAAAAAGAAGCTAACAAATAAAAAATGAAAAAAAAAAAGGGTGTGTGTGACTTACAGTATATGTATTTACCAAAGATCAAGAGAGGTTGACTGATCTGATGGAGATTCCATTGTTAATGGAGTAGAAGTAATTCCCTTTGTTGTAGACGTGATATACTAGAATTAAAATAATGTAAAAATTAAAATTGTAAAAAATACATATGTATGTATATGTATTTATATATAATATGTATATGTAGTGTATATGTGTATATTTACATATGCATACTAAATAGGTATTTTTACATTTATATATTATAATAGTACATATATATTACACATATATAATAAGGAAAAATCTAGGTCAGTGAGAATACTCAACAGGTAAAGCTACTGTCTCACAAACCTGACAACCTGAATTGAATCCCTGAAACTCACATAGTGGAAAAAAGAGAATTGGCACCCACAAATATCCTCTGACTTCCACACCTATGCCAAGGCAGTCATGCCTATGTGCATATGTATGAGTACACACAGACACACACATAGATTTGTATGAAGCCATTTTGTAAGTGCCTGATAGACAAATATTTGCATATTATTTCTCAATGACCTATATGAATATACTAAAGTTTAGAAATATAACAATTATATCATAGCAATTTTAGACAGTGGTTTTTAGTCACACAGGGAAACATCAGTTTTACTCTAATTAACTCTGAGTCCCGAAAAACAAAATTTAAAAGAGATATTTAATAATTACAGAAGTTTACTTTGGCATGCTATGGTTCTTGTCCTTGTCTTTGTGTTTGTTTGGTTGGTTGGTTGGGTGGGTGGGTGGGTGGGTGGGTGGATTGTTTTTTGGTTTTGTTTTGTTTTGTTTTGTTTTGTTTTTCAGACAGGGTTTCTTTAAATAGCTTTGGCTGTCCTGGAACTAGCTGTGTAGACCAGGCTTGCCTCGAACTCACAGAGATCTACCTATCTCTATCTCCTATATTCTGTGATTAAAGATGTGTTGTCTTTATTCAACACATTCTTAGGCAATCATGTTGGTGAGACTTTATAGCTGTAGCTCTGACAAACTTAAGAGTCACAGTTTCACTCAACTCTACACAAAGAAGTAAAAAGCAACTAAATAATTCTGAGAGTGGGAGAAATAGCCTTCTCCAAGAAAGAGAACACCAACTGTTTATCAAATATCAAATGGTTAGCTCTGCAAACATACATACTAGTAAAAATATACAGATTAAGCTGGAAATATTTATAAATATATATGGGTATCTGTATATGTATGTAACAATTATAAGAGGAGAGGTAGGAATTTGAAAGAGAGGAAGGAGAGGTACATGGGAGGGTTTTAGAGGGAGGAAATAGGTGAGAAAATCATGTAATTGTAGTATAATCACAAAATAAAGGAATAAAACTGTCCATGTAAGTTGAAAGTTAATTCAAGCTTTTTATTTGAAAATGAACCTAAATTTATTTCTTTAAACATTTTTATTAAAATTTTTTCACTTGTCCTCCACCCACTACAGAAATGAACAAAATAGTAAAATGGTAGTTTAAAGTCCTGCATATTGAATTCACTTTCTGTTTTCATTAGACTTAAATCCATTTTGCACTTGTTTTTTGTTTGTTTGTTTGTTTGTTTGTTTGTTTTTTAATTTCAAAACCCTTTTACAAGAGCAAGACAGGAAAAGTTTACAAGGGACTCTAAAAGACTCTACTTATGTCTTGATGTTACCATTCTCCACTCTTCTTTGCAGTCTGTTATTAAAAGCACACATGCACACACACACACACACACACACACACACACACACCACAATTTTTTGTGTATAGATTTGTGTGTAACTCAAGAGTCCTTTGGGCATGTATCAGCCTTCTAAATTTTTTTTGTCTGACTCTTGTGAAAAATATTAAAAAAAAAGTACACATGTGCAAAATGGCTTTAGTTCCCTTGCAAATAGAAAATGTGTTCTATTTGTAGGATTTTAAACTCTGATTTAACTATCGTGTCTACTCCTGTGGCAGTGATACTAAAGGGGATTTTTCTTACTATAAACACTCAGAATAAAGACATTTACTTTCATTTAGAACAAAGAGCTGAACTCATTTTGAACTTATATGTGGTTTTTAAATGGCCATCCACATTGTAGATAGAATTTCAACCATATCGTTTTATGAATGAAACATATTCTAGTGGCAGAACACATGCAGAATTTCCCAGGGAAAAATATACATTTCCCTTACACTGTGGTAACAAGGTTTTGCATTAAATCTTATAGTCATATTGCTTGAACTGAGTGCAGCAGCACTCAGTCCTCAGGGAAATTTCATTTGCATGTCACTCACAGCAGGATGTCCTCAAATGAACACAGTCAAATGCACAACAGTCCACCTGATATTTTCTGGCAGAATCAGAAATGTGAAGTTCAAAAGAAGGAAGAGGTTTATTCCACTCCAGTTATTTGGTTTAAGTTCACTTGGAGAAATATAAGATGCCTCATTCAGTTTAATGTATGCAAATGATTCCCATGGAAGATGATGCAAATCAGAGGCAAAGACACTCCCAAATTCTGCCTCTGAGAATCAAACATTTTGGTATGATGTTGGAAGTAAGACCATAAAACACTGTTCAAGAAATAGACGAAGAGCATGTGGAAGACTGGGAATTATAGAGGAGCTTAATAATTCAGGATTGAAATTCAGGAAAAAAATAATTCAGATCAGCATTAGTGAATATTCATTTCTTCTATTTTATTTTTGGTTTTGTTTCAAGTTGGAAAAGGCACTCATCTTTGACAGATGAGTATATGGATATGGGAGGTACTCAGATAATGTAGCATGTAGAATCCTATTGAGCTGCTTAGGAAATAAAAAAGATGTATACAAAGGGTTTGATCCAAATCTAGACCCCAAAATGTCAGTGCTGGTGACAATATCCTAAGTAGAAGGACTCTGACCAGACAAACAGAAGGTTTCTTTTTGGGAAAACAGAGCCTAATTTCAGCATTCCTCAGGAATCTCCTAAGACAATTTTCTGTATGTCTTGTTGGTTTCTGTGTATCAAGAAAACTGCTAGCTCTGATGTTTGTTAATCTGTTCCCCCAAATCAACTCTTTTGGACAAGGGTTTTTATTTCACAGATTAACACCTTTTATCAGCTCAAAGACCCTCACCCTGCTGACTATCATAGAAAAAGTGATTGCTTTTCTACCATTTTGCTTCTCTACCCTTACCCCAAGAGATAACCTTGGCACTCTGATCTTTCTTTTTACACACCAAGTGATCTAATTTGATGGTTTCACTGTTCCTTTACTTATATTTGGTGTTGAAACCTTTGAGGGACACTGGGCCTCACAAAAGCCCTTCTAACTGAACCAAACTACCAATTTGACCCTTTTCAGAACAGATTATTTGCCTGTGCAGGCTTCTGACACCAACCATATTTGACTCCAAATCTAAAACTCATCACTTCAGCCACTTTTCTCTTCCATCTATTCTAACAAATTGTCTCTCTATGCCTACTCTGTTGAATGTCCTCTAGGAACTTCCTGCCCTGTCTTTCTAGTTTGCATGAGCCTGCTCTGTCTATCTCTTGCTTACTGAATTCTGCTCAAGTAAAGTCATACTAGTACTCCAAGCAGCTTCCCTATACCCTCCCAAGCACCCCTACACATAGAAATGGATGAATGCCTCTCCACAGTGATGCAGGTCATCTCTTTGACAAGCCTCAGTCCTTTGGAGAATATGCTTGGATTGAGACTCTGTCCCATAACTCTTGCTTTTTACCTCCCTGTGTCTCTGCATCTGTGAATTGTCTTCTCTCCTTTTCAGGACGTCTTTCTTTCTTCTTTAAAGTGGCCATGGACTCCTCCCACTGAAAAGTATACTCTGTAAGTTCCATTACCTGTCTCCTTAAGTCTCGTCCCTTTCCCTCCTTGGACTTAGAGATACCATTGTGTCTTGCCACCTTACTTTTTACTGCAGTTTGTCTTGGACCCTATACAAACTCAACAATAAGACTCAATGGTCAGAAAACCTCACGTTTGATTTCCAAATGTCCATTGACCTTGAAAAATTTAGTCATTTCATGAGCAAGTTTTCTAAGAAGCCCTCCTATATTCAGGCCTTCTCTGTCCCCCATTCTGACGCTTCCTTCTATACCTCTTGCTATATACACCAGAAGCCCAAGGAAATAATGGTTATTTGTCTCCTGACAATGTTTTCCATAGGGTGACTAATTTTGATAAATTGAGTGGGATCAACAAGAGGCCATCCAAATATCCAGCAGTGTTTCTCTCCTCACTCACAGAGGCTTGCCTCCTAAATAAAAAGCTAGATCCTAATTCTCAAGAAAGAATGCTTGTCCTCAGCTCTTACTGTCTCTCCTAGTCACCTCCTGATAGTATAAAAGACTCATGATACTAGATGATGGCTTTCATGACCTTCAGAGAGATATGTTGAATACGACACCTAAGGTATTTAATGGAAGAGAAGAGCAGGGAAATATCTAAAGGGAAAAGGGCTTCCCTTCATAGAAATATCAACTTTCTTTGATGGAAGAGACCAACCAATGGTCTCTTCTTGGAGCTGAAGTGAGGCAACTCTAGCCAGTAGGTAAAGAACTGCGTTTCACCTCACTTGTTGTCAGGACTCTGCCCAACTGTACACAAGGTGAACATTTGAGGTCAGACTGTACCTCTTTGCCTCACCAAGATAAGTCTCCTGAGTTTCTTATCCACAGGAAAATATCTCAGATCATTTGGTCTTGGCAACTGCAAATGGACGTTGCACTAGGACTTCTGCCCCCTGTGAAACCATCTGGATGACTACAGAGAAACGTAGGCTGATCTTTCAGGTAGCGGTTAATGCTCTGTCATTTTTTAATAGATTTTGGAGCTATTGGGTCTATACTTCCTTCTTAGTCCAGCAAAATTTACCCTTCTCAGATTTATATGATAGATGTGGAAAGCCCCTACAGCCTGAATACAGCCTTTGTTCTCTCCTGTGTCATTCCTCGCTCTTGCTCTTGCATTATGCTTAGTTGCTCAGTCATGTTATCAGGCAGGGAAATCATGGCTAAGCTACATTTCCTTTTCTTTTCTTCAAATTAATTTTGGTATTTTTCCTTTTATTTTTGCTTCTGAAGAGCCTCCTTGTTCATTCAGACACAAATTCTTCATTTTATCCTCTTCCAGACTTCCTCATTGATATAAAAGTATGGGACACTTTTTTTTTATTTTGGTGGCTTCCCATTATCCCATCAATAAGACCCTTGTCTAGTACCCTATCCCATCACTGTTAACACCATCTCTTTAAAACATAGACAATCTTAAAAAAAAACCTACAAAATAATACTTTCTTAATAAATCTTATGACACCCTTATCTTGACTATGCTGAAACCTGATTCCTGGTCCAGTACATCAATATTATTAACACGGAAGTCCTTCTTATCCACCCAGTGTTAGCTAACACTTGCACTCTATAAATTCTTAGATTCCCTCCTCTACTTCTCACTTCAACCATTCTAGCCCTTAATGCTGTTTTCTTTACCATTTTATTCATTGTAGCAATAGAAACTCTAACTAAAACAAGTTGGTCCAAGGATTGTGGGGCATTGCTGTGACAGACCTAATTATGTTTTAGGGAGGATTGTAGAAGGATTTTTGGAAATTTGTGCTCTAAAAGCCATTCAGTGTCTAAAGCTCAGTGGAATGTTCTTTAGGACATTGGAAGATAAGAATGTTGAAAGCAGTGCAGAAAATGGAGGCCTGGCTCCTGAAGTTTCAGAGGGAAATTTAAAGACTCTGTCAGGGTCATGTACTATTTTAAATTAAGATTCTCTCAATTTGGACTGCTGAGGCTGGAAGAGTAAACCAAGGTTAACAGATTAATAAGAGACAAGGACCATTGAAATGAAACTTATGCATTACTGAGATAATTAATGCTGGTTAGATGTAGATATAAAACAGCTATGGCACTCCTAGGCATATATCCAAAAGATGCTCAAGTATACAAGAACAACCATGTTCATAGCAGCTTTATTTGTAATAGCCAGAACCTAGAAACAATCCAGATGTCCCTCTGTTGAGGAACAGATACAGAAATTGTAGTACATTTACACTATGGAATACTACTCAGCAATTAAAAACAAGGAAATCATGAAATTTGTAGGCAAATAGTGGGATCTTGAAAAGATCATCCTGAGTGTGGAATGCCAGAAGCAGAAAGGCACACATGGTATATATTCATTTATAGGTGGATATTAAACATGTAATACAGGATAATCATACTAAAATCTGTATACCTAAGGAAGCTAATCAAGATGGAGGACCCTGGGTAAGATGCTCAGTCTTCATTCAGAAAGGCAAACGGGATGGACATTGGAAGAGGGAGAAAACAGGCAACAGGACAGGAGCCTACCACAGAGGGACTCTGGAATACTCTACCTAACAGGATATCAAAATGTATGCTGAGACTCATAGCCAAAATTTTGGCAGAGTGCAGGGAATTTTATGAAAGAAGGAGGAGATAGAAAGACCTGAAAGGGACAGTAGCTCCACCAGGAGAGAAACAGAACCAAAAAATCTGGACACAGGGGTCTTTTCTGAGACTGATACTCCAAAGAAGAACCATGCATGGGGATAATCTACAACCCTGCAGAGATGTAGCCCATGGTAGCTCAGTGTCCAAGAGGGCTCCCCAGTAATAGGAACAGAGACTGTCTCTGACATGAATTCATGAACTAGCTCTTGATCACCTCCATCTGATGGGGGAAACAGCCTTACCAGTCCACAGAGGAAAACAATGCAGCCAGTCCTAATGAGGCCTGATAGACTAGGGTCAGATGGAAGGGGAGGAGGACCTCCCCTATCATTGGACTTGGGGAGGAGCATAGGAGAAGAAGAGGGAAGGAGAGTGGGATTGGGAGGGGATGGAAGAGGGGCTACAGCTGGGATACCAAGTGAATAAACTGTAATTAATAAAAATTAAAAACAAAAAAAGGAGCCCAGCGTCATTGCAGTGAAATCTTCTGAGAAATGGTTCCTTCCTGAAAGCACAGAGAAGCAATGTCCCAGAGACAACATGAGGCTGTACCTCATGTCAGAAGCCAGACTTGATAATGTTAAATAGTCACAGGCAGTACTAGTTTTGAGGGCATGAGGGGGTAACAGAACACAGCTGAGGCTTTACAGTGTGAGATGCCAGGAGAGGCCATTGGTGACGATGAAGGCTTAGTGGCAGTTGAAGGCCCAGTGTTGAAGGAGTCATGCAAACAAGTTGACTTTTGGCACCATGATGAGAGCCTATGAGAGGCTCTAGGTGAAAATGCAGCCCAGCTGTATCAAGGGATCTCCACATGGGATGACCAACAGAACAGCAGCAACAGTAGAGCAGAGCCAGTCAGAGCTTAGTAGACAACAGTGTACATTACAGAGGGCAGAGCTGGAGGAGTCTAGAAGACCATTTGTGGATCCCAGACATGGGCCTGTTGGAGTCTGATTTTGCTTTGATTTGATTTTGACTGTGTCCTGATTTTTCTCTTTTGAAGTAAGAAAGTATTTGATTTATTTTTTATTTTACTGGAGCCCAGAGTTGAGAGACTTTGAAATTTAAAAGAGTTTGGGTTTTAAAAGACATTGGCTATTTTAAAAGGACTGAAATTTTAATGTTTCAATTTGTAAAGCCGGTGGAACGTTTAAAGTTATTTATGTTTTAAATGTGAGCTCTTGGGGATGGATAAGAAAAGGATGGTGGCTTAATAGTGATATGTTTGTGTAATGTTAAGAAGGGTCAGTTGTATAGGCTGGTTTTAAGTCTTTTGATACAAGCTACGGTCATCAGCGAGAAAAGAGCCTCAATGGAGAAAATGCCTCCATGGGTTCCAGGTGGAAGGCATTTTCTTAATTAGCAAGCATTGGGGGAGGGTGCAGCACATTGTATGTGTGCCATCCCTGGGCTGGTGGTCCTTGGTTCTGTAAGAAGAAGGCTGGTCAATCCGTGTAAAATAAGGCACTAATGGAGGACCCCTCCATGGTTTCTTCAAAAGCTCCTGCCTCTAGGATCCAACCCTGCTTGAGTTTTTTTCCTGACTTCCTTTGATGATGAATAGCAATTTGGAATTATAAACTAAATAAATCTTTTCCTCCCCAATTTGATTGTTGGTTGTGTTTCACTACAGCAATAGGAACCAAAACCAAGACACTCCTTTTCTATAATTCCCCCCCCTCCATCTTTCAGATGTTTGTCTATTGTGTGGCTGATGATCATGTCAGCTTAACTAAAATAGTAGGGATTTTTCTTTCTTTCTTTTTTCCCCCTCTCTAGTTTACAATTTAGTACTCTGTGCTGTGCGTATGTGTGTGTGTGTGTGTGTGTGTGTGTGTGTTATGCCTGCGTGTGTGTGTTACAGCTTTCTTTAACTCTCTTCTCAAATTATTTTTTAATAAGACTAGGAGCTCCAAGATGAACCTCAGTTTCTCTAGTTGAATGTTATGAGTCTGCTGGGACAACCTAAAATTTAGTGCTAGCATTATAGGAGCGCCCTGCTACCCTCAGTTTACCCAGTGCTGGATATGAAACCTAGGTCTTTGTTCATAATAGACAAGCATTCTACAAACTGAGTTATAACTAGAGCTTAATTTGCTCTGTGATAGAGATTTAGTAAGACGTCTCTGTAGGTCTTAGAATTTAAAGCAAAGGTGTCTATACATCAATCTAAGGTTTGGCTGACTTTGACTTTTTTTATTTTATTTTTTTATTTTTTATTAATTACACTTTATTTATTTTGTATCCCCCCATAAGCCCCTCCCTCTTCCCCTCCCAATCCCACTCTCCCTCCCCTTTCTGCATGCATGCCACTCCCCAAGTCCACTGATAGGGGAGGTTCTCCTCTCCTTTCTGAACTTAGTCTATCAGTTCTCATCAAAATTGGCTGCATTGTCCTCTACCGTGGCCTGGTAAGGCTGCTCCCTCCTCATGGGGAGGTGATCCAAGAGCAGGCCAATCAGATTACGTCAGAGGCAGTCCCTCTTCCCATTAATATGTAACCCACTTGGACACTGAACTGCCATGGGCTACATCTGTGCAGGAGTTCTAGGTTATCTCCACGAATAGTCCTTGGTTGGAGTATGAGTCTTTGGGAAGTTCCCTGTGTTCAAATTATCTTGTTCTGTTGCTCTCCTTGTGGAGTTCACATCCCCTCCAGCTCTTACTATTTCCCACTTCTTACATAAAATTCCATTCACTCTTCCCATCAGTTGGCCATCAGGCTCAGCATCTGCTTTGACAGTCTATACTGCAGAAGCTTTCAGAGGCCCTCTGTGGCAGGTTTCAAGGTTGTTTCTTGTTTTCTTCTGGCTTTCAGAGGCCCTCTGTTGCAGGTTCCTAGGTTGTTTCCTATTTTCTTTTTCTTCTGATGTCCATCCTCTTTGCCTTTCAGGATGGGGATTGAACATTTTAGTTAGGGTCCTCTCTTTTGCTTAGTTTGTTTAGATGTACAGATTTTAGTGGGTTTATTCTATGTTATATGTTTATATGAGTGAGTATATACCATGCGTGTCTTTTTGCTTCTGGGACAACTCACTCAGGATGATCCTTTCCAGGTCCCACCATTTACCTGCAAATTTCATGATTTCCTTATTTTTCATTGATGAGTAATACTCCATTGACTTTGACTTTTAAGAAGACAATGCATTTATCTTTTTAAAAAATCATATTTTAAATTATTAAAAAATTATTTATTCTTTACATGGTCCTTGCATAAAAATAGAAGTTGAGGTGATAAAAATTAATTTAAACAGAAAATTCAGGGTATAGTATATCTTTCTATTATGTGGCTAAACAGAGCCCTTCTTCACAGTCAGTTCTGAAATCAACCTCCTGTTTACAATTGAAAATAAATAGATATAACTGCCAGACTCTAAGACTTAAAATAAGATTTGAAAACAAGCATGCCAACTTATAGAGGATTCTAGAACTTTATGCTTCAAAAATAATTTTTGCATTTCATTTCCCAGTGCTTTCCTTTAAGTGGAACATACAAGAGCCATACTTAATATTTTCACTAAAACCTTTTTTACTTCTTTTCTAGTTTGTTTATAAAACTTGTTTGAAAATCTTTTCGTGTCAAATTGTGACATTCTTCAGCAGCTTCAAGGCTTTACTGCTATTATGGCTAAGTATGTGTGAATCACTGAAATTATATAAACATTTTTTTCTCTTTAAAGCATTAATGATTTTCTCTTTAAACCTGATGTTGTACATCTTCTTTTTATAGTCTAGATTCAACACGCTTTTTGTTTAGAGATACTTAAATTGTGGTGTGAGGACATTTTCCATTATTATACGATTGAAACTTTTATTCTTCCTTCAAAAATAAAATAATAATTCTATGTTTTTGCTGTCAATTTTTTTCTAGCAGTGATGCATTTATTTTAATATTTTCTTATGTTTTTATTCTGTTTTAATATCTTACCTTTTTCTGTAAGTTTATTTTCAAAAGTTGTAGATATATATAAAATACATATATATAACAAATAAAATACACAGTGACTTGAATAGATTATCTCTTTTGGAAATATTGACCAGTTAGCATCTCATAAACACTCAAACATTACATGGTATTGCTAGTGCTCTCAATAAAGACCTTATTACTGAAAACACTATATACTTAAAGAACATGGAGGGATCAAACAGGCACATGCCTGGAAGCCTCATTTTTACTGGCTGTCTTTCATGGTGCTACAAAAGACTATATATACTATATGTGGAGAAAAGTAATCATTTATATAACTCTACTATAGACTCCATGAGGTGCAAAAATGACTTTCAAGATATACGCTCTGGGGTAGTACTGTTGTGAATGACATAGAAGTAAACAATAGATTTCTGATTATATTCAAGGTCCATACTACAGGATGAAACTCATACCTGCTACCATTTCTAGCACCTGGTGCTAGGTATATTGGCTAGACTGCTCTTATTCCCCGAGGAAGGGCCTACTACTATTTCTCTGCCAAATGGGCAAAACATTAAATTAACTCTTGGTAACATAGTTATATGCATAGAATAGGACATTAGTCCAGCCTCATCAAACATGATTCATTTTTTTAGTAGATGACAGATGGAAGTTAACACAGATGCCCACAACTGGTGAATTTGCAGAGAATAAGAGATTATAGAATGCTCATTCCTAAATTAGACTTATATAGAGCCCCTCACCTCAAGATTTGGTAATCATTATAGAAGAGAGTATGAACTATTGTTAAGAACCAAAAGTACAAACCACTATGAGAAATAAAATGTTTTTGGCACAGCAGTGCCCTAGGGCATATTAATTCATAGCAGTTGAAGCAGCGTGACACAACCTGAGCAATCACATACCAGATAATAATTCTAGATTGGAGATCAGATGTGAACATAAACTCCCACTCCTTGCTAAGGAGCTATTGGCAATTGACAGATGCTGGAAAAGTGAGAGTCGTTTTTTGTTAAGGATGCAGTCCCTAGTTGGGTGAAGACTCTCCACTGGAAGGCTACGTGTCTGAGTGTATATGTGGAAGAGAAACTGTTTTAATGGGCTTTAAAAAAGACAAGGCATATTTGATTGGGTAAGAAAGATCGGATGTGCATTTGAGAAACAGAGTGGGTAAATTTGATAAAATACATCGAATAAAATTTTTAAATATCTACTGAAACTGAGGGGAAAAAAGATTTACTTGAAAAAAAAACTGATTAAATCTCAGTGTTCAAGGTCATCCATGCAAATATTCATATTTTTCTTCCTCTCTCTTTTCCTTCCTTCCTTCCTTCCTTCCTTCCTTCCTTCCTTCCTTCCTTCCTTCCTTCCTTCCTTCCTTCCTTCCTTCCTGTTCTATTAGTCCTTTAAAAAGCAAACATATGACCCATGGCAATTATTTTATTTGAGAGAGTCTACAGAATCTGTAGTTTGTAATAAATTGTAAAAATTTAATGGTTCAGCAATTAAGAGCAGTGACTCCTCTCCTGTAGAATGGCTCTTCTATTCTTAGCACCCACGAGGCAGCTCACAATCATTTGTATCTACAGTTTCAAGGGAACTGATGACCTATTCTGACCTCTGTGGATACAAGGCCTACACATGATACACAAACAGGCATGCTGGCTAAAAAAGAAAAAAATGATTATATATCAAAAATAATTTTGTTCACTACAATGATTTGAGTCTTGAGTCTGTACTTTTTCACTAGCAAAGAAACTGGGTAATTTACAAATTCAGTATAGCTAATATTTTAACAAATATCTGCACATCAGACATTCCTATCAATTTCCAAACTATATTTATACCCAGATATCTCTCCATATCAAATAAATATGAGTTTCTATATTTGGGACTCTGGCATCACAAGGCTCCTTTTCCTTTGGTGACTTTACCCTGTAGCCTAGGCTGAGAATTGCAGCCTACAGCCTTTTTTTTTTTTTTTTTTTTTTGTTCCATCTTGAAATGGCATTGGCTTTAACTGCTAAGACCTATTTTAAGAATCAAAAGTAAATGGATGTCAAAAACATAGCATGATGCCTGGAATATTATAAATAATTCATGTCTCTCGCTCTCTGGCTACACTATAAATACAATTAAGGGTGATATTATATCCTTTTTTGCTCTTTCCTCTGTGGCACAGACAAGGTACTTAAAAGTATTTGTTGACTCAATGTATCACCTGCACTGTCCTTTAGAGAGGGAAACATACTCTAGTTAAAATTTGTTCAAGTGCAAAATTCCTTATTAAAAGAGTATTGATTATGATCTGTGACACAATCATTTTCTCTGTAAATGTTAGTCTTTTCCCCTTTTAGCCAACCCATTACCTCATTCTTACTTTCTTTTAAATGCCAACCACAGTACCTCCTTATACTTTTCCCCAGTGTAATTTCATCTCTTCTTCCTCTGTTTGCTTTTTTGTTCCTTTTTCTTCTCATCTTTTCTATTTCTCCATTCTTACCCCCTATTCTTTCCTCCTTCCATTCTTTTTGTTAATTATCCCATTTTTCTGTTACTACCTCTATCATTCCATGCTTATTTTTAGAGTGAAAACTAAAGTTCTTTTAAATTTGAATGACAATATTGCCCTTGCTATTGGGCAGCATTAAGAATTTGTCTTCTGAAACACTACTTTTTCTGTTGTATTTCGATAAGTGTTTGCTAATATTGGAAAAAAATTGTACTCTGTCAATCCAACATTGACATTGTTTTCCTTCCACAGAACCCAATTTAATATTTTTGCCCAATAATTTTATGTCTTCCTTTCATGAATATATTCTGGATCATTAGTATGTGTCAAAATATATAAATATATAGTTAGCCTCAGAGAATATTAAAACCTGTCAAAATTTTAAGCAAACAAACAAGATAAAATGCCAAAGGCTATTGGAATGAGGTACAACTCATTCTACAGGGAAATCTAAAATCTCTTTCTTATCCACTGCGGAGTGTTCATGTCAGTTTTCATTGTACTGGAGGTCATTGCTCAAGTCATGCAAATTGTTCAAAGATTGTAAGAGTCAACTCTTTGGATATCAAAGGATAAGAAAGGTGAGATTTTGCTCTACCTTGGTAGACTGCCAGGGGTCTGTTGAAAACATAACTGAGAGAATTGAGGGAAAGATGTGGTTGAAGAGCTTCAGCTTATTACCTGTCACATATTAGCTGTCAGAGACCACAAAACCTCAAGCCTACACAGAGAACTACACGTAACTAAAAATTAGTTAGGAAAAATAGTCTTCACTATGGAAGAAGACATCAGCTAGTTATCCACGACAAAAAACTGGTTACTCAGTAACAAATGGTCAGCCACCAGAACATATGTACATGTAATATTATATGCACAGGGCAGGTTAAAATTTAGGAAGGAATATATGTGTGTATATATACATGTAATAACAATTAATGAAAAAAGAGGCCATGAGTATACAGCATGGAAAGATTTGTGGGAGAGACTGAAAGGAGGGAAAGGAAGGGGGAGTTGGTGTAATTACAATCTCAAAAAATAAAAAATAAAAATTCTTTTAAAAAATGTTAGTTAAGTTGCCTATATTTCTTTGTGTAGGGCTGAGAACTTGTCAGCTTTCTACTGTCCATGTTAACATGTCTATTGTTATTGTCCTGTTTGTGTAATCATGCTGATAAAACTTTAATTTCTTTTTCTCTGTGCTGGTGCCTGTGTGCCTGGCTCTGGGCTGGCTACTGGGTATAACAGAGGACCTCTGAAGGGCTCTACCCTGCAGACTTTCAAAGCAGATGCTAGGACTTATAGCCAAACTTTGGGCAGAGTTCATGGATTCTTATGAAAGAAGGCAGAGATAGGAAGATCTGGAGAGGACAGGAGCTTCACAAGGAGAGCAACAGAATCAAAAAATCTGGGCATAAGGGTATTTTCTGAGACTGATACTCCAACCAAGGACCATTCATGGAGATAACCTAAAACCCCTGCACAGATGTAGCCCATGGCAGTTCAGTGTCTAAGTGGGCTCCATGGTAATGGGAACAGGGACTGTCTCTGATATGAACTAATTAGCCTGCTCTCTGATCACCTCCCCCTGAGGGTGGAGCAGCCTTACCAGACCACAGAAGAAGACAATGCAACCACTCCTGATGAGACCTAATAGACTAGGATCAGAAGGAAAGAGAGGAAGACCTCTCCTATCAGTGGACATGGGGAGGGACATGGGTGGAAAATGAGAAGTGTGGGTAGCATAAGGAGGGGAGGAGGGAGGGAGCTACAGGGAGGATGCAAAGTGAATAAACTGTAATTAATGAAAATAAAAATAAACAAAAAAAGAAAAAGAAAAGGAAAAATAGAAAAAAAAATTCTTTGTTATTATTATATATTACGATTTATTCATTTTGTATCCATCTCCTCCTGGTTCCACCCTCCCTCCTTCTTCCCCCTCTATATGAAACTGTAGGTATGTAACCTGCTGACATTACTTGGAATCACAATCTCGCAAGAAACTCCTTGTTATTATATTTCCAGTTCCTCTCCCTCAGGGTTTCCTAGTCTCTGAGGAGAAGAATTTGAGGGAGACATCCAATATTGAATTAAATGTTCTAAAGTCTCTCATTCACTGCATAATTTCCAGATATAGTCTTCTGTATTTGTTCCAATATACTGCAGGAGAAAGCTTCTCTGGTGATGGCTGAGAAGAATATGGGATCTGTGAGTATATCAGAATTTTATTAGAAGTTGCGTTATTGATACTTTTTTTTTTTTTAGCAGAACAGTAAGATTTTTTTTTCTCTCAAAGGTCCCTGGTCTTTCTAGTCTTGTATTCTTTGCCACGACACACTATTTGGCAGGGTTTTCACCTTATGGTGCTAGACTCCAATCAAATCAGATATTGGTCGGTTACTACCACATTTGTGTTGGAATTCCATCAAAGTATCTTGCAGATTACCACTGGAGAAGAAAGTATTTGTAACTGGGTTGGTGTTTGCCTTTCTTCTTTGGTAGTGTACAGAGTACCTTGCAGAACCATGAACACTAGTTGGTAGAGGTAAAAGTTCTAGGTCGGCACAAGCTCTGTGTTGAATGAGTTGTGTAGGTGTTGTCTTCAGCAATATGGAAGCATAAATTTGAAGGAAAGCAAGGAGGAAAGTATGGGAAGGTTTGGAGGTTGGTATGGATAGGAGAAAAAAATAACTGTATTGTGATCTCCGAAAATAAAAGAAATAGGGTTTTTTTTTTCCTTTTCTTTTGTTTTGGTTTTTAATTATTTTAGAAACTTTGAGAATGCCATGACATTGTTTTCTTAACGGGACAGAATTTTTTTAAAGTCGAGGAGTAAGAAGGGCAGCTGAAAAAATAAAGACAACAGAAGAAAGAAGAACAGGGGTTATATTTAAAAAAAAACAATAAAGCAATCGCATCTCTTATAATTTTCATGAGTATTGTGTATTGAGTACCTATGTACACTTATTATTTTAAAAAGATTTGAGATCATAGTAATTACCATGTAAGGTAATTTCTGCCATTATAACATTATTCTTATTACAGTTTAAGAGAAATTAACTAATGCCATATTATGTAAAACCTGGGGTACTTGAGGTCAAAACTTCATACTCCATTTAGGTAGGTCAAGCTTTGAAGAGAAGACATTTGTAAGCATACAAGAGCACATGCATTCAAAAGATCTTATGTCAGATCAATATTTCTCCAGCCTGCATTTACCTCTTTTTGTGCTTTAAATTTTGTAGAATAGTGAAAACAGGTCACAAATAAAAACAGCAGAAATGGATATCCAATTTTAGTCCCATTAAATAGAAAAACAAGAAACATAAAATATGAGGCTGTGGCAAGAGCTTCTAATCTGTATGTTCAATTGTTCATAAGTAATACATTTCCAAATTCAAATTATGCATTTGATTCTAGTTCATAAATGAGTCTAAACAGTGGTCCAGAGAAAGTATCAGAATAGGTGGTGATTGTGGTAAATTCTTCTCTATGAAAGATGTCATCATTACAAGATTTATTTGGTGAAAAATGATGTCAAATGCATATTTTATGTGACACTCACCTGTAATTCTATCACTCTGGAAGTGGAGGGAGGTGGATCACACTCTGAAGGTCAGCTTGGATAATGAGATGATACTCCAAACAAGGACCATGCATGGAGATAACTTAGAACCCCTGCACAGAAGTAGCCCAAGGCAGCTCAGTATCCAAGAGGGTTCCCCAGTAATGGGACCAGGGACCATCTCTAACATGAACTCATGGACTGCCTCTTTAATTACCTTTACTTGAGAGGGGAGCAGCCTTACCAGCTCACAAAGAAAGACAAAGAAACCAATCTTGATGAGACCTGATAGACTATGGTCAGTTGAAAGGGGAGGAGGAACTCCCCTATCATTGGACTGGGGGAGGAGCATAGGAGAAGAAGAAGGAGGGAAGGTGCGATTGGAAGGGGATGAGGAAGGGGGCTACAGCTGGCATACAAAGTGAATAAATTGTGATTAAAAAAATGATAGCATGTCTTCAAAAAACAGTGGTCATAAGCACAGTAACAAGAAAACAAAAACAAAATGTGAAATTTAGATTGTGTTAAACAGAATTTCAAGAAGATGTATTGAACGAATATTGCTCATATAGAAATGAAATATTAAACAAATATTATCAATCTTATCTTAATAAAATAGAAAGGTCTGCGAGTGATATGATTTTGGTGCTGCAAAAAGTCACACATTTTTCAAGTATTGAGATATGCTCTTAGGAAGGCAAAGTTTCAGCTCCACAGTGAACATCCTCAGGGAAAGATGAAAGAATAAAATGCCTTCGAGACTGATGCACAGCTGGATAATGCAGAGAGAGATCATTTTAAGTCAGAACATGGAGTGAGATCTGGGGAAGCCTTTGCACCTGTGCTTGGCTAGCTGCTGAATTTAGAACACATTTTCTGCAAAGCAGAATTCCTGAGGAAGCACAAGTATTTCACTACTCAGTGCAGACAGGACAAAAGAACTCTCTGCTTTATGAGATTAGAATTTATTTTCCAATTTGTGGCTTGCATTGAACATAAGTGCCACAAACTCATACAAAGGTCAAACTCGTGGTTTTTCAGAGGAGCTTAGAAGGCCACTTGATAATAACACTTCGGAATAGTGTGAATAGTACCTAATCTATTTGGAGTCATATAAAATTTATTTCTCATGTTTCCTGCAATCATTGCTGTAGGATAGGGACAATATCTTACCAAATATTTACTGTGTTAAAATATCCAGAATCACTGTACACCATGGTCAGAGACACTAATTTTGGACATTTCTCAAGCCTGTATTTAAATCTTGTATGTAAAGTTATATTTTTGAAAGTAGTATTTTCTGTCTACATATGACACGATATGTTTTTAGAAGTTAATAGTTACTAGTAGAATAAAAATATCCCAGAACAGTTTACAAATACTGTGGAATGAATGCTTTGACACTGATCACTGATTTTTTTTAAATAGGGAAGATAGTAAAATAATAATAATAATAATAATAATAATAATAATAATAATAATAATAATACCATATCTTTCATTTTCTAGGGTTACTGAAATAGAAATACATAACAAATTTTGATTTCTAAAGCAAACACTCACACACACACATAGAGAGAGAGACTACAGGGATCACCATATCTTCACAAGCCTAAAATTCATGTTTTATTTTGTGTAGAATAAATGGTTTCAGTTTCAGATTTGAAGAGCAATTGTAACCAGAGAACAGAAGAGGTAGAAGTAGTTCTCACCAGAAACCCAGGTACACACGTAGAAACTCAGCACAGCTTCACACCTCAAAGCCAACATATGCAAAACTGAATATGTGTTATTACCTCCCCAAATGACTCTTCCATATCTCATTTGTATTTCTAAGTGGTTAACTTAGGCTACTGTTCAAGAAAAAAAGAAACTTTATATTGATTCTTGACACTAGTTTTCTGTCTCACATCCATTTACCCAATTACACTGGATTGTTTTCCAAACTATAAACAGAATTCTATGACTTCATACCTTGGCCTTCCATTCCCCAGTCAACTCACATCTTGTTTTTGTCTTGTATCATGTACTTTTTTCTCCAATTTTTGTCTATTATTTTATTTTGGGGGACATTTGCAAACATCATTTATCTTCTATTGTTTGTATAATAAGATTATCCTTCTCAACATTCTTAAACAAAAGTGTCAGCCTAGACATCGATATATACAAAAAATGAGGTGGTTACATGAGCAAATGAGTCTAGTGGAGTTGCCACTAAGTGTTCAGTAAGATTTCTCTTCTTACGTGGAAATAATTAGGAAATAGATGGCCACAATACTGAGAAAATTGCACTGTAAAAGAACCATTAGCCTGAGCATGTGTGACTATTAGGGTTTGTTTTAAAGATTTATTTCTTATGTATACAGTGTTTTGCCAGCATGCCAGAAAACGAAACTGATAATTGTGAGACACCATGTAGTTGCTGGGAATTGAACTCAGGGCCTCTAGAAGAGCAGCCAGTGCTCTTAACCTCTGAACAATCTCTCCAGACCCTCTAAAAACTGTTTATTAACTCAGACAGAGGCTTTCGTTTCATAAATGTCTTTTTATTTTTATTTTTTCTTTATTATTATTATTATTTATTACAATTTATTTACTTTGTATTCCAGCTGTAGCCCCCTCCCTCATCTACTCCCAGTCCCAACCTCCCTCCTTCTTCCACCCAATGGCCCTCCCCTAGGACACTGATAAGGGAGGTCCTCCTCACCTACTATCTGAGCGTAACTTTTCAGTTCTCATCAGGACTGTCTGGATCCTCTTTTTCTGTGGCCTAGTAAGGACACTTTGCGAGAGGGGGTGATTAAAGAGCCAACCACTCAGTCCATGTCAGAGACTGCCCCTGCTCTCCTTACTAGGAAACCTACATGGAGACTGAGCCACCATGCACTACATCTGAACAGGGGTCCAGGTCCTCTCCAAGGGAAACTCTCCTCCATTGCTGATGGGAATGTAAACTTCCACAATCACTTTGGAAATCAATCTAGTGCTTTCTCAGAAAATTAGGAATAGTGTTAAGTCAAAATAAAACTATATCACTCCTAAGCATATATCCAAAAGATGATCAACCATACAACAAGGATATTTGCTCAACTATTATCATAGCAGCTTTATTCACAATAGCCAGAATCTGTAATCAACCTACAATGGATACAGAAATTGTGATACATTTACACAGTGGAATACTACTCAGCAATTAAAAATGAGGAAATCATGAAATTTTTAGGCAAATGCATGGAAATAGAAAAGATCATCCTGAGTGATGATCTTTCTTTCTGCATCCCAGAAGCAGAAAAAAAACACATGGTATATACTCATTTATAAGTGGATATTTGACATATAATATAGGATAAGCATACTAAAATCTATAGTCCTAAAGAAACTAAACAAGGAGAACCCTAGGAAAGAGGCTTAATCCTCATTTAGAAGGATAAACAGGTTATACATCTGAAGTAAGAGAAGACAGGGAACAAGACAGGAGCCTTTCATAGGGGTCTTCAGAAAGACTCTACCCATCAGGGTGTCAAAGAAGATGCTGAGACTAATAGTCAAACTTTGGATGGAGCTCAGGGAACCTTATAGAAGAAGGGGGACTTAGAAAGACCTGGAGGAAACAGGAGCTCCACAAAAAGACCAACAAAGCCAAAAAGTCTGGGCTCAGAGGTTCCTGCAGAGACTGATGACTATTAAAAATTGTAAATATTTCTTAGGTTCTAAAACTTCTAGAGAGCATAATGTATGAAGAAATTCTCCTTTCTTATGTTCTTTTCAGAAATATCTAATGAAGATAGCCAAAATAGATGTCAGTGCCAAGAATTCTTGAAAGGTCTCCCTGAGTGCTCTTTGGAGACACACAACCTGCAGACTGGGGGTTTTGAGGTTTTCCTCAATATTCTTCTTCTAACTAAATAGGAATATTTATTTCAGTTCTATTATCTCTGCGTACAACAAGACAAAAATATAGAATAGGAAAAATGATAACATAAATTGTTTTTTCTTTATAGCATTAATTAATCAATATTAATTATTTATACTATTTAGATATTTATAATAATTAGTCATTTTAAATAATATTCTTGTATAGGACCCTTTGGCTTTTTCTCAAAGGAATGAATTTTGCATGTGTGTGGTTTTCAAAACCTGTCCAGACTAGTTCAATTTCAACTCTTCAATTTTCCCTGCTCCTAGTCTCCACTATCTCATAGTTGCTTTATGCACATATTTTCCTGTGTGCTGTCTCCTGTTTTTTATTTATCTTTCTATCTTTGTTCATCATGGAACTCACTGGGGCTTTTGCTAATATCAGTTCTTTTGTATTCTCTCTCTATATATATATATATGTAAAATGAGAATCAACTTCTCAACCCACTTACACTCAATACTGTGATTTTATATGAAGAAATTTGGGGAATGGAAATGTTTAAAATATTTTCCTTTTTTTTTTTCTTTTGTTTGAGGAACTTGGATGTTTCGGTATTAAAAACTATCTAAGAAATGCAATTTACACAAGATCATGTCACTTTTTTATGAATGGAACATGTAGAAGTGACAGGGGTCACTTGTGAACTGAGGGTGGGAGCTAATGTATTACTTGTCATGGTACATCTTTGTATTCTGGTAATGAATGAAAGCCCATATGTGACATGTGATGCCCTTGACTAATTGTAATGAAGAATGCTTCTACTGACTAACAATGGACATGTAAAACAAATGGGAAATTATGTTTACAATTCCCTGAATGTTTTGGGTTTATTAGCCACTGCAGAGCAGCATAAACTATGCTAATACTGATTGAACCCAAATTTTACCTTCAAGAGAGGACACAGAATTATCATTTTATTTTATTTTGCTTACTAATAAACTTTATTTTCTTTTCTTATTATTATTTACATTTTATTAACTCTGTATCCCAGCTGTATCCCGCTCCCTTGTTCCCTCCCAATCCCACCTTCCCTCCCTCAGCTTCTCTCTGCCCCTTTCCAGTCCATGGATTGGGGAGGAGCTCCTCCCCTTTGGTCTGGCCCTGTTTTAGCAGGTATCTTCAGGACTGGCTGCAAAGTCCTCCTCTGTGGCCTAGTAGGACTGCTCCTCCCTTGGGGGGTGGGGAGGTCAAAGAGTCTGCCATTGAGTTCCTGTCAGAAATAGTCCCTGTTCCCATTACTATGTGAAAACAATTGGTTATTGAGCTACCACGAGCTTCATCCAAGCAAAGGTTCTAGGTTATATCCATACATGGTCCTTGGTTGGAGAAACAGTTTCAGAAAAAAACCCTGTGCCCAGATATATTTGGTCCTTGTGGAGGTCCTATTCTTTCCACGTCTGCCGAAGGTTTGGTTATGAATCTTAGTATATGTTTTGAAACGCTGCAAGGTAGAGTCTTTCAGATGCCTTCTGCGGTAGACTCCTGTCACACGTCCAATACATCCCATTTTTCTTTCTAAGTGAGGATTGATCATCTTACCCCATGTCTGCTTTCTTGTTTATCTTCTTTAGGAGTATAGACTTCATTATGTTTATCATATCTTGTAGGTCTATATAAGCGAGTATATACCATGTTGAAGTCAATCTGGCGCTTAGACAATTAGGAATAACGCTTCTTTAAGACCCAGCTATATCACTCCTAGGCATATACCCAAAAGATGCTCAAGTACACAACAAGGACATTTGCTCAACCGTGTTCGTAGCAGCTTTATTTGTAATAGCCAGAACCTGGAAACAACCCAGATGTCCATCAACGGAGGAATGGATACAGAAATTGTGGTGTTTTTACACAATGGAATACTACTCAGCAATCAAAAAGGAGGAAATCATGAAATTTGCAGGCAAATGGTG
Source organism: Psammomys obesus (assembly GCF_907164565.1). NCBI lineage: Eukaryota > Metazoa > Chordata > Mammalia > Rodentia > Muridae > Psammomys > Psammomys obesus. The sequence continues at coordinate 19,031,881 of NW_026596166.1, read as the reverse complement.
GGATCTAGAAAAGATCATCATGAGTGAGGTATCCCAGAAGCAGAATTATCATTTTAAAATATGACGTAATTGCTACTCTTCGGTACACACCCACCCAGTGACTCAGAGTAAATAGTCCAAACATAATCTTTCTTCTTCACAAAGTCTGACTTAGTTTCTAACTTGATTATCACATTTCTTTTTCTCGAAGCCAGATATTTGTAATATAATAAGGGTAGTCCTATTATTTCCTTCATGTGTCTTCTGCGTAGGAAAACAGTATGATTAGGAACAAAGACTTCTCTTCTACTTCTTTCCTGGGTTATCAAATATCAGGTATTCTATAAAACTTTCCTGAGAAATCTCATAGAAAGACAGTAACTTCTCTGATTCCCCTGTCCATATTTTCTTATTTCTCTTTCCTCTGTTATTCTGATTGCCTGCTGGCATATCATACATCAATTGACTTATGACTGGTTGATTCCATCTCCTTCTCTTCTCACTGCACACCAGAAGCTAAGCTCTATGACGTCACTTTGAGGCAAGAGAGATGATTCAGGTAAAATACTGCTTATTCTCTTATAGAATACTTGCATTCGGTTTCCAAAGAACCTTCTTTGAGCTCATGAATACATACATAAATACACACATGCATACACACATGTGTGTATGTATATATATGTATGCATGTGCACATTAGACACACATATACACATAAATTAAATTAAAAATAAACCTGACAAAAAGAAGAGGCATCACTCATTTATTGGTCTATCTCCCATTAGCACAATACTTACAGAAGTCATTCAAAGAATATTAAATAAAATTGAAAAGAATAAATAAGAGTTGTGTCATTTTGATGGCACTAGTATATTTAAACACTATTATGATGTTTAAAAGGATCAAAGACCTCAACATAAAACCAGACACATTAAATCGGCTAGAAAAAAAAGTGGGGAATACCCTAGAACTCATTGGTACAGGAGAAAACTTCCTGAACAGAACACCAACAGCACAGGCTCTAAGAGCAACAATCAATAAATGGGACCTCATGAAATTGAAAAGCTTCTGTAAAGCAAAGGACACCGTCATCAAAACAAAGCGACTGCCTACAGATTGGGAAAGAATCATCACCAACCCTCTATCTGACAGAGGACTCATATCCAATATATATAAAGAACTAAACAAGCTGAAAAGCAACAAACCAAGTAATCCACTTAAAAAATGGGGAACAGAGCTAAAGAGAGAATTCTCTGCAGAGGAATATCGAATGGCAGAGAAGCACTTAAAGAAATGCTCAACCTCATTAGCCATTAGGGAAATGCAAATCAAAACAACCCTGAGATTTCACCTTACACCCATCAGAATGGCCAAGATGAAAATCTCAAGGGACAACACATGCTGGAGAGGTTGTGGAGAAAGGGGAACGCTTCTCCACTGCTGGTGGGAATGTAAACTGGTACAACCACTCTGGAAATCAATCTGGCGCTTTCTCAGACAACTAGGAATAGCGCTTCCTCAAGATCCAGCCATACCACTCCTAGGCATATACCCAAAAGAGGCGCAAGTACACAACAAGGACATTTGTTCAACCATGTTTGTAGCAGCTTTATTTGTAATAGCCAGAAGCTGGAAACAACCCAGATGCCCCTCAACTGAAGAATGGATGCAGAAACTGTGGTACATCTCTACAATGGAGTATTACTCAGCAATGAAAAATAAGGAAATCATGAAATTTGCAGGTAAATGGTGGGACCTGGAAAGGATCATCCTGAGTGAGTTGACCCAGAAGCAAAAAGACACTCACGGTATATACTCACTCATATAAACATACAATATAGAATAAACCCACTAAAAGCTGTACATCTAAACAAACTAAGCAAAAGAGAGGACCCTAACTAAAATGTTCAATCCCCATCCTGAAAGGCAAAGAGGATGTACATCAGAAGAAAACGAAAATAGGAAACAACCTCGGAACCCGCTACAGAGGGCCTCTGAAAGCCAGAAGAAAACAGGAAACCACCTTGAAACCTGCCACAGAGGGCCTCTGAAAGCTTCTGCAGTATAGACTGTCAAAGCAGATGCTGAGCCTGATGGCCAACTGATGGGCAGAGTGAATGGAATTTTATGTAAGAAGTGGGAAATAGTAAGAGCTGGAGGGAACGGGAACTCCACAAGCAGAGCAACAGAACAAGATAATTTGAACACAGGGAACTTCCCAGAGACTCCTACTCCAACCAAGGACTATTTGTGGAGATGACCTGGAACCCCTGCACAGGTGTAGCCCATGGCAGTTCAGTGTCCAAGTGGGTTACATAGTAATGGGAAGAGGGACTGCCTCTGACATAATCTGATTGGCCTGCTCTTTGATCACTTCCCCCTGGGGGGGAGCAGCCTTACCAGGCCACAGTAGAGGACAATGCAGCCACTTTTGATGAGAACTGATGG
>NW_026596166.1:19025131-19029354 GCF_907164565.1 Psammomys obesus | reverse complement strand
GGGGGGAGCAGCCTTACCAGGCCACAGTAGAGGACAATGCAGCCACTTTTGATGAGAACTGATAGACTAAGATCAGAAAGAAGGAGAGGAGGACCTCCCCTATCAGTGGACTTGGGGAGTGGCATGCATGCAGAAAGGGGAGGGAGGGTGGGATTGGCAGGGGAGGAGGGAGGGGCTTATGGGGGGATACAAAATGAATAAAGTGTAATTAATAAAAAATAAATAAAAGATTTAAATAAAAAAAAAGGAGCAGAGAACTTGGAAAGTTCAAAAAAAATAGGAATGACAAACATATTCTGTCAACTAAACTTTAAAACATTTGAGAAGTATTAATCTTTCAATTGAAAGATTAATTCTCTTCTTGTTCACTTACCTGGGAGTGGAACAAATAATTGAATATTTCTAGTGCTACCAAGTGTTATATATGTTGTGTATCTTTTTCTATATTGTGTGTTGTACACAGGACATGTTTTAATACCAAGATGTCAAATGACAGTTTGAAGACTGAGATATCTGTTGTTGACATGATAATTAGTATCCTATCTATGAATTTCAGGGTCTGTATTGAAGGATTTTTATTAATATGCCTGAGAAAACTTTCTAAGTTTATTGATGAAGATGCTCTCAGCATTTAATTTTCCATACTAGCTGGGATCCTAATGGACCATAGCTTGTTCCCTCCTTAGTGAAGCAAATTTAACAACTATCATTTGTTAAATTATAGATATATGAATATTGATTCTGTACATCCCAGATTCTTCAGATAGATGTTATTGTGTTTGATGATTGCATAAAAACCGAAGTAAATTATAGAGTCGGAATGTCTTTCCAAAAAGAAATGTGAAATGCAAACCTATCCTCATAATATTTTGGGCACTTTCTCACAACAAACATACATACAAAACCTTAAATTTAATATTTTTTTATATTAAAAGTTATAAATTAAATAAGTGCATTATTAAGAAAATATTCTAAGTACTGATTCTGGCTTCTTTCTCATTCTGATATACAAATTCTCTTGACCAGAAAAATTTTGAATTCTTAGACTATTCTGCATCCTGTGTTAGAGAGTTCTGACCCACATTCAGTCCACTTTCTGCCTCATGTTTGCACAGCGTGAGCCCCAAGTTCTCAGGCTCACCGCCCAGGTCATATAATCTTCTGCTCCCTTGGGCATCTCTTGTATCCAGGCCTGTACCTATATCTTTTAGGGAAAATTTCAGATGAGAGACCAGAAGAAATAAAATAAACAAAACCAAATAAAAAATGTTAATGGACAGCTATCTTCTTTATTTCTAATTTCTTTTTCTCTTTGCTGCCTTCTGCTTCATCTGTGTCCCTTGAGAGTGGGGATGGCATTTGGTTATTTTCTTAATTCATTTTTTTCTCCTACAACTGGATTCCATACACTGGTTGACCTATAAACAACTAAAATATTATGTGTTTATTTCTCAGTACTAGATGCTGAGTGTTTGAAAACCGAAAATCAAGAAACCAGAAAGCATGGTATCAGGTATGTACCTGTTTCCTGATTCATAGTTATTTTTCTTGTTTGTATGTTTTGGTTTTGTTTTGTTTTTACAGCAATCAGACACAAGCGTTTAAAAGAAGATTTCTATTTTTAGTTAGCTGGCTAATCACATTTCTTACCCTCATAAGCTAACAAATTCTTCCTCTCTTCTCCTTCTCCTTCTCCTCCTTCTCCTCCTCCTCCTCCTCCTCCTCCTCCTCCTCCTCCTCCTCCTCCTCCTCTTCCTCCTTCTTCTCCTCCTACTTCTTCTCCTTCTTCTGACAGTGTTTCTCTGTGTAGATCTGGATCTGGAACTCACTTTACAAGATTCGAAATACAGTTCTAAACTTACAAAACTACTACCACCAGCAAAAGGTACATGGCTAGAATCACAGGTCTTCATTGTGTATTCACTGAACCTCACCAGATTCCAGTGGGTGGGTTGTTCCAGTCTAATGCTTGTAGAGACAATTTCTGAATTTTGGTTTCTTTAAATGCACATAAATACTGTAAGAATATATTTTTATTTGAATCCCAGCTGTAGGCATATGGGTTGCTTTGAGGAGGCTGATTATGATTGGCCTCATGCTCCAGCACAGTCAGGATTTCCCAGCTGCAGATTATTTTTACAATTGTGTGATGTTTGGAATTCTGGAGGACTTTTTAAAAGATATATGAATACTAGGGCCCAGAGAGGCAGTGTGGGTTGTTGGTAGATTGGTGGTGGTTGTTGGTTTTTAGTTGCAGTTTGTTAAGTAGCCATGTGCAAAGAAGAAAGAAGAAGAAATTATGTATCCTGACAGGTAAGATCAAACTTGGACCAAGGAGCTGGCACCCCTCATCAACAGAAAGTAGTCTAATAATAATGACATCCCCTTTCCAGCCTTGGATTTTATTCAGGGATCTCTTTCCTTTCCTCTCTAGTCATTTTACTCTCTTTTCTAGTGTCAGTGGGCTGAAAGGAAGGAAGAAAAAAGGTGGAAATGGGTGGAAGAAGGAAGAAACCACAAAGTGGTAGAAGTCATGAATATGGTTGTGCATAAACCAGTTGGGTCATACAATACAAATAAGTCATGAATGTAGAAAGAAGTTATATTGGAGGAAGGCAGAGTTAGTTAATAATTGCGGGAGAAAGAAAAAGAAAGTGTGAGAAGAGAAAAAGTAATCACAACCCATCTTATATGCATATTGAATTGTAAAAGAACTTACCAAATAAATATAGATAAAAGAATATAAAAAAATAAGGAAACTCAAAACAGTGCTTAGCTACAAAATATTGGTTGCTCATACTCAGATCTAATTAAAAAGCACCCGCATTTAATGTCAAATAAGTTAGGTTCATTATTAATTCTACAAAAAATGTTTCATAAACTTACATGTGTGAAATGTATAAGAATCATTATATAAAAACATTGAGCCCTTTCCTCTACTGAAAGAAAAACATCTGATTACTTCTTCAGTACAATTAGAAATATGACAGATCATTCCAATATACAGTCCTTCACAATAAGTAAATAAGTATTCACACTGGGGTCTCCATATTCACTTTGCACAGACATCAGTCAATCCTTTCTAGAGATTTTAAAGTAAATTGTGTGCTGCGCTTAGTTTCTTATATTTCCTTATAATCGTATGTATACAATAATGACTAAATTTAAGACAGTCATGGGATCATTGTTAGTGAGGGTTCTCTACCTCTATTGGACCACATATGTTTAAAAGGCATGACTCTAGCATTGAGTTTAAAACAACGTATACCTTCACTCTTTTGTTTGTCTGACTCATTCACATGTCTTAGACTTAGAAGAACTTAATGCCAACACCTGTGTGTTTGACTTCTGGCTTCCTTTCTCTGGTGTCATTTTCTCTGAACCCATATTTTTTCCACTCTCTCTTGCTCATCATTTTGAAAAGACACACTTGTGTACTTGGGGTTAACAGTAATTTGTCACGCTAAAATTCAATCCCTAACATACTGATCTATGAACCACTGGACAAGTACCATATACTATCTGAGTATTGCTTTTACCCAGATAATTTCTAAACTTAGCTGTAATATTTTATCATAGTAAGTACATATTGTGTTATGTTTTATATCATAAATCATTTATAATTTTATAATGCTTGGTCATTTTTTGCAAAAATAAAATTGGCAGGGCCTGATTAACTTTCTAGTAGGTCAGTTAGCATAAATTCTATGTTTACCATATTATCATGTGTTTCCTGGCACAATTGCATCTTTTAGCAAAGAAATTATATCACATATTAAAACTACATTTTGTTGTAAACTCATCATCACTAGAACTAGAAGTCATAAAAAAGAAAGAAAGTGTTTTAGCACATCGAGAAAAATGTAGAAGAATTAGAAGAAATTTTTTTTTGAATTTTATTTTTTTCTTATCAGTTACATTTTATTAACTCTGTATCCCAGCTGTGTCCCGATCCCTCATTCCCTCCCAGTCCCTCCCTCCCTCCCTCCTCTCCACTGTGCCCCTTTCCAAGTCCACTGATAGGGGGGACCTCCTCCCCATTCATCTGATCCTGTTTTATCAGGTATCTTCAGGACTGGCTGCAAAGCTCTCCTCTGTGGCCTAACAGGACTGCTCCTCCCTTGGGGGGTGGGGAGGCCTAAGAGCCAGTCATTGAGTTCCTGTTAGAAATAGTCCTTGTTCCCCTCACTATGGGAAACCAATTGGTTACTGAGCTACCACAG
>NW_026596166.1:19013414-19024731 GCF_907164565.1 Psammomys obesus | reverse complement strand
TGTACTCTGCCAAAGGTTTGGTCATGAGTCTTTGCTTTGAAAACACTGCTACTTAGAGTCTTTCAAATGCGCTCAGTAGCCTCCTGTCATATGTTCAATGCACATCCCATCTGTCTTTCTAAACGAGGATTGACCATCTTACCCCATGTCTGCTCTCTTGATTATCTTTTTTAGGTGTACAGATTTAATTATGTTTACCACATCTTATAGGTCTATATAAGTGAGTATATACCGTGTTTGTCTTTCTCCTTCTGGGATATTTCACTCAGGATGATCTTTTCTAGATCCCACCATTTGCCTGCAAATTTAGAAGAATCTTGATATAAGTTATCAGGACAAAAAATATATTTGACTAAAGAGAAGGGGGGGGGAGATACTCACATGGAAAAGCAAATTAGAAATATATAAAATTCCCTAGAGCATCTATAGAGAAGGTACATTCTGTGTTTGAGAGGTTTATAGGATCAAAAGAAAATCACTAAAAGTCTCAAGGGACTGTTCCTGACATGAACTTAATGGCTGGCTCTTTGACCACTCGGCGCCCCCATGAGGGGGGTGCATCCTTGCCAGGCCACAGAGGAAGACAATGCAGCCAATCCTGATGAGACCTGATAAGCTAGGGTCAGATGGAAGGGGAGGAGGACTTCCCCTATCAATGGACATGAAGAGGGGCATGGGAGAAGAAGAGGGAGGGAGAGTGGGATTAGGAGGAAATGAAGGAGGAGCTACAGCTGGGATACAAAGTGAATAAATTGTAATTTATAAAAAAGTAAATTAATTTTAAAAATAAAGAGTCTCAAACACAGGTTCTTTAGATGCCTAGAATAGTTTCTGAAACCCCAACCTTAGCTGTTTCCTGCTTTTTACCACCTTTCCTACTTGAAAGTATCCTGGAATAACTTCTTTCCAATACTGTTCCATAGCTGTCAAAAGTCTTAAAAGGTTTTTATTAGACTAACCACAGATGAAACATTTGAAGTATACTTTCGAGTTTAGATAATACATTGGCAGCTGCTGTTTTATATCAAAGGGAAATCCATCAATTAATAAGTGAATATGACAGATAAAGTGACAATGTATTTTCATATCCAAAGAGAAAGCTAAAGGAAGGGAACATGGGCAATCTAAAAAGGAAAGATCACCCTGAGAATGAAAAAGGGTCCTCCGAGAATGCAAAATGCACACTAAGGAGATCTGTCAGACCATTTCAGATGTTGGTGAAAGAGTGCTTGGTAACAGACCTTTATCTACAACAGCCTCTATCTTAGATGCATTCTAAACCTAGCTAAAGAAAGAAAGATTACATGGAGGAAAAACAAGGTTGACAAATGGTGTCAGTGAGGAATAATTTTTACAATCATATATTAAATATGGATATGAGTAAATTATCTCCAAATTAGAGTTGAAACAGCAATCTAAGCATTGAGAATTTTCATACTATATGTTTAGGTATGCACAAAAGTTTTTGTCCTTATGTTGTGATTAATTAGCATTAATGTGTTTGCTTTCAGAAGATTTGTTATAACATTGTAATAATGTACCTGGATAAAGTTTTACTCAGATTTTTTTTTTCTGTAGAGTAGGTATTACTAGCAATAGAGTAGTAAATCACAAAGAATTTGTCTTTATATAATTGTAGTCAAGTAGTCAAGCATAATATAATGATAATTCTCCATAATTAATGGACACAATTATTTTGACTATATCTCTACATGTAGTTATACATTTATATACAGTTATAATCAGTAGACTCCTTATCCTGTCATTTATTGAAGTAGGAACACTGCAATTGATTTTATTTTATAATTTCAAATTTAATGTTTGAAAAGACATTAAATGTTTGGTAGATACTCATCTACTTTTAATGAAGACTGATAAAATGGCACTCTTTCATGTCTTTATATGAGTAACAGAGAATTACAGATTTAGAATGTTGTAGGAATAATTTGGCCCTTGCAAAGTTATAAAAGTATCAGGTACTTGCTAGGGAAAGAAAACTCTGGAAAAATTGTTTAGCAAGAAGCTCCAAAAGTGTAGCTTTCATAAGGCATCATGCATGCAAGTATCAATTTTTATGAATGGATGTGGCTTTGGATCACCCATGCTCACTCCTATAAGTAATCCCACTAAACTCATAGTTTACTGCATTAGTCACATAACATCTGAACTAAAAGCAATCTTGGAAATAACAGAATATTTCAAAATATTTACTATTACATAAATATATTTCCAAATCATTGTTAAAAATATTCTGACTTTGAATTATTTCAATAAAAACCTGTTTATGATAACCAAAATTAATTCACTAATAAAAAGTAAAATGTATACATTAAAACAGTACTAATATATAAATTATATTATACAAAGATTTATGTTTGCATCCACATGCCTATTAATTCATATGCTCAAGTGATAAAGTGGATAAATATTAGGCAGTTGCCTCAATATATTTTGCCAAGAATCCTTCTCATTCACTAACTTGTCACAAAATTAAATTCTTGACTGAATTTTACAAATGTTTTGATATTGCTTTCATTTCAGTTTGCATGTTTATATGAGGCCTTAATTCCTAATGTCTTTTTGTAAAATCATGTTGTAGTTTCAGTGAACTAATGAAGTGAGAGTGTAGTGCTCTATAATTCTCCAAAAGGTCCATTTATGTGCACTGTGCTCCAGATAAAAACATAAATCTTGCAGGTCAAATGTCCATATGTTCAGCATTTTAGCACAGGTGAGCACAGTAAGACCAGCTGCTACAGCACTAAATAATGATATCATTTAAATAACAGAAAATACCAACAGAAAATGAGCACACAGCACTATCCCACATTAAAAACAGAAAATCATGTGGACACAGGGGTCTTTTCTGAGATTGATACTCCAGCTAGGACCATTCATGGATATAACCTAGAACCCCTGCACAGATGTAGCCCATGGCAGCTCAATATCCAAGTAGATTCCCTAGTAAGGGGAACAGGGACTGTCTCTGACATGAACTTAATAGCTAGCTCTTTGATCACCTCCCCCTAAGTGAGGAACAGTCTTGCCAGGCCACAGAAGAAGACAAGGCAGCCAGTTCTGATGAGTCCTGATAAGCTAGGGTCAGATGGTAGGGGAGGAAGACGTCCCTTATCAGTGGGCTTCGAGAGGGCCTTGGGAGGAGATGAGGAAGAGAGCGTAGGATTTGGAGGAATGAGGGTGTGGGCCACAGCTAGGATACAAAGTGAATAAACTGTAATTAGTATAAAAATAAATAAAATAAATAAAAAAGAGTTAAGAAAAAAGAAACAAATATGCTTTCATCCTACAAGCATCACTTTGATAGAGCATTGTAATGAATATTAAGAATACAATAGTTAAAAAATAAAAAAAATTAATTAAAAATACATTTGTACTGATCAATCAGATTCTAATTGTACAAGATTTGTTTTGGTTTTTTTTGGTTGTTATTGTTGTTTTGGGTTTTTTTATGGAAAGTCTGGTACCCTGACCATAAAGGCATCAGCCTTAAAGAGGACACAGCCACACAAACATGAAGAATCATTTATCTTCCCCAGAATCTCCCACATCAGAGACCCTTGTCATTAAACTCTAATAAAAGTGTGCCCAAATTTCAAAAAAAAAAGAAAGAAAGCGAAGATCATCAGAAAAAAATCAGAGTGTAAAGTCTATTTTAATACATTATTAATTTCACTTATTACTTACTAGATTTAGAGAAGTGAGTTAATTAAATACCCAGAACACCCAGTCTTCCAGTCAACAAAAGGCTAATTAATAATTTTTAAAGAACTATAAATGGTCAAAATATATTTCAAGAAGTATTCAATATCCTTCCACATCAGAAAAGTACAAAAAAATTGTTTTTAGTAGATTTCATCTAAATAAGTCTGAATAACTATCACCAAAACACATGTTGGTGGGAACATGGGCAAAATGGAACTTTTATACACTGTTAATGGGAGTTTACACTCATGTAGCCTATATGAAAATCAGTATGCTCATTCCTCACGAAATTAAAAGTATATGAAAGTATTATATGACCCACTTGTACTAAGATTCTAAATCAATATATTGCTATTAACAATAAATAAGGAATGGAAATATTAATCAACTGATGAATGAATAAAAATCTGATATAATTACACCTTAGAAGTTTATTCAGGGAGGGGGTCAAGATGGCGGCACCGGGAGAACACCATGTCTGAGAAGCGGGACAACACACTTCCTGCAGCGACCATCAGACTGAACTCTGGACCCTAAAACAACAGCGATCTATCATGTTTCCCAGGTGAGGGGAGGCTCCCACGGTCCACTCTTGGCTGCCCAGCCAGAACCCGGAAGAGAACCCGGCTAACGTGGGCTTTGGGTCTCCGGGCTGGTGCCGCAAGCCTGCTTGTGCCGATCACTTTTTCAGGCTGATTGGTGGGCACAAGGGTGCCTGAGGCTGAGAGTCCCAGTTGCAAAAAAAAAAAAAAAAAAAAACCCACGGGGAAGCAAAGTTGCCAGACTGGTAACGGGTCACCCAGTCTTGCCCTGGAAGGTCTCTTGAACCACAGGTACCCGCCACCATCACAATTGAGCTCCCGCTGTGCACGGATTACAGCTGCGCATCTGCGTGCCCAGCTCAAAATCCCTACTCCCTCTTCGGAGGAGGCAGGAGGCATCCAGCAGAATCTGCCACAGACCACATTGTCTGTACCCCAACCCGAGATCGGGGCTGAGAAAACCCAATCCTTTCGGGCACTCCCCCAAACGCCGCCATAACCCTGCCGCAGCAGAGCAGAAGGATAAAGAGGCACACAGCGACTTCACAGTGCTGGAACTCCAGTGCTGCCGGCCGCTCCTAGCAAACAAACTACAGCACGGGATCTGGGACTGTGGTCATTCTACACGTCCTGAGATTATCCTGGGTCCAGCGCAATAAGGTCTAGCAGCAAGTTCTATCACCGGCGCCACCCCCACCCTCCCCTGACCCCTGGCAGAGAAACGCCAGCTCAGGGCTCAGGATCTGACTGAGAAGCCCCAACCCCTGATGGCACTCCCCTGAGAGCACCTCCATAAGCTTGCCCAAGCAGAGGAGAAGGTCAGAGGGGAAGGACAGAGAAGCAGCCTGCTAAGGACACAGCACCCTCTCTCCAGCTCACCCAGCGGCCCCTAGCAGAGAAACCCAAGCTCTGGATCTGAGGACACTCAACCCTACCTAGTACTGTCTTGGGATCAGCAAACATAGATTCTACCGCTAGGCTGCTTTTGGCAGAGAGATCTGGGCCCGGGATCTGGGATTGAGTACACTCATCCTAACTCTTTCCCGCGCCACCCAGGGACCAGTCAACATAACCCCTCCTGGCAGAGGGAAAGGACAAAGAGGCAGCACACAAGAAAGGTGGACACTGAGTCCTGCGGCCACAGTGTCACAGAGCTGACAGCCTACCCGTGCACTTCCGCAGCAGGACCAAAACAGAGAGTAGTGAGCAAGGGGAACCCCTGTGCATTCCAACTGGTCCTGCAAGAGAGTGAGTGAGCCTTCTAGGGAGAGATTGCCCCAGACCTAGGGCCTCTCCACAGAAGCAACCAGACGAGATCCCTGTCACCCACACCCCTAGTGTGGGCATCATAGGGATTCTTGGGATAACGACCCCAACACTGAAGCCTCTGCCTTGTGGGTCCACCAGGGTAATCCAGGCAAACAATCCCTGGATCTCAGTTAGAACTGCGTAATAGTGGCTTGCAGGCCACTGCAATAGTCAGAGAATCCGCACATGCACACTGCGCCCGCTAAAAGCACACGGGAATAGCGCCAGCGTCACATTCTTTACTTAGGCAAAACTGAAAACACAGTGCACAATCCCAAAGCAGTAAATCTCTCTCATCTTCCTGAAAAAACAGTCCAGAAAACAGAAAGAGAGGATCATAGCCCAAACTACAATCTTGAGGAACAACCAGTGAGGATTATAAATAACCAGATGGCTAGAGGCAGACGTAAGAACACTCCCAACAAAAATCAGGACATAATGACCTCACCAGCAACCCCACAAAACAATGGACACTTCAATTTACTAGATACACAAGAAAACGACCTCAAAACTATGTTTCTCCAGCTATTAGAGGCCCATAGAGATGAAATGAACAAAGCCCTCAGAGAAATAACCAAAGAAATAGAGACTAACCAAGAGGAAACAAATCGTGCTCTCAGAGAAATGACCACGAAAATTGAGGCAAACAGAGAAGAAATGCACAAAGCTCTCAAAGAAATGTCCACACAAATGAAGGCAAATAAAGAAGAAATAAACAAAGCCCTCATAGAAATACAGGCAATTATACCCAAAGAAGTAGAGGCACAATAGGTGATACATAGAGAGGAAACAGACAAAAAAATAGAAGCTATCATTGAAAAGCAGGAGTCCACAATCAAACAGATGAAGGAAATGGTGCAAGACATGAAAACAGAATTAGAATCAATAAAGAAAACACAAATAGAGAAAAACCAGGAGCTGGAGAACATAGAGAAAAGATCAGGAACTACAAAGGTAAGCATCAACAACAGAATAAAAGAAATGGAAGAAAGAATCTCAGGAGCTGAAGAAACACTTGCGGAAATTGACACGTCTCTCAAAGAAAAAATAAAATCAGAAAAGTTCCAAACACAAAACATCCAAGAAATCAAGGACACCATGAAAAGACAAAACCTAAGAATAATAGGAGTAGAAGAAAAAGAAGACATCAGGCTCAAAGGTCCGGAAAATATTTTCAAGAAAATTATAGAAGAAAACTTTCCCAACTTAAAGAAGGAGATGGCCATAAAAATACAAGAGGCCTACAGAACACCAAGTAGACTAAACCAGAAAAGAAATTCTTCACGTCACATCATAGTCAAAACACTGAACCTACAAAACAAAGAAAAAATTCTAAAAGCAGCAAGAGAAAAAGGCCAAGTAACATATGAAGGTAGACCCTTCAGAATCACACCAGATTTCTCAACAGAAACTATGAAAGCCAGAAGGGCCTGGACAGAAATCATACAGTCCTTAAGGGACCACAGATTCCAACCCAGACTACTATACCCAGCAAAACTTTCAATCAACATAGACAGAGAATTCAAGATATTCCAAGACAAAACCAAATTTAAACAATATCTACATAGTAACCCAGCTCTACAGAAGTTACTAGAAGGGAAACTCCAAACCAAAGAAAACAACTACATTGAAGGAAACAGAGGAAATAGATAACTACACAACAAAAAAAACAAAAGAAGACAAGCAATGAAAGTCAGTGACACCACCAACCCCACATCTAAAGTAGGTAACAATTGTTGGTCACTAGTTTCTATCAACATCAACGGACTCAACTCCCCAATTAAAAGACACAGACTAACAGAATGGTTACGGAAACAGGATCCAACATTCTGTTGCATCCAAGAAACACACCTATGCAACAAATATGAACACTATCTCAGAGTAAAGGGCTGGAAAAATGTCTTTCAAGAAAATGGTTCCAGAAAACAAGTGGGAGTAGCCATCCTAATATCTAATAAAATAGACTTTCAACCCAAGTTAATAAAAAAAGCTAGGGACGGCCACTATATTCTCATCAAAGGAAAAATCCACCAAGAGGACATCACAATTTTGAATATCTATGCCCCAAATACAAGAGTACCTACATTCGTAAATGAAACAATATTAAAGCTTAAATCACACATTGATCCTAAAACCCTAATAGTGGGATACTTCAACACTCCACTCTCACCAAGGGACAGATCAACTAGACAGAAAACAAACACGGAAATAAAAACACTTACAGCGACCCTAAATCAAATGGACCTAATAGAAGTCTACAGATCTTTTCATCCAAACTCAAAAGAGTATACCTTCTTTTCAGCACCGCATGGAACCTTCTCCAAAATAGACCATATAGTTGGTCATAAAGCAAGCCTCAACAGATACAAAAAGATTGTAATAATCCCTTGTATTCTATCTGACCACCATGGACTAAAGCTGGACCTCAGCAACAACAGAAATAACAAAAAGCGTACACGCACATGGAAACTGAAAAACCTGTTACTCAATGACAGCTGGGTTAAGGAAGAAATAAAGAAAGAAATTAAAGACTTCCTAGAATTCAATGAAAATGAAGGCACAACATACCCAAATTTATGGGACACATTGAAAGCAGTGCTCAGGGGAAAATTTATAGCACCAAGTGCCTGCAAGAAGAAATTCGTAACATCACATACAAACAACTTAATGGCCCAACTGAAAACCCTAGAAAAAAAAGAAGCAGATACACCCAACAGGAGCAGAAGGCTGGAAATAATCAAACTCAGGGCTGAAATCAATCAATTAGAAACAAATAAAACTATTCAAAGAACCAATGAAACAAAAAGCTGGTTCTTTGACAAAATCAACAAGATAGACAAACCCTTAGCCAAACTAACTAAAAAGCAGTGAGAATCTATCCAAATCAACAAAATCAGAGATGAAAAGGGTGACATAACTACAGACACAGAGGAAATTCAAACAATCATTAGGTCATACTACAAAAGCCTATATGCCACAAAATTTGAAAATCTAAATGAAATGGACAATTTTCTTGATAGATTCCATCTTCCAACATTAAGTCAAGATCAGGTAGAAAGACTGAACAGCCCTATATCCCCCAAGGAAATTGAAGCAGTCATTCACAGTCTCCCCTCCAAAAAAAGCCCTGGGACAGATGGCTTCAGTGTGGAATTCTACCAGACCTTCAAAGAAGTGCTCACACTAATTCTCCTCAAACTATTCCACAAAATAGAAACAGAAGGTACATTACCAAACTCATTCTATGAAGCAACAGTCACCCTGATACCTAAACCACACAAAGACCCAACAAAAAAAGAGAACTTCAGACCTATCTCTCTTATGAACATTGACGCAAAAATACTCAATAAAATACTTGCAAACCGAATCCAAGAACACATCAAAGATATCATCCACCACGACCAAGTAGGCTTTATCCCAGGCATGCAAGGGTGGTTCAACATACGGAAATCCATCAATGTAATCCACCACATAAACAAACGGAAGGAGAAAAACCACATGATCATCTCCTTAGATGCTGAAAAAGCATTTGACAAAGTCCAACACCCATTCATGTTTAAAGTCTTGGAGAGATCAGGAATACAAGGCACATATCTAAACATAGGAAAGGCAATATACAGCAAGCCTATAGCAAACATCAAACTCAATGAAGAGAAACTTAAATCAATCCCACTGAAATCAGGGACAAGACAAGGCTGCCCACTCTCCCCATACCTCTTCAACATAGTACTTGAAGTCCTAGCCAGAGCAATAAGACAACTAAAGGAGATCAAGGGGATACAAACCGGGAAGGAAGAGGTCAAAATGTCACTATTTGCAGATGATATGATAGTATATGTGAGCGACCCCAAGAATTCAACCAGAGAACTCCTCCAGGTGATAAACGCCTTCAGCAAAGTGGCAGGATACAAAATCAACTCAAAAAAATCAGAAGCCCTCCTGTATACCAATGACAAAAGGGCCGAGAAAGAAAGTAGGGAAACAACACCCTTCACAATAGCCACTAATAACATAAAGAACCTTGGGGTGACACTAACCAAGCAACTGAAAGACCTGTTTGAGAAAAACTTCAAGTCTCTGAAGAAAGAAATTGAAGAAGATCTCAGAAGATGGAAAGATCCCCAGTGCTCATGGATTGGTAGGATTAACATTGTGAAAATGGCCATCCTGCCAAAAGCAATCTACAGATTCAATGCAATTCCCATCAAAATACCAACTCAATTCTTTACAGACCTTGAAAAAAAGATTCTCAGCTTCATATGGAGAAACAAAATACCCAGAATCTCCAAAACAATCCTGTACAACAACAGATCATCTGGAGGTATCTCTATCCCCGATCTCAAGTTGTACTACAGAGCAAAAGTAATAAAAACTGCATGGTATTGGCATAAAAACAGAAAGGAGGATCAATGGAACCGCATAGAAGACCCAGAAATAAACCCACACACCTATGAATACTCGATTTTTGACAAAGAAGCCAAAACCATTCAATGGAAAGAAGACAGCATCTTCAACAAATGGTGCTGGTCCAACTGGATGTCCACATGCAGAAAAATGAAAATAGATCTCTATTTATCACCCTGCACAAAACTAAAGTCCAAGTGGATCAAAGACCTCAACATAAAACCAGGTACTCTAAATCTGTTAGAAGAAATAGTGGGGAACAGCCTAGAACTCATTGGCACAGGAGACAACTTCCTGAACAGAACACCAACAGCACAGGCTCTAAGAGCAACAATCAATAAATGGGACCTCATGAAACTGAACAGCTTCTGTAAAGCAAAGGACACTGTCATCAAAACAAAATGCCTGCCTACAGATTGGGAAAGAATCTTCACTAACCCTTTATCTGACAGAGGACTAATATCGAGTATATACAAAGAACTAAAGAAGCTGAAAAGCATCAAAACAAGTAATCCAATTAAAAAATGGGGAACAGAGCTAAACAAAGAATTCTCTGTAGAGGAATATCGAATGGCAGAGAAACACTTAAAGAAATGCTCATCCTCATTAGCCATCAGGGAAATGCAAATCAAAACGACCCTGAGATATCACCTTACACCCAGCAGAATGGCCAAGATGAAAAACTCAACTGACTACACATGCTGGAGAGGTTGTGGAGAAAGGGGAACCCTCTTCCACTGCTGGTGGGAATGTAAACTGATACAACCACTCTGGAAATCTATCTGTTGCTTTCTAAGACAATTAGGAATAGTGCTTCCTCAAGACCCAGCTATACCACTGCTAGGTATGTACCCAAAGTTTGCTCAAGTACACAAAAGGGATATTTGCTCAACCATGTTTGTAGCAGCATTATTTGTAATAGTCAGAACCTGGAAACAACCCAGATGTCCATCAACGGAGGAATGGGTACAGAAATTGTGGTATTTTTACACAATGGAATACTACTCAGCAATCAAAAAGGAGGAAATCATGAAATTTGCAGGCAAATGGTGGGATCTAGAAAAGATCATCCTGAGTGAAATATCCCAGAAGGAGAAAGACAAACACGGTATATACTCACTTATATAGACCTTTAAGATATGATAAACATAATGAAATCTATACACCTAAAAAAGATAATCAAGAGAGCAGACATGGGGTAAGATTATCAATCCTCGTTTAGAAAGACAGATGGGATGTGCATTGAACATATGACAGGAGGCTACTGAGCGCATTTGAAAGACTCTAACTAGAAGTGTTTTCAAAGCAAAGACTCATGACCAAACCTTTGGCAGAGTACA
>NW_026596166.1:18976254-19013014 GCF_907164565.1 Psammomys obesus | reverse complement strand
AACCTTTGGCAGAGTACAGGGAATCATAAGAAAGAAGGAGAGTTAGTATGATGGGGAAAGGATAGGAGCTCCACAAGGACCAAATATATCTGGGCCAGGATCTTTTCTGACATTCAACCAAGGACCATGTATGGATATAACCTAGAACCTCTGCTCAAATGTAGCCTGTGGTAACTCAGTAACCAATTGGTTTCTCATAGTGAGGGGAACTCTAACACGAACTCAATGACTGGCTCTTTGACCTCCCCATCCCCTAAGGGAGGAGCAGTCCTGTTAGGCCACAGAGGAGGGCTTTGCAGCCAGTCCTGAAGATACCTGATAAAACAGGATCAGATGAATGGGGAGGAGGTCCCCCCTATTAGTGGACTTGGCAAGGGGCATGGTGGAGATGAGGGAGGGAGCGAGGGACTGGGAGGGAATGAGGGATCGGGACACAGCTGGGATACAGAGTTAATAAAATGTAACTGAGAAGAAAAAAATAAAATTCAAAAAAAAAAAGAGAAACAAAAAGGAATGGGGCAAAAAGAGATGTCAATACAAATTCTTTAAAGCCCTAAAAAAAAAAAAGAAGTTTATTCAGTCGTATAGGTAATAGAAATTATGACAGTTTTATAAAATGGATAAACTTAGAATTCATTTCATATCAGAAATATGAATACAGACCCAGAAAGATGAATACTGCATGTGTGTAATCTCTCCTACTCAAATCTTAGATTTACTCTCTTTTCTGAGTCCATATGTGTGTGTGTGTGTGTTTTATTTGACATGAAACTAGTGGGAACTATGAAAGGAGAAAACACTTAAAGGCAAATGCTGGGAAGGAAATAATAATGGAATAGTTGATACATGAAAGAAGGGGTGAACATTTGGTGGTAAAGGAAGGGAACCAGCAAGAAAAGGACAGGGGAACAGGAGAAAGTAACGGGGAGAGAGAGATAAGAAGTGGAAAAACATAAAGTTACTAAGCCACAGAACATACATTGTCTTATTATCTATTGCATGAATGTACTCAACTACCATGATTAGCTCATGACAGTGTACATGATAACTAGAAACTTGTCTCAAAGTGTTTTGAGAAAAAAAGGGTAAATCTGATAATATAATAACCATTATGATTTATATTAGTGAGACGTTCCATAAAATATAATTAATTTTAAAGAAAATTAATATTTCTGTTGTGTTTATTGATTTATTATTTATTACAATTTATTCACTTTGCATCCCAGCTTAGTCACCCCCCAGCTCCTCCCGCTTCCACCCTCCATCCCTCTTCTCCCCCATGCCCCTCCCCTAGTTCACTGATAAGGGAAGTCTTCCTCCCTTACTATCTGACCCTAGCCTATAAGGTCTGATCAGGACTGCCTGCAAACTCTTTCTCTGTGGCTTGGCAAGGCTGCCCACCTCCCCAGGGGGAGATGATCAAAGAGCTGGCCACTGGGTCCATGTCAGATACAGCCCCTGTGCTCCTTACTAGATAACCTCCTTGGAGACTGAGCTTCTTATGATTGACACCTGAGCAGGGTGTTAAGTTCCTCTCCATTTATGATCCATGGTCTCTATATAACTTCCAGGGCCCAGATTTTTTTGGCTCTGTTGTTCTCCCTGTGGAGCTCCTGTTCCCTCCAGGTCTTGCTGTCTATCTCTCCCTTCTTTCTTAAGATTCATGGCAATCTGCCCAAGGTTTCAATGTAAGACCCAGTATCTGCTACAATACCCTGCCTCTGTGGAAGGCTCCTGTCCTGTTCCCTGTCTTTTCTTGCTTCTGATGTCTATACTCTTTGCTCTTCTGAGTGATAATTAAACAAATTCCCTAAGCTCCTCCTTATTGTTTAGCTTCTTTAGGATTATAGATTTTATTATGTTTATCCTATACTATATGGCTAATACAATAAACATGTTTGTATGTACCACTTGTGTTTTTCTTCTTCTGGGTTTCCTCATTCAGGATGATCTTTTCTAGTTGCATACATTTCCCTGCAAATTTTGTGATTTCACCTTACACCCATCAGAATGGCTACAATAAATAACTCAAGTGACAACACATGCTGGAGACGATGTGGAGACAGGGGAACTCTACTCCACTGCTGGTGGGAATGTAAACTTGTACAACCACTTTGGAAATCAATCTGGACCTTTCTCAGAAAATTAGGAATAGTGCTACCTTAAGATTTTTCTAGCATTAATAATTTGTTATAAAGCATTTGTAACAGCACAGTAAATTTTACTTCCACAGTAAATATCTTATTACCATGTACTTCTTTGTTAGTGGTCTTGGGATTTCTGATTTTGCCTACATAATCTTCATAGTATTTTGATATTTTACAGTTAAAAGTGTTTAATTTCTAATTTGTGACATGAATGTTTTGTATTCAGCCTACGCGAATGTCCGGGTATTCACAATCCAAGCAGAAATGGTCAGAGAGAGACTGATAGTGAATCTAGAGACTGAAAGTGAACCCAGGAATGCCTATTTAGTTGACATAGAGACAGGGATGTAGACTACATTGTGTGCATAATTTGTGTATTATAAGAACTGGAATCTAAACGCATTTTTACTTTGTTAACACTGGACAACAAATTGAATATATTGTCTGGTAGCTAAAGTTTTTCCTGGATATTTTTCACAGCTGTATATTTCTTGATTATTATCAAACAAAATTTCCTAATAATAATGCAAACTAACTTAAAACATCACAACTCTTTTTCTTATGACTGATTTTAGCTTAATTATGTCTCTGAAGGAATGTACTCTATATATTTGGTCTCTGAGGACAATTTCAAAACTGCAAATGTAAGTATTTGAAAATGTATTGCTGTCCATTCTATATTTACTTGACAAATAAGTGAAAATAAAAGTGGCAAAGGTAAAATTCAGAGTCTAATTTAGACATGCTTAATGTGTACAAGTGTTTTCTTCAGAGAACTTACCTTTTCTAACTTAGAGATACTTTGTAGATGGAGCTCTGTAGATGGTGCTAGGTGACCTATATCAACTTATATATCTTTCCTCTTTCAAAAAAAGAGCCACTTTGATTATCTGTCCATTGGTGAAACTGGGGTACTGAAGTCTCCCACTATTAATGTGTGAGGTTCTATGTGTGATGTCAGCTTTAATAATATTTCTTTTATGAATGTGGGTACCCTTGCATTGAGGCATAGATGTTCAGAACTGAGATGTAATCATGGTGGATTTTTTTTTTTTTCGTTTGATGAGTATGAAGTTGTCCTTCCCCATCTCTTAAGATTAATTTTGGTTGAAAGTCAATTTTATTAGATACTAGAATGGCTACTCCAGCTTGCTTCTTTGGTCCGTTTGCTTGGAAAATCCTTTTCCAGCTCTTTACTCTGAGGAAATGTCTACCTTTTTTTGATGATGTGTGTATATTGAATGCAGTCGAATGATAGATCCTGTTTTGGCATCCATTATGTTAGCCTGTCTTTTTATTAGGGGAATTGAGTCCATTGATGTTGAGAGATATTAATAACTAATGATTGTTAATTCCTGTTCTTTTGATGCTGTTGATGGCACAGAGCATGTGGTGTGTGTGTGTGTGTGTATCTGTGTGTGTGTGTGTGAGTGTTTCCATCCTTTTGGTATTTCTTATCTGGGGATATTTATTTCATGTTTTTTCCTGGATGTGGTTAACCTCCTTTAGTTGAAGTTTCTTTCTAGTATCATGTGTAGGGCTAGACTTGTGGCTAGATACTGTTTAAATTTGGTTTTGTCTTGGAATATCTTCTTCTCTCCGTCTATGGTGATTAAAAGTTTTGCTGGGTATAACAGCAATGGATCAAAGCAGATGCTGAGACTCACAGTCAAACATTGGGTGGAGCACCCGGAGCCGGAAGGGAGTTGGATAGAAGGACCATTAGGGAACAGGAACTCCCCAAGAAGACCAATAGAACCAACTAACCTGGACCCCAGAGGGATTGTAGACACTGAAGCACCAACGAAGGACCACGAATGGACTGAACCTAGGCTCCCTACACATATGTACCCAATGGATAGCTTGGTCTCCATGAGGGTTCCCTAGTAAAGGGCCTGTCTCAGACAAGTACTCTGTTGCCTGCTTTTCGATCACTTCCCCCTGCTGGGGCTTCCTTGCCTGGTCACTAAGCAGGAGGAAGAGGATGTGCTCAGTCCTGATGTGATTTAATGTACTGGGATACTTTAGTAGCAAAAATAAATGCATGAAAAATAAATGAAATTGAATAAAAGATCCAGAAAATAAACTCACACAACTATGGACACTTGACTTTTGACAAAGAAGCCAAAACCATAAATTGAAAAAAAAAAAAAAAAAAAAAAAAAAGATAACATCTTCAATAAATGTCACTTGTTTAACTGAAGGTCTGCATGGAGAAGAATGCAAATACATCTATATTTATTACTCTGAACAATGCTTAAGTCCAAATGGACCACAGCACTCAACATAAAACCAGATACACTAAATCTAGGAGACAGAAATGGAGAAGAGCCTTGAACGCATTGTTTTAGGAGACAACTTCCTGAACTGAACACCAACATCTGAGGCACTAAGATCAATAATTAATAAATTGGACTTCATGGAATTAAAAAGCTTGTGTAAGGCAAAAGACAATGTCAATAGGACAAAACAACAGCTCACAGATTGGGCAAATATCTTTACTAAGACTACATTTGACAGGAGGCTAAGATCTAAAATATATAAAGATCTCAAGGAATTAAACACTAACCAACCAAATAATCCAATTTGGGGTACACACATAGTCCTTGGTTGGAGGATCATGCGTGGAGATAACTTAGTACTCCTGCACAGATGTAGCCCATAGAAGCTCAGTCTCCTAGGAAAAATTGCATGGAGTAGTGAATTGGCTCAAATGAGACCTGAATTTGATTTCCCACAAGCCACATTAAAAAAAAAAAAAAAAAAAAAAAAAAAAGCAATCAGTGACATCAGCATAGGCCTATAATTCCAGAATTTTGCTGGGTAGTTGGTATGGCAAATTTTTTTCAAAATTTTGTCAAATGTAGGGTGGAAATAATTTGAGAACATAAATCATTGGCCAACACATTAATAGTGGGAGACCTCAACACCCCACTCTCACCAATATACAGATCATTGAGACAGAAGCTAGACCTAGAAATGATGACACTTAAAGAGGTCTTAAATCACATGGATCTAATAGATGTCTATATAACTTTCCCCAAACTCAAAAGAGTTCTTCTCAGTACCTCATGGAACCTTTTCCAAAATTGAGCATATAGTAGGTTACAAAGAAAGCCTGAACATATATGAGAACATTGAAAAAAATCCCTTATATCCTAACAGACCCCCAAGGTCTAAAACTAGACCACAACAATAACAGAAATAGCAAAAAGCTTACTCACGCATAGAAACTGAACAACTCTCCACTCAATGACAACTGTGTCAGAAAAGAAAGAAAGAAATTAAAAACTTCCTAGAGTTCAATGAAAATGAATGCACAACTTACCCATATTTATGGGATACAATGAATGCAGTGCTAAGAGGAAAGTTCATAGTACTAAGTGCCT
The DNA here is from genome assembly GCF_907164565.1 of Psammomys obesus. NCBI lineage: Eukaryota > Metazoa > Chordata > Mammalia > Rodentia > Muridae > Psammomys > Psammomys obesus. The sequence continues at coordinate 19,007,478 of NW_026596166.1, read as the reverse complement.
TCATAAAGAAATTGAAGACAACTCATAGAGGCAATTTAATGTCACACCTGAAAGCCCTGGGGAGGGGAGGTCAGGGAGGAGGGAAGGAACAGACACAGCCAAGAGTAGTAGTCAGCTAGAAATAACCAAAATCAGAGCTGAAATCAATAAATTAGAAACAAAGAGAGCATTTCAAAGAATCAAGAAAATCAAGAGCTGATTCTTTGAGAAAATCAACAAAATAGACAAACCCTTAACCAAATGAACTAAAAGGCAGAGATACACTATCCAAATCAACAAAATCAGAAATAAAAAGGGGGACATAGTAGCAGATACTGAGAAAATCCAAAGAATCATTAGGTCTTACTTCAAAGCCTATATATCACAAAATTTGAAAATTTAGATGAAATGGACAATTTTCTTGTTATATTCATTCCAGTTAGCAAAGTTGAATAAAGACTAGGTAAATAAATTAAATAGTCCTATATCTCATAATGAAATAGAAGCAGTCATCAAAAGTCTTCCATGCAAAAGAAGCCCGTGGCCAACTGGCTACAGAGCAGAATTCTACCAGACCTTCAGAAAAGAACTAATACCAATACTAAACATTCCACAAAACAGAGACAGAAGAAACATTAACCAACCTCATTCTATGAAACCACAGTCACCTTGACACCTAAAACACACAAAAACCCAACAAAGATAGAACTTCAAAGACAGGGTACTTCAGACCAATCTCGCTTATGAGTATTGACACAAAAATACTCAATAAAATACCCACAAACTGAATACAAGAACACTTTAAAGATATCATCCACCACGACCAAGTAGGCTTCATCCTACATGCACAGGTGGTTCAACATATTAAAATCCATCAATGTAATCAACCATATAAACAAACTGAAAGATAAACAAACTGAAAGATTATTTTCTGAGTTATAACTAAGGAATTAAAATCGTATATAATCAATTTACATAATATGGTATTTGGTGTACAAACATATTGTAAACATATATACCATAAAAGACCAAATTACAGCATCAGGGTGGCAAAGACAGGGTGACTCTCAGAATTCCTGGACAAATACTAGTACATAGGAAGATCCGGGCCAGCCAGAGTCACACAGTGAGATCATGTCTTCAAACTCAGTAAATATGTAGGCTGGTATACAGATAGATAAAAGCTTTAAAGTCCAAATTCATCTTCTGAAATTTCATAGAACTATGGAAGAAGTCACTTTCTTCTCCATTGTCACTTCACTCCCGCTGTTGCCACACAAGTGCCATCAGGGAATCAAAAGGATGACTCTAATTAATTTGATGTGATACATTATAGAGATTCTGCCTAGTTAAATTACAACCTTGCTGGTTGAGTTTCAAATTTTCAGTCTAACAGTAATTGTTATAATAGTGATAAAATATTTGATTATTACAGTTATTGACTGCTTTTTTTTTGGCTTATATGCCAGGTACTATTCTACAATCTTTAATAGTGCAATATGAAAATTTTAATGATTAGTTCTATCAAAGTTCTCCCTTTATATTTTAAGGAAGATTATATGAGATCCAGGTAATTTTTAAATTTCATAACCAAGAACCTGAAACAAAGTATTAGCACCTGATCGATCTGTCACTGGAGAAAAGCCTCATTTTCATCATGTGATGCTGTTTCCCAATTCTGTGACCATCACTGTAAAAGTGGACATTTTGACTCAAGTTACAACTCATACTGGAGAGAGTGTGGAGAAAGGGGCACCCTCCTACATTGCTGGTGGGACAGTAAAGTTTTACAACCACTATGGAAATCAATTTGGCTCTTTCTCAGACAATTAGGAATAGTGCTACCTCAAGATCCAACTGTACCACTCCTAGGCATATACCCAAAAGAGGCTCAAGTACACAACAAGGACATTTGATCAACCATGTTTGTAGCAGCTTTATTCATAATAGCCAGAAGCTGGAAACAACCCAGATGTTCATCAACAGAGGAATGGATACAGAAATTGTGGTAATTTTACACAATGGAATACTACTCAGCAATTAAAAACAAGGTAATCCTGAAATTTGCAGGCAAATGGTGGAATCTAGAAAAGATCATCCTGAGTGAAGTATCCCAGAAGGAGAAAGATGCACATAGTATATACTCACTTATATAGACCTATAAGATATGGTAAACATAAGAAATCTATACACCTAAATAAGATAAACAAGAAAGAGGACCCGGGGTAAGATAATCAATCCTCACTTAGAAAGACAAATAGTTTAGACATTGGTTATAGGAGAAAACAAGTAACAAGACAGGAGCCTACCACAGAAGACCTCTGAAAGACTACCTAGCAGTGTATCAAAGCAGATACTAAGACTTATATCCAAACCTTTGGCAGAGTGCAGGGAATCATATGAAAGAAGGGGGAGTTACTATGACCTGGAGAGGACAGGAGCTTCACAAGGACCAAATATATCTGGGCACAGGGGTCTTATATGAGACTGTTTCTCTAACCAAGGACCATGTATGGATGTAACCTAGAACCTCTGCTCAGATGTAGCCCATGGTATCTCAGTAATCAAGTGGGTACCCTAATAAGGTGAACAGGGATTGTTTCTGGCATGAACCTAATGACGGACTCTTTGACCTCAACTCCCCTCCCAAGGAAGGAGCAGCCCTGCTAGGCCATAGAGGCGGACTTTGCAGCCAGTCCTGAAGAGACCTGATAAAATAGGGTCAGATGAAAGGGGAGAAGGTCCTCCCCAATCAGTGGACTTGGAAAGGAGCAGGGAGGAGATGAGGGAGGGAGGGTGCAATTGGGAGGGTATGAGGGAGAGGGATACAGCAGGGATACAAAGTTAACAAACTGTAAATAATATTAAAAATAAAAAAACTTAATTTTTCTAAAAAAAAGTGGACATTTTGAATATATTTAATAATGTTACTCATTACTTTTAAAAGTTACACTGTTTGATTGTTTGTGAGAAATAGAAAAACAGGCTCAAATGGTAGCAGTGTGCTCCTTTGTTTTTATTTTTATTTTTAAAATCTACCCTAAACTTAAACATAATGTCTTGTGCCAAGTTTGTGTTATGTAGAGTCAGTCTGGTATTTAATTAACAGAGCCCTGATTGCCATTTGCATGGCATCAGTTAGTAAAAGCAGAGAATTCCAAGGGTTCTGTGTATAATTGATGAAGATCTCCTTCATTTTTCTTAGGAGTTTAAAATAATTTCATTCTGCTTCATTTTCAAGAGTACAGCTGATCAGCTTATCCTGCATTCTGTAAATAACTTACTCAGTTAATTTGAAATTCAACTTTTTTTCCATATTAATGGGAATCTTCAGCTATAAGAGAAAGCTGCACACCTCATTTCAATCTCTGTTGAATCAGGATTTTGATAAATTTTATTTTCAGTCAAATTTCAGGCTTTAAAAATGCTCATGCAGTTTTCCTTTCACAAGCCTCTGACATTCTCTGAGAGTGCCTTTCACATATGAGGGTATGGAAAAGCTGGTGCCAAGACTTGGAGAAGTTATTTGAAATACACTCTCCTGCCTGCAACTACCCCAGTGTGTGTGTGTGTGTGTGTGTGTGTGTGTGTGTCCACTGATGCACATGTTTATGTGGAGCCCAGAGACGGGCATTTGATAACTAATCTATTGCCCTGCACAATGTTCACTGAGACAGAGTCTGTCACTGAACATGGAACTCTCTGACTCACTCAGTCTAGCTAGACTGAGGAATAGCTTGTAGCACTTCCCTCATAATGAGTTTACAGAAAGGATGCTGTGTTTGCCAGGCATTTACTTGGGTGTTGATGATCTGGATTCCAGTCTTTCTCTTTTGGGAAGCGGATGGTTACTCTTTGAATGATCTCCCCTCCCTAGGTGCTGGTTTGAAAACAACTAAAATTACCTGTGACCATTTAAGAACAAACACATCATTTGGACTATATCAACCTTTGAAACATTTTTTGACACAATAACAACAACTTAAAAGTTAGTTGCATTTGTTGAAACAAATTGACAAAAAATATCCAAGATGTAGTTATGTTTAACCTAAGCCAGCTAGATATGTAATATTCTTTTTTCCTTCTTGTTATTAGTTACATTTTATTAACTCTGTATCTCAGCTATATCCCTCTCCCTCATTTCCTCCCAATGCCACCATCTCTCCCTCATCTCCTCCCCGCCCCTTTCCAAATCCACTGATAAGGGAGGACCTCCACCCCTTTCATCTAACCCTGTTTTATCAGATACCTTCAGGACTAGCTGCAAAGTCCTCCTCTTTGACCTCGTAGGGCTGCTCCTCCCTTGTGGAGCGGGGAAGGTCAAAGAGCCTGCCATTGAGATCATGTCAGAAATAGCCCCTGTTTCCCTTACTAGGAAAACCCACTTGGTTACTGAGCTACCATGGGCTACAGCCAAGCAGAGGTTCCAGATTATATCCATACATGGTCCTTGTTTGGAGAAACAGTCTCATATAAGACCCCTGTGCCCAGATATATTTGGTCCTTGTGGAGCTCCTATCCTCTCCATGTCATATTAACTCCCCCTTCTTTCATATGATTCCCTGCACTCTACCAAAGGTTTGGTATGAGTCTTAGTATCTGCTTTGATACACTGCTAGGTAGAGTCTTTCAGGGGCCCTCTGCAGTAGGCTCCTGTCCTGTTACTTGTTTTCTCTTACATCCAATGTCCATCCCATTTGTCTTTCTAAGTGAGGATTGATTATCTTTCCCAGTCCTTCTTTCTTGTTTATCTTCTTTAGGTGTATAGATTTCATTATGTTTATCATATCTTATAGATCTAAGTGAGTATATACCATGTGTGTCTTTCTCCTTCTGGGATACCTCACTCTGAATGATTTTTTCTAGATCCCACCATTTGCCTGCAAATTTCAGGATTTCCAGGTTTTTTATTTTAGTATTACATTATGTAAAAATACCACAATGTCTGTATCCATTCCTCCATTGATGGACATCTGGGTTGTTTCTAGGTTCTGGCTGTTACAAATAAAACTGCTACAAACATGGTTGAGCAAATGTCCTACCTGTGTACTTGAGCAATTTTTGGATATATACCTAGGAGTGGTATAGCTGGATTTTGAGGTAGCACTATTCCCAATTTTCTGAGGAAGCACCAGATTGATTTCCAAAATGGTTGTACAAGTTTACATTCCCACCAGCAATGGAGGAGTGTTCCCCTTTCTCCACAACCTCTCCAGCAAGTGTTGTCATTTGAGTTTTTTATTTTAGCCATTTATGTAAGAAGTGGGAAATAGTAAGAGCTGGAGGGGATGGGAACTCCACAAGGAGAGCAATAGAACAAGATAATTTGAACACAGGGAACTTCCCAGAAAATCATACTCCAACCAAGGACTATTCATGGAGATGACCTGAAACCCCTGCACAGGTGTAGCCCATGGCAGTTCAGTGTCCAAGTGGGTTACATAGTAATGGGAAGAGGGACTGCCTCTGACATAATCTGATTGGCCTGCTCATTGATCACTTCCCCCTGAGGGGGGAGCAGCCTTACCAGGCCACAGTAGAGGACAGTGCAGCCACTTTTGATGAGAACTGATAGACTAAGATCAGAAAGAAGAGGAGAACCTCCCCTATCAGTGGACTTGGGGAGTGGCATGCATGCAGAAAGGGGAGGGAGGGTGGGATCTGGAGGGGAGGAGGGAGGGGCTTATGGGGGGATACAAAATGAATAAAGTGTAATTAATAAAAAATTAAAAAAAAATACCAACAAAATTCTTTACAGACCTTGAAAGAAAGATTCTCAGCTTCATATGGAGAAACAAACAAACAAACAAAAACAAAAAACAAACAAACAAACAAACAAACAAAAAAAACAAACCAGAATCTCCAGCAACAGTTTATCTGGAGATATCTCCATCCCTGATCTCAAGCTGTACAACAGAGCAATAGTAATAAAAACTGCATGGTATTGGCATAGAAACAGAAAGCAGAATCAATGGAACCAAACAGAAACCAGAGAAATAAACCCACACACCAATGAATACTTGATTTTTGACAAAAAAGCCAAAGCCATTCAATGGAAAAAAGACAGCATCTTCAACAAATGGTGCTGGTCCAACTGTATGTCTACATGCAGAAAAATGAAAGTAGATCCATATTTATCTCCCTGAACAAAACTAAAGTCCAAGTGGACCAAAGACCTCAGCATAAAACCAGATATGCTAAATTGGTTAGAAGAAAAAGTGGGGAACAGCCCAGAAATCATTGGCACAGGATATGTAATATTCTATGTACAAATTTACAGATGTCAAAATATTTTATCCAAACTCTATTCCCACATATAATGACATTGTTCTTAGCAAGGGAAAAATGTTATTTAGTAGTCCTTTTGTACACTAAGAAAGTCAGAACTCCTACTCAATGATCCATGCCCATGTATTGGTGGTATCCCTAGTACACAAACTTCCATTAGTCTTCTTTTTTTTTTCAATTTTTTTTTAATTTTATTTTTTTCTTATCAGTTACATTTTATTAACTCTGTATCCCAGCCGTGTCCCGATCCCTCATTCCCTCCCAGTCCCTCCCTCCCTCATCTCCACCGTGCCCCTTGCCAAGTCCACTGATAGGGGGAACCTCCTCCCCATCCATCTGATCCTGTTTTATCAGGTATCTTCAGGACTGGCTGCAAAGCTCTCCTCTGTGGCCTAACAGGACTGCTCCATTAGTCTTCTTAATTGGCTTCTGAGCAGAGGCAGAACTCTGCACAGGGAATTCTTGTTGATCAGTCAAATGTGTGACAGGAGGACCTAGGGAGGAGGTTACTGTTAAGTGGTAGTGCCCTTAGACCACAGCAATTGCATTAATAGCTGTGAGCGTAAAGGAGGGACACATCTTTAAGACACACAGAGACAAAATTCTGTGACAACCAGAAGGGATTGTAAATACACAAAAACATTGTACAAGTCAGATAATAAAATATTCAAATATTTCCATACTGGCACAAAAATAGTTAAGATGAGGCAAAGAAAAGAAAAGATAATCTCTGAATAATTTTAAGCACACAGATGAAAAAGCTGAAAGAAATGGGACATATTTAATGATTTTTAAGTACAGGAGATTTAATAATAGAAATAAGATTACAAAGGCAGGTCACAGATGTCCATGTCAGTGTTTAGTTGTGAGTTCATTAAAAAGTAAAAAGCCTTAAGTGGTTGATACTTTCAGTCAACAGAGTATTATTTTTCAATGTGAACCAATTCCCACACTGCATACATTGTTAAATGACTGTAAAACAAGGAAGCTGTTCTTCTGTGGTTTGTATTACTTGATTCTGACCCTTAGATACTTGATTTGCTGTTTTTATTTTATTATGTTTTTTTTTAGTTGTTTGCCTTTTAAAGAGAGAGAAAAAGTATGGGTTTAGTTGGGTTAAAAAAGTAGGGAGAAACTGGGAAGAGCTGGGGAGGGAAAACCATGTTCCAAATATATTATATGAGAAAAAATATATTTTCAATTAAAAAATAGATATAAAAATTTTTAAGCTAATTAATCTTCAACACAACAGGATGAGATGGGTAACACCACTCTCTCTAGATTATCACAGAAACTTTTTCTTTCAGTGTGAAATTTTCTGTTTTAATGTATTTCTTTTCAAATTAGTGGACTGCCTAAACCAGACATATAACACTGTTTTGATTATTAAATGGTGCTACTGCATCAGTCTAATTATTTGAGAAACATATTCAATACACAATAAGATGTTGATCTTATATCCCCAAACCACACATGTTTTATTTTTTTTTTTGATCTATAAAAATAATGAGAACTCATTTAATGATATGTGGGCATTCGGTGAATTTAATTGATGTTCATTAAAGTACATTTTCAACTAAAATAATAAACGTTTTTAAAGTAAATATTGTCCTGCTTGTTTTAGAAATCTCTATGATTGGGACTTAGGTGAACTATGTATTTTAATTATGAATCATACTTTGGGATTTGTAAAGATTTAGGAATATCATTTTTTTTCTGGCACTTGCCAAGTATTTTATTATTATCATCATCATTATTATTATTTACAATTTATATACCAGTTGTGTATATATATATATATAATTTATATACCAGTTGTAGCCCTCCCTCATTTTCTCCTGGTCCATTATAAAAAGCAACATAATCATGACAAGCTAGAAATGACTGAAGGGTTTATTGAATACAGACTGTAAGATTATATTTCTAATTATTGTACTTAGTTTTCTTTTTAATGGAGAAGTCTGAATTACATGATCCAATCCATCTACTTGATACTTAATACATACACAATGAAATTATAAGATTATAGAAATGCACATGTAAATGATATTATATGTCATATAATTCTCCATACACAGTAAAACAACATTTCAGGATAAAAATTATCTATCTATCTATCTATCTATCTATCTATCTATCTATCTATCTATATCTATATATATTTATGCGTGTGTACACATATAAATATGTATTTTTCTCCATTGTAATGAAATCTCATCAAATACTAATGCATCCTCTCAGTATTTTTTACTATCACGATACAAAATCTCTACAGATTCAGTAATGTTTCATAATCTTTCCTTTTAGTTTATCATCTTTGCGATTCATTTATTGACTCATATTTCCTTTACTAAAAACATTCGACAAGATGGAACACTGAAGTACTGTGTTATGTCATGCAGCTGTACACAGGATTTGTGGAGGATGAAGGAGCAAGATGACCCAGACGCAGAAGTTTAGGGATCAGTGTGTGCAGTAGAATAAGGCAAGACCCTGTCTAATGAAGTGAATATTATAGAGCGTAGTAACAAACATATTTTAATTATACTACTTTTATTTAAAAACCTTTTCTCATTCCATAATTCTCTTTTAAAGACACAAATTACATTATAAGATTACAATACAAACTAATGAAATAATATCATTGATGCTGCACTTAAATTGTGTAGCCTATCTATGCTTTCTCTCTTTCTCTTATTCATTTGTTTTTATCAGTAACCCATTTTCTTTGACAGTTCAATGACAAACACCCCCAAAAGCCCATATTCATCAAATGTTGACATTTTTATTAACCTAGTATATATAAAATGGATAACATTTTAAAGCTATATAATTTTCTACATATATATCTATAACATTTTAAATATGACAAATGCATAAAATATCTACAAGCATATACAATATTTTACATGTAAGTGGAAAATAAAATACATATATTAATAGAAGGTTTGGGGATGCTAATTTACTCATTAAGTCATATTTAAATTTTCTAATCTTATTGTGATATTTTTCCTCCTGTTCTCAATAAACTCACAGAAATCCTGTGCTGTAGTGATACTGTTTATAAATGGCTCCCAACTGACAATATTCGGGTGTTATTTTTCAACAATCTGTGGTGTGAATGTACCTAAATGTACTTACATTCACTATATTATTACATCAAAAAATCAGTGATGTTGATCATGCTGCCGTTCTCCTGACTCTAAGTTGGTTTTCATTACGGCTCTGCCAGTCCCCAATTCAGAAAGGTTTTTTACAATTCGTATGGCTGTACAATTCTGATGGCTGTACAAAACTGTATAGCCTTACTCAATTTTCTTTGTTTATGTGGGTTTTCTCTTTCTGTTTTAGTCTTCATGTTTGAGTTTATTTCTCTGTATTCAGTTCATGGATGTTTTAAGTGAATTTTTCTTGTAGTTTTCTTGAAATAACTAAATATGATTACAGTCCTCTTCCCTCTCTTCTACTGCTTCCAGTGTCTATCTTGTTTTCCCTTCTGAATGAGAAAGATCCTTCTTGTTTAGCTTCTTTGGGTCTGTAGATTTTAGTATGTTTATCCTATCTAATATGGCTAAATCCACTTATTACTGAGTATATACCATCCATATCTCTCTGCTTCAGGAATACCTCACTCAGGATGATCTTTTCTAGTTTCATCCATTTGCCTGCAACTTTCATGATTTCCTTGTTTTTAATTGCTGAGTTGTACACCATTGTGTAAATGTACCACAATTTCTGTATCTATCCTTCAGTTGAGGGACATCTAGGTTGTTTCCAAATTCTGGATATTACGAATAAAGCTGCTATGACTCCAACCAGCAGGGGATTGAAACAGAGACTCTCAGTCAATTGGGTCAGAGAGCAAAGGAATCTTTTTTTTTTTAACTATTTTAAAATTTTTTATTAATTACACTTTATTCATTTTGTATCCCCCCCCACAAGCCCCTCCCTCCTTCCCTCCCGCTCCCACCCTCCCTCCCCTTTCTGCATGCATGCCCCTCCCCAAGTCTACTGATAGGGGAGGTTCTCCTCTCCTTTCTGATCTTAGTCTATCAGTTCTCATCAAAAGTGACTGCATTGTCCTCTACTGTGGCCTGGTAAGGCTGCTCCCCCCTCAGGGGGAGGTGATCAAAGAGCAAAGGAATATTATGAAAGAAAAGGGATATAAAAGCACCAAGAGGGGACAGGAGCCACACAAGGAGACCAACAAAGCCAAAATAAATAAATAAGTAAATAAATAAATGAATAAATAAATAAAGCAGTCCCCAGGGGGACTGCAGAGAGTGGTTCATCAACTAAAGACCATATAAAGAGGACCTAGACCCTCTGCTCTGATGTAGCCCTTAGACAGTTCAGTCTCCTTGTGGGTTCTCTAGTCAGAGAAGAAGAAATAGTCTCTGTTTCTGTTTCTGGATCACTTATCCCTGGTGGAACGACTTATCCAGCCTGCAGAGGAACAGGATCCAGGCAGTCCTGTTGGGACCTGATAGACAAGGGTCAGACCGTAGGGAAGGAGGACTTCCCCTGTCAGTGGATAGGGAAGGAAAAGAGAGAGGGTGGAACCGAGAAGAGATGAGAGCAGGGGCTACAAATGGATACAAAGTGAATAAATTGTGAAGAAGAAGAAGAACCCTATGATCTAGGCACTGGGGCCAAACCTAGGTTCCTGAACTCTTGGGTATGGTACTAGATAGCTGTAATTGTAATGACTTTAAAAAAAAAAAAGAAAAAGAAAGGAAGGAAGAAGGTAGGATAGAAAGAAAGAAGAAAATAAAAAGGAAAAGCTCTGAGAACCCCTAGCTTCAGTTTCATGTTTTTCCCATATGTCTAGCAGTTTCCTACTAGTGACAGAAACTGGTAAATTATAATCACTGTCCAACTTTCCTATCTGTAACTAAGAAAATTATTTCCTATGAATGGTGTCAATTTATAACCACTGCCACTCTATTATTGTACTTTGAATCCTTAAATAGGTTAAATGTTATTAAATAGCTAGATTTTTGGAATAATAAACAACTCTTTCCTTTCTGGGGAGGAAAAAAAAAAGAATTAAATATGTTCTACAGAACTCTCTGCCCCAAATACTAAATAATACAGTTTAGACAACATGGGACAAGATTCTAAATTTCGTGCACTTTATATTTCTTTTCACCTTCTGCTACTGTTTATTGCATGCAGACGTTAAAAAAATACAGACTACTCACACTCTTACCCTGCTTTTTTAATTTTTTTTTTAATTTAATCACCTTACAGCCTGATCTCAGCCCCTCCTTCCTCTCCTTTCAGTCTCACCCTCACAACCTTCTCCCAATCACCTCTTTTCTTTTTCTCAGACAAGGGGAGAACTTCCAGGAGTATCAACCCTCCTAGGAACCTCAAGTTGCAATAGGACTAAGTACATCTTCTCCCACTGGGACCTGACAAGGCAGCCCAGCTAGGAGAAAGGGATCCAGTGGCAGGGAACAGAATCGGAGACAGACCCTCCTCACATTGTTAGGGGACCCACATGTTGATCATGCTGCACAGCTACTACATATGTACAAGGGGTCTAGGTCCAGTTCAAGCTTGGTGGTTCAGTCTTTGTGAGGCCCTATAGACCCAAATTAGGTGACTCTGTAGATTTTTTCTTGTAGTGTCCTTAATTCCTCCAGTTCTCTCTATCCTTCCTCCCACTCTTCCATAAAACTCCATGAGCTCAACCTGTTCTTTGGCTGTGAGTGTCTGCATCTGTTTCATCAGCGGCTGAAGTCTTCAGAGGACAGTTATGCTAGGCTCCTGTCTGCAAGCATAGCAGAGTATCATTTATGGTGACGGAGGCTGGCTCTTTTCCATGGGGTGGATCTCAAGTTGAAGCACTTACTGCTTTGCCATTCCCCCTATATCTTCTCCATCTTTATCCCTACACTTCTTGCAGGCAAGGCACATTTTGGGTCAAAGATTTTATGGGTGGGTTGGTGTCCCCTTACCTTCACTGGATGTCCCACCTGGCTACAAGAGGTTGTGACTTTAGGCTCCTTAACCCCGGATGTTAGGAGTCTCAGCCAGGGTCACCCTCATAGTCTCCTGGGGTCCTCCTATCCAAGATATTCCCCACCCAACAATTTGTCTTCTCCCTTTCAGTCTTCCTCCTCCTTTCCCCACTGTCACACACTCGATTCCTATCCTGTTACCATTGCCACCTCTCTCGCCCAGTGCCCTCTCTCTATCTATTTCAGATGTCTGCTTCTGAATGTCCTGTTCTGAATGAGAATCAAGCATCATCCCTTGGGCACTCCTTAGCTTCTTTGGGTTTGTGTATTAAAGCAAGGTTATCCTGTACTTTATGGCTAACATCAACTTATAAGTGAGTACATATCATGCGTGTCTTTCTGGGTCTGGGTTACCTTTCTCAGGATGATCTTTTCTAGGTCCATCCACTTGCCTGCAAATTGCATGGTGTCTTTGTTTTCAATAGCTTTTAAACTAGTTTATACTATCCTGTGGAAGCTTTTTAGACTTCTATCAGATGTGATGTGTTAGGTCTAGAGTTCTGCTGAACAACAGAATGCAAAACGAAATACTGAAAATCATCTGGGGGAAATGCATAATATCTTGAATGTTGTATGTATTCCATCAATTGCTCACAGGCTTACCAAGTTGTACATATTAAATACATGCAGCATTGGTAGATCAGTTATTTGTCAATAGAACTATTTTAAGAATAATCCAATCCATTGTACATCAATCATTCTATTATAGCTGAAGGAAACAAATGTAGGCAGACCTCCTACACAAGTATCTTTCAATTGTGTGTTCACAGAATTGTAATGCTCTGACATAAAACATCTAATCCCAGCCTTTGAAAAACCTATCTCATGAGTGCTCAGAGCCCTCAGAAGCAACCTTTCCTTATCTATTCTAGTTCACTGTAAGCACTGATAGTAATCTAGAATTGTGATAGTGACAGTTTAGGCTTGAATCTACAGTGCCCTGAATCACAATGTCAGTCAGAGGAAGGATAAATATTTTCTGAATATATATCTTCTTCAAAATGATTGTCTATGGCTCAGCCACTTTGATTTTTTGTGCTTTTTGCTGTTGCTTTTTTGAAATGATGTATCCCTGTGGAGAATAGGCTTTTCTCTGGTCTCTTATGTGCAAACATGTTCTTTGATCAGTAGATAAAGACAGAGCAAAGAAGTATCAAAATTTCTGGTGTCATCAAACCTGACAAGATATCAAAGCTAGTTATGCCTGCTTGTCACTGAGCCTATCACTATGACAAAGGTCGGAGTTAGTATTTTGAAATTTTGAGAATCATTAATTAATTAGTACATGATGAAACAATCTTGCTCTGTTCAAAGTCAGTTATTTAAAAGTCGTTGCTGTTGTTCTTTATGATTACAACCATTCGCAAAAGGTAATAAATCAATGTTGCCCAATTCCACTATTGGGTATCTAATTAACATAAGTATTAAAATACCAAAATGTACATCGCTATCTTCATGTATATCCCAAGCCATTGGTTAAAATCATTATCTTTAGATATGAATGGAATCATCAAAGCTTATCAGTAGTACTCAATTCCCAGTTGGTATCAACAAACGTCAGAATTGTGGGTTGATAACACAATTGAAAGTGTGAGGAAGATCTGCTTTACTAAGTGTTAGCTGATATTCTATTAACTTCTATAGTAATCAAGTATAAAAAGAATGATAAAATATTTGCTTCCCAGTAAAATCAAACAAATTATTAAAATTTCTATCAGTAGCAAAATTGACTTTAATCTAATATTTATCTAAAGATCATTTGCTAAAAGCAAATGTTAAATAAAAATCTTGCAATTTAAGTATTTTTGTCAGTTGTAAACTGTTATTTTTATGTTCATTGGAAAATAATACTCATTTTTATTAGCGTTAATCAGAGGATAAAGAAAATTTGGAATCTCAAGATATTATATAAATATCTCAAAATGAGAGAGAGGATGTAGGAAACAATTCTCTTCAAAATGGTCTGATATAATTAGAAGTAATTACCTGACTCAATTTACTTTAATTTTAATGATTTTAGTTAGAATGTGCACCAATTACTTTCTCCTTTGTTTCCCTGGCTGTGTCCTTTTTCATCATCTAATACAGGGTATTATGTGTTTTGTCTTTTCCATTGTTGTGACAATGTGAGGAACTTTCAAAGAAATAGGCTTATTTAGTTTTTAGTTCCCCAAGAACAAAGCGTTAACTGTTGTGATACTCTTCTCTTGCTGAGTCACTTATCAAAGAAAGGCAATATGGCGGCCACACACATGAGCGAAAAGATTAGATATTAAGTAAGGAAGCCTGTGTTTTCCTCTTTTTGTGCTCTTTAAATGACTCCTCTCTTGAGAAAACTATTAAGAGTCACAGAAAACATCTTATCTCTGTGAAAATGCCTTGGAACACTGCATTAAGTTGCACCTGGTAAAGGCTGTTGTTTGTTCCCCAATACTGTCATTTGAGTGCAAAGCTTTAAATATATGACTCATTGGGGACAATTTACATTTAATCAATACAATCATATTTATAAGATAATTGAATATGAGGGATAGTGGGTTCTTCATATCCTAATCTAGTACCTTCTGTTTTATTGTTTTTATAATATGGCCCAATAAATTGCCTGTTATAAGACCACTCTTCCTTCTCTGTTGGACAACTAAATATAGTCTCCACATTATATATTCCAAATCAAAATGAAAGAGTGATGAACCTAGATTTAAACCATGTTTAAATTAAAATATATGAGACTCAGGAAATATGACTCTGCAGTTAAGAACACTTGTTACTCTTGTGGAAGACTAAAGTTTGTTTCCCAGCACCTACATAGGATGGTGCACAACGTCTCAAATGTACATCACCATGGCAACCACTCTCCTCTTCTGAATTTTTTGGAGACTGGTGTACACACACACACACACACACACACACACACACACACACACACTTACCACAAATTAAAGCAATTAACATCAAGATAAAAATAAAACTCACCTAAGTTTAGCATATAAAAAGTTTTGTATTTGTGTCTATCACAAATCTCAATGAAAACAACTGACAAGAAGAACCCAACGTGAGTAAAGGTACGTTTTGACTTTCATACCAAGAGGAATGATGGGAAAAGCATGGAGCAAGGAGCAGGAGAAAGCTGCACATGTTTCCTCCACATTCAAGGAAGAGAAAGTAGACATGTAGTATACAACCTCAAGTTATGTACCCCCGTGACCTGTTTCTTCCAGGGCAACTCTGATTATACTGTTTCTACAGCTATCCCAAATAGTACGGTGCCTGAGGACCAAGTATTCAAACATGAGATAAAGGGAAGCAGTGCACTTTCAAACCAAACTAAACCTAACAATAGTTTGTGGTCTATAAACTGAAAAAAAAAAAAAAACTTTGAAACATTATTTTGGGATTAGAAAGCATTAATTATCTATCACTGTTTTTCTTATACACTCACATTTTTCGTATGGCTAAATCTAATGTGTTAAAGAGTCTTGAAATATCAAAAACATTGCTAGACTACCATAAAGAGCCTCTTACTGAGTCTTGTTCTCATAATCTTGCCATTTGCCTTATGCGTGTTCATATATGTGTATATGTGTTTGTACTCCTGTGCTATATACAAATTATTATATTTGTGAATACCTGTAAACATTCCATAATATAGTTTTTATTGGAATAATAAACATAAAATCAGGTTTAAAATGAACAAGTATCTAAGGTGAAATTCCTAGATAAAAAATCAGAAATTATGTTTTATGTTATAAAAACGTAATAGCTTACATTTTAGGGTCTGAAGAGATAGACCAGCCATTAAGAGCACTAAATAACCTTCAGGAGGACCTGGGTTTGTTTGCTAGTACTCACATGGCAGCTAACAATAGTCTGAAACTGTAGTTTCAAAAGGATCCAATATCCTGTTCTCTGGCAATGCATGCATGAGGTGCACAGACATACATTCAGACAAAACACCTGTACACATCAAATCAATATAAAGAATGAATAAATATCAAAAATTAAAAAGGGAGCTAAATTCCTTTTCAAAAAACATCTCTTTTGAGTTCAAGCTTTTAATGATAGGAGTCGTGACAATCTTCATACATAATTATAAACTAATTACTAGCAGTAGGGTTTCTTTCTGATTGCACAAATACTTGTAAAGCTAATTGATGGTTTATGCCTTATGGTTTTTCAGATGAAGCTTTGTATGCAATATGATGTTCATCTCAGATCCATTATTCACTTATTTCCCACAAACAAAAGAAATAATTCAAAATGTGACCTTGTGACTTGTCAGTGTTCAGGAATTCCCTATATATAGCTTAAACCTGTGAACAGAGATGAGTCAACCTCATTCATAATGTAACTTCTGTGAACTGATCATGTGACTGGTGAGACCACTTTTAATTATAGAAAAAAGAGTTATCAAGGAAGCTGAGGAGATCTGTGGAATAAATATACCAAGGAAAGTTCAACTAAGACATACGAAATCTAACTTTTTAAAACCTCTGATGCATTTATGTGCATAAACATATAAAAATTCTAAATGGCTTGTCAGTCTTTTCAGTTTTACCCAATATAGTTATTATAATGAGCACCACGAAATATTTTTCTAGAATTTTTTCAGAGGTTGTAAATTTCAAAATAAAATTACTCAATGAATAATGAAAAGAAATATTTTCTCAGTGAGGCTGGAGAAATGGCTCAGCGATTTTAACCATAGGCTGGCTTCTCTTGCAGAGGACCTAGGTTTGGTTCCTATCACCCATGTGTCTCCTCACAAGCTTCTGTAACTCCAACCCCCAAGAATCTGGTGTCCTCTACTGGCTTCAATATGCACCAGGAATGGACACTGTGTATTTACACACATGAAGGCAAAAAACTCATACACATAAATCAAATGTTTTAAAAATATTTCCTGTTAAGATAATTTGGTCAATAGTTTGGAAAGCTTATGATCTGTGTATTTCTACCTATATTATAAAATTTGCTGTAAATGAGTATTGATATTTTTTGTATTTCTTTTTTGTTCTTGATATGAATATCAGTGAGCTCTAGTCATTTCCTTGTGTCACAAAATGTAAATTCTATTTCATTCCATCCTCTAACAAGGTGGTGCATTGATGTTATGTATTAAATTTATATAAACATTAGGTAAAATTGGTATTTTTTCTTAATAGTGGGTAATGGGAAACATTTAAAACTCTAAATGAAAGGAAAAATGTGTTTGAAAATGTCTGTGTGTATGCACATTCAGAGATTTGTATCTGAAAAAAGCCAACCAAATTTTTTTAATGTATATAGTTATACATATGCTGTAGAACTTGCTAGCGATCGCTTTGTGTATGCTACTATGTACTCTGTGTTCACTGTCACCTGCTGTGCCATTACGAAGAGTCCAGGTGCACTGTTCTCATTTTCCCCTTTTTGGTTCCAAACATGCTGAAGAAGGAATAATTTATAAATGTTCTATCTCTTTCATTTTACTAATAAAAATTGGGGTGTTTTAGTAGTCTTTTTTTCACTATAGTGATATTTTTCTGCAAATTCTATGTATTCTCTATATAAAATCCCTTTATTGAGTATATCTTAAGTTAACTAAACCTCAGTGTCTTCCTTGTGTCCCCTTGAATGCATGCAGTAATGAAAACCCTTTGTGACTGCATGTGAGGAAGCAGATCATGATGCCCATGATATGGCAACATAGAGGAATCTGATGATATAATAACTTGTAATTTTCATAGATTTGGTTTAGTTGTTAATAATTAAAATTTTAATAAAAATATAATTAAATTTCCCCTTTCCTTTTATCTCCCAGTCCCCCCCATGCACTCCCCATTTATTTTTTAATCTATTTCTATTGAATGATGTATGATATACATTATGTGTCTCATTAAAAATAACAAAAAGTATGAATTGACAATATGCATTTATTTATTTGGCAAGTCTTCATTAAAGACATTGGATGTATTATTTAACCAAGGGTTTCTAGCAGTGTATCAAAGCAGATGCTATGACTTGTAAGCAAACTTGGGAAGAGTGCAGGGAATCTTAGGAAAGAAGGGGGAGGTAGAAAGACCTAGATGAGGACAGGAGCTCAACGAGGAGAGCAATAGAACCAAAAAATCTACACACAGGGGTCTTTTCTGAGACTTATAATCCAAGCTGGACCAAGCATGGAGATAAGCTAGAACCCTTGCTCAGATGTAGCCCAGGGCAGCTCAGTATCCAAGTGGGTATCCTAGTAAGGGGAACGGGGACTGTCTCTGACATCAACTCAGTGGCTGGCTCTTGATCATCTCACATTGAGGGGGGATCAGCCTTGCCAAGCAATAGAGAAGGACAATGCAGCCAGTCCTGATGAGACCTGATAAGCTAAGGTCAGATGGAAAAGGACCTTCCCCTATCAATGGACTTGGAGAGAAGCATGGGAGGACATGAGGGAAGGAGGGTGGGATTTGGATGGAATAAGGGAAGGGCTAAAGCTGTGATACAAAGTGAATAAACTATAATTAATATAAAAATAAAATTTAATTAAATTAAAAAATCAAGGGTTGCATTGCACAAAATAATTGCTGTATGTCTTCTTGATTTTCAATTTATTGTCTCATGCAAGTTATGACTGACATTGTATGCTTTTAGTTTTTTATAGTAAGGGTTATGCATTTCAGAGAAATTTTATTATAACATTTTTGAGACTATAATATAATTACATCATTTCCCCTACCTTTTCCTCCCTTAGAGCTCTCCTATGTAACACACTTTGCTTTATCAGCCATACTTTATTCAGATTCACCTTATGTCAAAATTACTGTTTATGTTATATGACATAAACAAAAATATGTCAAATTAACAACTATGTATTTTAATTTTCAATTATTTTTAAAATTAAAAATGTTTTTCACCATTTTCAAGTTTTCTGCTTTGAGTAGCAAAATTGTTTGATCTTTAAAAAGTCTATTTTAGATTAGAATACTTTACTGTTATTAGCTTATTTTCACCTATAAGATGTTTTCTCTTTGAAGTAGAGTGAATTGTTTTTCTTTATACCCAATAATTTGTGTATTTTAAAAGAAAGAAAAGGAGTAAGAGAAATAATTTAAGACAGAAGTTTAAGGTTTCAAAACACTAGTAAGATATGGGTGACTTTTTTGACAATTATGCTGTTTAAGTTTTCTATGTACACGTTGCATTTGTTTGTGTGGAAGTAAGAGAGGAAGAGACAGAGACAGAGAGATCAGGTAGACTTTTCTGCCAGACACACACATTACAAATGAAGCCAGGTGGCAAGTGAGATGCATGCACTGCCAAGGAGCTGTGTGCGGGCCCCAGTTGTTTTTCTCACAGAAGACAGCAGTTTACCCCATGGTGTGCTCGAGAAGGCTTCTTTTCAAGTGCTCAGTGATATCATCCAAGGCAGCAGCAGCAGGAGGTAGAATTGATTTTCTATCTTCAGTTTTGCAGCCACAGGTTTTGAAACTACCTGGAACCTTTGGGTCAAGAATCACTGGACCCATGGCCAAGGTAGTGTCTTTTTGTTGTTGTTTTAAAGGTTGGTAGGCTATGTGTTTTTTCATCACACTGCTTGATTCAAAAGTTTGTCAAGAAGACACTTCATCACTAAACAAAATTTTTAAGTAATAATTTTCTATAAATGAAAGTAAGAATCTAAGTTAATAAAATGTAAAAACTAAACATCAACATTCATCATAAAACTAGATGTAACCAGGAATATGATTATAAATTTTTTGCATTATATGAATAATAATTTATTTAGTTCTTGATTATCTTTCTTAGAAGACACAATATCCAAATACTTCACAATCCCTTATTCTCAACACGTTGGCGTGTTATGGGTCTGTTTTTCCACTAACAAAAGCCTGATTTATTAAGCTGCTTTTCTGTTGATATTAGAAGCAGTGCTAATCTCTCAGTACAAATACGAGTGTATAGAAGGCTGTTTGACAACATGACCACTTAACAGATCAATAGTCTACATTCTTCCCTAGGATCTCCAGAAATGGAATATTAAGCTGGTTTACAGACCTAGGCATGAGTTTTCTTCTGCACTATAAACCTCAAATTCAATCATAAAGTTGTTGGTTTCACAGTAAGCAGTTATGCCACCATTTCTCTACACACCGGGTGTACCTTAACTAGAAGGCCATTATTATAGTTTGAAAGATTCACAGCTGGGTGAGAAGGTACATGACCTTTCCATTCAGCCCCACCAGCCTGGACAGCACTTTCTGACATGAGGAAGTGTAGCTGGAAGGAAGGAAGCTTCCATATCAATTCAAGCTTCAGTTCTATATCTTCTTTCACCAAAATACTCAACCTTCAATAATAGGGTCTTAATACCAATTTATCAGAGCTTTATCTCCACAAAGGCTCACAGAACACCATAGAAGAAGGAATGTAAAGAATACAAGATCCAGAAGATGGGGACATATGTGCAGAAAAGCACAGCTAGATGTAACATAGCCGTTGTTCCCATGAAGTCACCCTAGCTGTGATTACATGCATAACACTGGCCTGCCTCAGTATTTTGCCGTAATTTAGAAGGGTACCATCAGCCCTCTCCATCTCTGAGGAACTATTGACAGTTAAGATGTTTGGGGAAAAGGTGACAGTTTTTCCAGGGGTGTTACCATTGTTAAGTTGTCCATGCACCAGTAACTAACTCCCTTCCCCATGGTGGAACAACACTAATTAAATTAAGTGAGATATTCATAAAATGATGACATGCATGTAGGAAAAATGTTTTTGAGAAGGAGGTTATAATCAGAAGAAAGGTAGATGAGCAAGAAGGATGGGCTTGAAAAAAAACAAATTTATTACACAATTAAACACTATCTTAAGAGCCAAGATCACAAGATCAAACACAAAAGAAAGAAAGTCTAAAACACAATAAAGCAAAAACAAAACAGGAAAAGAGTATGTGACTAAGTGAAAAATGAGCAGATTAGTGCAAGCATATAGTAATGGTAAATGTGAAAATGAAATCAATAAATGAAAAGAAAATAAGGTTGCATCTGAGAGCCAAGGGCACAATTTCAGACAACCTTCTGTGTATTTCATCCAAAATGTCAAGTACACCCTTCAGTTCCCCACACTTATGAATAATTTAGGATGGTCTGGAATGGAGGAAGAAGGTCTTCTGTCTGACTCATGAGTTCTGCAAGAGGAGTTGTGGCACTGTATTGCCTGTTTCCAACTTAGCCCAAAATAGCAAAACTACATTCTGCATGTTAGGCAATTTTATATATTGTTCTTTGCTATCATCGCGCTTATTCCACACCAAATCTACCTGTGCACGCGTGAATCCAACAACTTCCTAGTATCTACCTGCCTTTAGAACTTCCTTAAAATACATGTTTTCTTTCATGTTAGTAAACTGTATTGAGTGTATAACTCTTTGTAGCTTTTTTATATGATAAGAAACGTGCTATTTCTATGTAATCCTGGTCTCATATTGCAAAAACAATGTTTTTTGCAATGTGAGATGTGAGATGCAATATGTCCCATGTTCAATATACCATGCTCAGATTGACAAAACTGAATATTAAAATAATCTATAAATCTGAAAAATATATTACTAAAGCTGATTGTATTGAGATTGTATTTGTTTTTTCATTTGAATTAACAAACAATATTTCATGCTATTTGACTTTTCACAGATACATAATTTATTTATACAACAAAAGCATATATCAGATGAAATTAGGGCCTCTGAAAGTCTCTGCTCTGCAGACTATCAAAGCAGATGCTGAGACTTATTGCCAACTGTTGGGCAGTGTGCATGGAATCTTATGTAAGAAGTGGGAAATAGTAAGATCCAGAGAGGACAGGAACTCCACAAGGAGAGCAACAGAATCAAAAATTTAAACACAGGGGTCTTCCCAGGGATGCTTACTCCAACCAAGTATCATGTATGGAGATAACCTAGAACCCCTGCACATATGTAGCCCAGGGGAGTTTAGTGTCCAAGTGGGTTACATAGTAATGGGAAGAGGGACTGCCTCTGACATAATCTAATTTGCCTGCTCTTTGATCACCTCCCCCTGAGGGGGGAGCAGCCTTACTAGGCCACAGAAGATGACAATGCAGCCATTCCTGATGAGATCTGATAGACTAAGATCAGAAGGAATGAGAGGAGGACCTCCCCTATCAGTGTACTTTGGAGGGGCATGTGTGAAGAAGGGGGAGGGAGGGTGGGATCGGGAGGGGAGGAGGGAGGAGCTTATTGGGGGATACAAAGTGAATAGAGTGTAATTAATAAAAACAAAATCCTGTTCACTCAGAGCTCAGTTTGCCACTTCTCTACTGCTGCACCAGTGAGACTTGGGTCCGGAGTTTGATTGCTCTCTTAATAAAGCTCTCTTGCAATTGCAAAAAATAAATAAATAAATAAATAGAAGGAAGAATTGAATTTGTTTTTTAAAACATTAAAAAAGAACCTTATTTTACTGAAAACTCAAAGATTATACAAATTATAAATGAATTTATACAAATAATTTATACAAATAATTCATACAAATAAAAATGTCAAGTTAAAAAAATGACATAAAAACAATTGACATGCTAAACATTAAAAATGACCTATCCAATGTCATAAAAGCAGTATTACAAAAGCTGACCTCAGAACATGGCAGCGACCCCAGAGGGGAGTTGAAGGCCTCTTTTAAAGCCAGAGAGGGGAATTCCTGTCGTGGCTACATAACCTCCTTTTGGATTGGCTGATGCCTATAGAGGCTAGGGAGCTTGATCAAGGCTCAGGGGTTTCTTAGACCAGTAGCTCAGCACCCTTGTCTTCCTTCCTATGCCAGTTGTCCTGGCCTAGTCAATTTCTGTTTTATTTCCTGCAACTGAAGGGTTTTTGTTTGTTTGTTTGTTTGTTTCTTTGTTGTTTGTTTGTTTGTTGTGGAACGGAAAACTCTCAGCAAGAAATAAAGTTGGTTTAGTAAGGCTTATTTAGCCAGGCTCTCTCAGAATATGCACTAGGGAATAAATAGTCTACTCAGTAAATGGTGTTGGAAAAAGGAGAGAAGCATGTGCAGAAAAATGAGTTCCAACCTTTATCTCAGATAAACTAAGTTTAATTCAAAATGTACTGAAGAAATATTTTTATTTTCTGAAATTACAAAAGTACTAACATTCCAAAAGACAAATGGTCCACAACTTTATACTGGGACCTAACTTTCTGAAATGACTCCCAAAACCTAGAAAGCGAGAACAAATTAACAAACAAATAAATAAATAAAGTATACAAATAGGAATACATGAGGCAAAGGAAATTCTTTATAGCCAATAAAGCAGCCAACAGATGAGGATACATACTGTAGAATACAAAGGAATATTTACAACTTCTGTATCCAAATAAAAATTAACATTTAAAACATATAAATTACTTAAATAAAAAACAACCCAATTCAAAAGAAGCAAATACTCAGGTATGTCTTACACCATAGTCAAATGTCTAGTAGATAAAGCCCTGCTCAACATCTCTAGATATCAAAAGATGCAAATGGAAAGCAGATGTTATTATCTAACAAGTAGTGTATTTATAAACGTTTTGAAATAATGATGTCTTGGCTTCACATCACAAGTTGCTTCTGACAAAATAAATCTGTTTTTACTAGTGATAAAAAATAATAATTTGTATAAAGAAAATGGAAAGAGGAAACAAACTAATGTGTATCTTTGGTGGTAAAACAAATTATGTACTATTTCAAAACATAATATAGGTTCATTAAAATTATATGAAATTAAAAAACATAAAGATGGAATTAGACTTTGACTCATCATTGAAAACAAAGTTCATATAAAAAACATATAAAATAACATATTGATGATCTGAGCTTAAGGTTTTAATTGTAACATTAATTATAGATGCTAAAGTGTGAAAATAGCCAACATTTCAATCAATTACTGAATGATTAAAGCAAATAAGGACATGTACATAAAGAAAATTTTCAACCATAAAAACAATTGTTATTTAAGATGAGTATTGATTTCTGGCATTTTTGGTAGTATTTGGTAGTTTCTTTATCATCTTTTCTTTAACAACTGTCTCAACCTTTTTTATTGTATTTATCGATAGCCATTTTAATATGTTTTATCTGTCCCTTTATTCCAAAGTACTTGTTCTAGTCTTCTCTGTAGAACTGTCTAAATGATCATAAATTCTTTTAATTTCATTGTTTTCAAATAGGGGTTTACTTTCTCCATAAATTATCATGTTTTGATATATATTTTGAGTTAGGTTGACATTTATGATCTTTTAGAAATTGGAGCACATCTTTCCAAGGGTGTCTGGCAGTTTTTCATGAGAAGTCATTTCTTATTCGGATGGGTCTACTTTTATGTGACTCAGTCTTCCTCTCTAACAGCTTTCAACACATTTTTCTTTGCTCTGTATATTTAGTGTGTTATGAAGGAGAGGATGTGGGGGAGTTTCTTTTCCGTATGGTCTAATTGGTGAATTATGAGTCTCTTAATCATGAATGTGAAACCATTTATTTAGATGTGGAAATCTTACTTCTATGGTTTTTTTTTTTTTTTTTTTTTTTTTTTTTTTTTTTTTTTTTTTTTTTTGGTTGTTGTTGTTTGGTTGTTTGGTTGGTTTTTCGTTTTGTTTTTGAAAACTGTTCCTATTCCTTTGACAGTAAATCGTCTCTTTCTTCATTGCTTGTAGTTGACAAACAGTTTCACCTTTTCATGTTGACCCAAATGTCTTATATGTTCTAGTCACTTAAAACAAAACAAAACAGATAATTGATCTTGATTGAGTGATTTATTTCTGCTAAATTCACTTCAAGCCTTGAAATTTTATTTTCCATAAAGACCATTTTAGCTGCAAGGATTTTGATTGAACACCTATTTGGTCTACATTATTTTTTGTTTCTATCATCATTCAGTTGTTTTTTGTTTGTTTGTTTGTTTTCATGTTTCTATCTCTTTATTTAATTCCATTTTCATATCCTGAAATGACTTAATTTTTGCCAACTGTCTTCTGGGGAATAGCCTTGTCTTCTTTGATTCAGTTGAATCAACTAAAAATTACTCTTTTGAACCATGTGTCTTGAATTTTCCTAGGTAATTTTCACTATGTGACTGGTAAACTTTGAGAATACAAGTTGTATTTCTTTGTTGTTGTATGTTTTCCATTTGGGGCTATATCATTTGTTAAGATTATTATTTTTTTTTTAACTCAGGTCACTTTTGGAGAAAATAAGTTTACTGTCAGTAGCATCACGGAAGGAAGCACTTTTTTCTTTTAGTTCAGTGCACCACCAAAAATGTTGTCTATTGGCTGCCACTAGAGTTTTAGTCCTATAGAAGCCAACCACGAAAACAGAACATTAGTACAAAACAGCAATTACTTATACACTAATTCATTTTTATAGTAAAGGATCAACAAGGTACTGTGCGCTAGAAATAAATCATAGTAGGAATGATGATTAGTATTATGCTGCTAGATAAGAAGGATAAGAAGTATTATGTTGATGTAGAAGAAATGGTAGAAGTGAAAAAATAAAAGGAGGAAGAGCAACATGGGGAATTGCTCATGGATAGTCTAAAAAAGAAAGAGGGGTAACTATATGATGTCAAATATTGCAGAACAGTCCCACCTCTCAGGGGGCTTGAGTCACAGAGACAGCAAACTATAGCAGCCTGTCTTCTTTGGGAGATTTCATGGACTTGGAAAAATTAAGCAGGAACTTAACTGGATGACTCCTTTCAAAGAAATATTTCTGACTGTATCAGAAGGTGACTATGAAAGCTGTCTTGGAGGGGAAGAAATTAATAGTTCTACCAGTTATGACACTTGCTTGAGAGGAAGTGAAGAGCACATAAAAAGTATTAAAGTGAAAAATGGGAGCTGTGGATCTGATATAATTACAGAATTTATATATAAAACACTTAAAAATTTAAAAATGTATATATTCTTATTGAGTTCTTATTAATTATAGTTATTTACAAAAGAAAACATTATTGAAAAATTACATGTATAAGCAGTGACATATTTTACTTTTAAAAAAAGGTATTATCTTAGTTAGACTTTCTATTGCTGTGAAAAAATACCATGACCAAAAGCAACTGGCAAGAAATGAGTTTATTTGACTTACATGTGTAGTCTATCATGAAGGGAAGACAGGGCAAGAACTAAAAGCAGAACATGGAGACATGAAGTGGAGCGGAATCACAGAGGAATGCTTCTTACTGACTTGTTCCTTATTACTTGTCCAGCCTGCTTTCCTATACAGCTTAAAAACCAGGGCCTGGGTTATACCAGATATTAATCAAAAAAATCCTCCACAGGCATACCCAAAGCTAATAAGTTTTGGACATTTTCTCAGTTGAAGTTCTCCCTTACCGTATAACTCCACCTTGTATCAATTTGACAACAACATTAACAATGAAAAAAAAAATCAACCAGGATAATTGACCCCTTTTCAATATGACACATAAGCACGCCACTATTCAATTAGACCTTTTTCATCCCCAAAATGCCATATTAATACCAATATCACAATATAAAACATTCCAACTCTTGAAAGTCTCAGTCTTCAAAAATTCATACATTTTTAAAGTTAAGACTTTACAAGAACTCAAAGTCTCTAAAATAGCCCAAATCGTTTAATTGTAAAATAAAAATGAGATTACAACCTCCTTACTATAAGAGAAAATAGAGTACAAGCATAACGAAAGGGAAGAAAAACCAGAGACTAACAGTATAAAGCTCACTTTCAGACTTCTGAGTCTCACAATCTTTTAAGTGCCACAGTGTTTGTCTAATGCTAGAGAAAAAGATCTGCCCTCCACAGCACACACAGCTTGTCTGCTGGCTCAGGTTGGTTGCACATCCCAGCGGCTGCTGTCTTTTGTGTTTTTCCCATACTGGTATCTCCAAAACACTCTGATCTCTGCTGAGACTGGGCAGCACTTTTACCAACAGGCTCTCTTTAGGAACTCTGACCATGGTGCCAAGTCTCAACTTCTCTCCATGATCCCTTCAATCCTGGAGCTTCTATTGCAATTGAGGATGCATCTTCATCACATGGTTCAAACTTGAGCCTCATCTATAACAGAGCTTCTGTTGCTGTTCCTGAGGAAATGCTCACACATTTAAGATCATCCATGGTGTTGGTCTCTTCTTAACCCTTGCAAAATTTTTTATGATCTAAAGAAACAGCATTACTTTTCCAGAAAAGTTGTTTTACGTCACTGTTTCAGGTCTCTTGTTAATTATGGCTAATTCTTCGTTCATCCACCCCAGTGAAAAGAGTCACAGATAAAATTATGTATTCAAAATATTACTCAAATGTCTCCTACAAAGTCTTTGCTTCCCTTTGAAACTTCTGGGTCTATGTCAAGTTGACAAAAACGAACCAGCACAGGGATAGAATGACATAGTTTCATGTCTCATTTAGCCCTAATGCAATTACACTGTTTTTCTTTTCCTAAAATATAATTTAAGTATATTATGTTTTGCTTTAGAAATAGAAAGAAAAAGTAAATCTGTACTGCATAACTATTTACGGACAAGTTTGGTACAACCATAGTGATATTTAACTATGTTTCAGATTTTAAAAGAATTAGAATATAAATCCTATATTCACAATTATCATGTAATGCAGCTTCCAAAAATAATCCCCAAATCTAGAAATAGACGTACCATTTCCCACTGTTTTGCATTTTATCTGACTTGGCCAGGAGTGGTACTTAAAGTTCTTCAGGCTTTAACTTACATTAATCTATAACCCCATTATAAAATTCCCATTACACAGCTTTTTTTTTTTTAATTGAAACCGCCACCTACTTTTAAATCTGAGTTTCACTTTTCTCACTGGCAAAGGCAGTTAAGAATTTTTCAGTCTATCTGATAGCAATAGGACCCAAGTGCCTTTACTGCTTGGTGCTTAAGTTTTTAGGTTTTTAGACTCCTTCTTGAAGGAGCTGCAAAACCAAAGGACAGCTAACTCAGCATATCATGCTGGTTCAGAATAAGCTTTGAGACTGTTGAAGTACAGCCTACCTTAATTTATTAATTTACTCTGCCAGGGACCCAAGGCAGAAATTCACAAACAAGGGAAACCTATCCCCAAATCCTATAAATTCTAATTATTACTTCTTGAAAAGTCTAGTAACTTTTGTTTCTGTTTTCGGTCCTCATGTGATATATGATTCAGCTGAATTCATATACATTCTTTGTTCATCACAAATTTTTGATGTTTCTTCATTTTAACTGCAATAACCTTAGGACACCATTTTTCTCAAATCAAAGAATTAATAACTTTTTTTTCCTTAAAAATTCTTTTGTACGCAAGTTTTGAGAAGATATTGTGATTTTTTTTTGCTTTAAATCCATTGTCTGATTTCTTATATTTTGATTTATAGTGCTAATTTGATCATAGTAGATAATATCCTTGATGTGTGTTTGTATTCAGTTTCCCAGTATTTTATTTAAGATTGTTGCATCTATGTTCAGGAGGAAATCAGCTTGTAGTTTCTTGTTTTTGTTTTCTTATCTGGTTTGAGTATTAAAGCAATTCTAGCTTGATAGAATGAATTTGGGAGTTATCATCCTGGTTAGATTTTTTTTTTTTTTTTTAAGCACTTAAGAGTTACTGGTGGTTAGTTTCTCTTTGAATCTGATAGAATTCTGCTGTGAACCAATACAGCCACTTTAGGCCTAGACTTCTTTTAGTTAGAAGGCTTTTCATTGGTGTTTTGACCTCCTCTTGCATTATGGGTGTGACTAACTTGTGATCGTGGCCAGATACTATTGTAGGAGTTTGGAAGATAACACTGAGAAAAATGCAAACAGTAGAAGCAGTAAAAAAATTCCCTTCACTTTCTATTTCTAAAGCAAAACATTCTCAACCAATTATTGCATTGGAAAAAAAGTAAGCAGATAAATGAAACACGTAAGAAAAAATGTAAACATATTCTAAATAATAAGCCAATTAATAAACCTAAATAACAAACTCAATCATGAATATATCTTTTTTAATATAAGTAAATTTTTTTTCTGCATAAAAAAGCAGTAGATGTACATAAGAGTTAAAAATAAAAATCTGTTGCTTTATTAACATGCTAGTTAGATTTGTCAACTTGACACAAACGTAAACAAACCTGGGGAAAGGGAAATTACCTTTATCAGATTGTCCCATGGGTGTGCCTGTGGATTGCTAAATGATTGCTAGTTGATGTAAAAAGACCACTGTGGGCAGTGCCATACCTAGACAGTTGGGCCTGGCCTATTTAACAAATGTAGGTGAGCAAGGAAGGGAAACAAGCAAACAAGCAGCATTTCTTCATGATCTTTGCTTCAATCCAGCTCCCTACCTTGACCTGCCACTTTGGCTTCTTTCAAGGATGGACTATAACCTGTATGCCAAATACATCTTTTTTGTGCTTAGTTGCTTTTGATCAATCTTTTACTGTAAGAATAAAAAGCAAGCTAGCCCTATCCCCCACCCAAAATACAACCAACCAAACCAAACCAAACAAAACAAAAATAAAAAAAACAGTACTGTATAAACTGGAACCATGACTGAACTGTGATATGAGAATATCAAGAGGCATCTTGAAGGGTCTAGAGCAAAGAGAAAAAGAAGAATGAACATGAACACTACTGACTGAACCTGGCTATGAGAAGAGCAGGAGCAGAACACAGAGAAAGAATTAGACCTGGAGAGAACAGGAGCTCCACAAGGAGAGCAACAGAACCAAAAAATCTGGGCACAGGAGTATTTTCTGAGATACCCCAACCAAGGACCATTCATGGAGATAACCTAGTACCCCTGCACAGATGTTGCCCATGGTAGTTCAGTGTCCAAGTGAGTTCCATAGTAATGGGAACAGGGACTGTCTCTGACATGAACTGATTGGCCTGATCTTTGATCACCTCCCCCTAAGGGGAGCAGCCTTACCAGGCCAAAGAGGAAGACAGTATAGCAACTCCTGATGAGATCTGATAGACTAGGATCAGAAAGAAGAAGAGGAAGACCTACCCTATCAGTGGACTTGGGAAGGGACATGCATGGAGAAGGGGGAGGGAGAGTAGGATTGGGAGAGGAGGAGGGAGGAGGTTATGGGGGAGCGAACAAAGTGAATAAAGTGTAATTAATAAAAATTAAAATAAAAAATGAAAAAAAAAGAATAACAGGGTTGTGGTGAGCTAGAAGGAGGACCCTGGGTAAGATAATAAATACTCACTCAGAAAGGCAAATGGACTGACATTAGAAGGAGGAGAAAACAGGAAACAGGACAGGAGCCTACCACGGAGAGCCTACTGAAAGACTCTACCCAGCATTGTATAAAAGCAGATCATGAGACTCATAAACAGACTTTGGGCAGAATATAGGGAATCTTAGGAAAGAAGGGGAAGATGGAAAGACCTGGAGAGGAAAGGAGCTCTACAAGGTGAGCAACAGAACCAAAATATCTGGGCACAGGGGTCTTTTTTGAGACTGATACTCCAACCAAGGATCAGTCATGGATATAACCTAGAATTCCTGCTCAGATGTAGCCATGGCAGCTCAGTATCCAACTGGGTAACCTAGTAAGGGGAACAGGTACTGTCTCTGACCTGAACTCAGTGGCTAGCTCTTTGACTGCCTCCCCTGGATCAGGAAGAAGCCTTGCCAAGCCACAGAGGAGGACGATGTAGCCTGTTCTGATTAGACCTGATAAGCTAGTGTCAGATGGAAGATGAGGACCTTCTCTATTCATGGGCTTGGAGAGGGACATAGGAGAAGATGAGGGAGGGAGGGTAGGATTAGGAAGGGAGGAGGAAGGGAGTTACAGCTGGGATACAAAGTGAATAAACTGTAATTAATATAAAAATAAAATTTAATTTAAAAAAAGAATAACAGGGCTGTAAGGAGAGAGGTAGCTGGGGCAAGGGAAGCACCTGAGTTGGAGGGAGGAGGGG
>NW_026596166.1:18975096-18975854 GCF_907164565.1 Psammomys obesus | reverse complement strand
CCTTAGAAATGTAATTAAGGACCAATTAATTAGCCTCATCCAGGGGCAATGGAAAGCCCCTGATTCTGTAATGATGGCCAAAGGCCTGCCCATCCACTAACATAGTTTCACCATTGCTGATTCTTGACAGTTTTAAAGTGTCTATTCCTCAAGAGGGGATGGAACTTAACAGCCTGTGCCAAACTAAATTGCCAATGTTCACCTCGTTAAACATACCATGAGGCCGCTCATGTGTCTTATGCAGGCTCGCTCCCTCTCCTGACAGGTTTCACCTCCAAGATGTATGGACTTCTCTGTCTCGTGTCTCGCGTTATCTACTAGTTTATCTGTCTCTCTACCACCTGCATCCTTCAAAGCTACCCCTAAGGCTTCAATTACCGGCTTTCCATAAGCTTGTTCAGCCTCTACACTGCCCCCTACTGCCACGCTCTGGAATTGCGGCTCATGTGCCTGCCCAACACTAGCTTAGGGCCTGATTTCTTGAAAAGAATTTTTGGTAGGATTTTTCTGGGTCTCTGCTAGGAAGTTGTGAATTATTTCTCTACGTCTGGCCTCTACCCATGGAGGCAAACTCCAGATAAATGTTTAAGGATAGCTTGTCTTGAAATGAATCCAAACCCGTTTGGATATTAAGATTTGGTTCACAGCCAAGAAACTTTTCTAAGTTTCATTTCCCAAAGTTGTTACCAGGGCAAACATCTGTTACTGAAATTTCTTTCTTTCTTTCTTTCTTTCTTTCTTTCTTTCTTTCTTTCTTT
>NW_026596166.1:18822662-18974996 GCF_907164565.1 Psammomys obesus | reverse complement strand
TTTCTTTCTTTCTTTCTTTCTTTCTTTCTTTCTTTCTTTCTTTCTTATTATCACAATTTATTCACTCTGTAACCCAGCAGTAGCCCCTTCCCTTGTCCCCTTCCAGTCCTGCCCTCCCTGCCTCTTTTCAGTACTTGCATCACTGAGGGAGCTTGGAGGTCAGGACACGCTTTGTTGTGCTAATAGACACCACACACACAGCAATTGGTTCCTTCTGCAAGAAGTGTGAAAAGGACTTCTTTTTGCTAGAGAAAAGCTAGCTTCACAAGCTCTAGAGGAATGGGAGATTTTATCTAACAGCCAGAAATCCTCAAGATTGAGCCCAATTGTGGATATTTGCTCTGCCTTTTGGAATTTGAAGAATTGTTGTTTCCTTTGGACCTAACAGGTACCAAGACACACATGGACTTCAGTGATTGACCTGAACATATTATACCAGGGCTTTTTATTTCATTTAGTTGCTTGTTTTGTTTCTGGGTGTATTGTTTTTTTGTTTGTTTGTTTTGTTTTGTTTAATTTTATTTTTCTTATTAGTTACATTTTGTTAACTCTGTGTCCCAGCTGTATCCCGCTCCCTCATTCCCTCCCCAACCCCACACTCCCTCCCTGGTCTCCTCCCTGCCCCTTTAAAGTCCACTGATAAGGGAGGACCTCCTCCCCTTTCATTTGACCCTGTTTTATAAGGTATCTTCAGGGCTGGCTTGCAAAGTCCTCCTCTGTGGCCTAACAGGACTGCTCCTCCCCTGGGTTGGGGGGGGGGTCAAAGAGCCTGCCCTTGAGATCCTGTTAGAAATAGTCCTTGTTCCTCTTATTTTGGAAAACTACTTGGTTACTGATCTACCATGGGCCACATTTGAGAAGAAGTTATAGGTTATATCCATAGATGGTCCTTGGTTGAGTGTCAGTCTCAGAAAAGACCCTGTGTCCAGATATATTTGGTCCTTGTAGAGCTCCTATCCTTTCCATGTCATACTAATTCCCCTTATTTCATACAATTCCCTGCACTCTGCCGAGGGTTTGGTTATGAGTCTTAGTGTCTGCTTTTAAACACTGCTAGGTAGAGTCTTTCAGATGCCTTATGCGGTAGACTCCTGTCATACATTCCATGCACATCCCATTTGTCTTTCTAAATCAGGATTGATCATCTTCGCCAGTGTCTGCTTTCTTGATTATCTTCTTCAGGTGTGTAGATTTCATTATGTTTATCATATCGTGTAGGTCTAATATAAGCGAGTATATACCATGTTTATTTTTCTTTTTCTGGGATACTTCACTCAGAATGATCTTTTCTAGATCCCACCATTTGCCTGCAAATTTCAGGATTTGCTTGCAAATTTTTGATTGCTGAGTAGTATTCCATTGTGTAAAAATACCACAATTTCTGTATGCATTCCTCCATTGATGGACATCTGCGTTGTTTCCAGGTTCTGGCTATTACAAATAAAGCTGCTACAAACATGGTTGAACAAATGTCCTGGTTGTGTACTTGAGCAAATTTTGGGTATATACCTTGGAGTGGTATAGCTGGGTCTTGAGGTAGCACTACTCCTAATTGTCTGAGAAAGCACCAGATTGACTTCCAAAGTGGTTGTACCAGTTTACATTCCCAACAGCAGTGGAGGAGGATTCCCCTTTCTCCACGACCTCTCCAGCATGTGTTGTCATTTGAGTTTTTCTTCTTGGCCATTCTGATGGGTGTAAGGTGAAATCTCAGGGTCGTTTTGATTTGCATTTCCCTAATGGCTAATGAGGGTGAGCATTTCTTTAAGTGTTTCTCTGCCATTAGATATTCCTCTTTCGAGAATTCTCTGTTTAGCTCTGTTCCTCATTTTTTAATTGGATTACTTGGTTTGTTGCTTTTCTGCTTTTTTAGTTCTTTATATATACTGGATATTAGCCCTCTGTCAGATAAAGGGTTGATGAATATTCTTTCACAATCTGTAGGCAGTCATTTTGTTTTGATGACAGTGTCCTTTGCTTTACAGAAGCTTTTCAGTTTCATGAGGTCCCATTTATTGATTGTTGCTCTTAGAGCCTGTGCTGTTGGTGTTCTGTTTAGGAAGTTGTCTCCTGTGCCAATGAGTTCTAGGCTGTTCCCCACTTTTTTTTTTCCAACTGATTTAGAGTATTTGGTTTTATGTTGAGGTCCTTGATCCACTTCGACTTTAGTTTTGTGCAAGGTGATAAATATGGATCTATTTTCATTTTTCTGCATGTAGACATCCAGTTGGTCCAGCACCATTTGTTGAAGATGCTTTTTTCCATTGAATGGTTTTGGCTTCGTTGTCAAATATCGAGTATTCATAGGTTTGTGGGTTTATTTCTAGGTCTTCTATTCAGTTCCATTGATCCTCCTTTCTGTTTCTATGCCAATACCATGCAGTTTTTATTACTGTTGCCCTGTAGTACACCTTGAAATCGGGGATGGAGATACCTCCAGATGATCTGTTGTTGTACAGGATCGTTTTGGAGATTCTGGGTTTTTTGTTTCTCCATATGAAGCTGAGAATCTTTTTTTCAAGGTCTGTAAAGAATCGAGTTGGTATTTTGATGGGGATTGCATTGAATCTGTAGATTGCTTTTGGCAGGATGGCCATTTTCACGATGTTAATCCTACCAATCCATGAGCACTGGGGATCTTTCCATCTTCTGATATCTTCTTCGATTTCCTTCTGTTTCTATTTTGTGGAATAGTTTGAGGAGAATTGGTGTGAGCACTTCTTTGAAGGTCTGGCCCAGGGCTTTTTTTGGAGGGGAGACTGTTAATGACTGCTTCAATTTCCTTTTGAGATATAGGGCTATTCAGTCTTTCTACCTCATCTTGATTTAATTTTGGTAGATGGAATCTGTCAAGAAAATTGTCCATTTCATTTAGATTTTCAAATTTTGTGGCATATAGGCTTTTGTAGTATGACCTAATAATTGTTTGGATTTCCTTAGTGTCTGTAGTTATGTCCCCATTTTCATTTTTTATTTTCCTGATTTGGATAGCTTCTTTCTGCTTTTTAGTTAGTTTGGCTAATGGTTTGTCTATCTTGTTGATTTTCTCAAAGAACCAGCTTTTTGTTTCATTGATTCTTTGAATAGTTTTATTTGTTTCTAATTGATTGATTTCAGCCCTGAGTTTGATTATTTCCAGCTGTCTTCTCTTCTTGGGTGTATCTGCTTCTTTTTTTTCTAGGGTTTTCAGTTGGGCCATTAAGTTGCTTGTATGTGACGTTACCAAATTTCTTCTTGCAGGCACTTAGTGCTATAAATTTTCCTCTGAGCACTGCTTTCAATGTGTCCCATAAATTTGGGTATGTTGTGCCTTCATTTTCATTCAATTCTAGGAAGTCTTTAATTTCTTTCTTTATTTCTTCCTTAACCCAGCTGTCATTGTGTAGTAAGTTGTTCAGTTTCCATGTGCGCGTTGGCTTTTTATTCTTTCTGTTGTTGATGTCCAGCTTTAGTCCATGGTGGTCAGATAGTATACAAGGGATCATTTCAATCATTTTGTATCTGTTGAGGCTTGCTTTGTGACCCACTATATGGTCTATTTTGGAGAAGGTTCATGCAGTTCTGAAAAGAAGGTGTACTCTTTTGAGTTTGGGCGAAAAGATCTGTAGATGTCTATTAGGTCCATTTGATTTAGGAATTCTCTGAGTGCTTTTATTTTTCTATTTGGTGTCTGTCTAGTTGATCTGTCCCTTGATGAGAGTGGGGTGTTGAAATCTCCCACTATTAAGGTATTAGAATCAATGTATGATTTAAGCTTTAATAATGTTTCATTTATGAGTGTAGGTGCTCTTGTATTTGGGGCATAGATGTTCAAGATTGTGACGTCCTCTTGGTGGATTTTTCCTTTGATGAGAATATAGTGGCCCTCCTTATCTTTTTTGATTAACTTGGGTCGAAAGTCTATTTTATTAGATATTAGGATGGCTACTCCAGCTTGTTTTCTTGAACCATTTGCTTGAAAAACATTTTTCCAGCCCTTTACTCTGAGGTAGTGTTTATCTTTGTTGCATAGGTGTGTTTCTTGGATGCAACAGAATGTTGGATCCTGTTTCTGCAACCATTCTGTTAGCTTGTGTCTTTTTATTGGCGAGTTGAGTCCATTGATATTGATAAATAATAGTGACCAATGCATGTTAGTTCCTTTTGTAATGGAGTCTCTGATCTTACCCTGTTTCATTGCTTGTTTTCTTTTCATTTTTGTTGGGATATTATCTGTATGCCCTGTTTTCTTGGGTGAAGTTGTTTTCGTTGGATTGGAGTTCTCTTTCTAGTATCTTCTGTAGGGTTGGTTTGCTGTGTGGGTGTATTTTTTGTTTGTTTTCATTGTTGTTTTCAAGAACAAGGTCTTGGAAGTATTTGCAACTTTAAGCTGTAAAACCTACTCAGTACTAAAAGCTTAATATATTTGTTATATAGAATGTATTTACATTGATTTTCTTATAATCTCTGTGTTTCATTTATCTGTTAATTTTTTTCATCATGTTTTTTCCAATACATTTTTCCAATAACTGGTATAGTAGTGGCACAAAAATATGGAAAAAACTGAAAAGTATTTGATTAAATTTAAGGCTCCTTCATGATGGATTCTATCTACAACACTGTTCATGTGGCTAAGAATCTGAGTGGAGTGTCTCTGAGCATTCAAGCAACATTTTAGAGCAGCCTCTATGCCCAGGAACACAGGGCCAAAACATTAAACTCAATGGTAGTTTTGGAGGTTTTGTTTGTTTGTTTATTTTTTGTTTGTTTGTTTTGTCTCACAATGCTTTTTTGTGAAATAGTTTTATCCTCTATGCCTTTTGCTTTTATAGTATTCTTTTGATTTTATACTTTTATGGGTTTTGTGTATGTGGGAAGGCCATGAGTGTGTTTTTGTGTTTTCATGTGCTGGGTTTTCTTGAGCTTTTTCTGTTTGTTTGTTTTTTTCTGTTGATTATTTTGATTTATTCTGATTTGTTTTGTTATTTTCCTGTTTGTTTGTTTTCCTAAAAAGACAGAGAGAAAGAAGTCCTGGAATTGGATGGTGGGGATGTAAGGATCTGTGTACAGTAAAGGAGGGGAAACCGTGATCAGAACATATGGCATAAAATTATTTTTCAATTGAAAATAAAAATAGAGCTCATTCATAGATTATGTGTGTATTTTATTTAATTTACTTGAGTTTCTTTTTGTACCACCTTGAAGACCTTAAGGGAAAGAAATAACATTTATAATATCTAAAATATAAATAGGCAATAAAACTTCAAATCAAGTCCA
The DNA here is from genome assembly GCF_907164565.1 of Psammomys obesus. NCBI lineage: Eukaryota > Metazoa > Chordata > Mammalia > Rodentia > Muridae > Psammomys > Psammomys obesus. Next base: position 18,969,740 of record NW_026596166.1, on the reverse strand, counting down.
CTGATTGGAAAGGGGCAGGGAGGAGAGGAGGGAGGGTGGGATTGAGAAGGAAAGAAGGAGCAGGATACAGTTGGGATACAGAGTTAATAAAATGTAACTAATAATCAAAATTTAAAAAATAAATATATATAAAAAAACTTCAAATCAAAGACTTTATCCCTTCTTTGTTGTTTATTTCTTATACTTTAATAGTAAAGGGCAATTTAAAGTGTTTGACATATGTGCTTAATGTAAAAACCCTGTGTATGAAGACTTTGTTGTTGGTGGTGCTGGTATATTTTTCTTTCACATTTTTACTTTTTTTTTTTTCTCCTTGGCATCTAGGTTCAAGATTTTTAACTATTAATCTGACATATTAATCTTTTATAACTATTAATCTTCCCTGTTTTCCAGGGAAACATGAGTTTCAGCTAAACCAGTTATGATACACAGTGTATCCAGTGATATCAAAACTAGTATCACCTGTTTGAAAAGATAACTACACACTCATGTCTAATGCATGCGTAGAACACAAGTATATCAGCTCCAAGTGCATTGTGATAGCAAATATGTGTAACTTTGTGTGCTTTCACTAATATTTCCATGTCTTTATATACCATAGCTATTGTTTTTTCCTTTTAATTTTTATTAATTACACTTTATTCACTTTGTACCCCCCCACCGTGAACTCCTCCCTCCTCCCCTGCCAATCCCACCCTCCATTCCCCTTCTCCATGTATGCTACTCCCCAAGTCCACTCACTGATAGGGTAGGTCTTCCTCTGTTCCCTTCAGTACCTAGTCTATCAGGTTTCATCAGGAGTGGCTGCAATTTCTTCCTCCATGGCCTGGTAAGGCTGTTCCCCCCTCAGGGGGAGGTGATCAAAAAGCAGGCCAATCAGTTCATGTCAGAGACAGTCCCTGTTCCCATTACTATGGAACCCACTTGGACACTGAACTGTCATGGGCTACATCTGTGCAGGGGTTCTAGGTTATCTCCATGAATGGTCTTTGGTTGGAGTATCAGTCTCAGAAAAGACACCTGGCCCCAGATATTTTGTTTCTGTTGCTTTCCTTGTGGAGCTCCTTTCCTATTCAGGTCTTACTATTGCCCACTTCTTTCATAAGATTCCCTGAACTCTGCCTAAAGTTTGGTTATAAGTCATAGCATCTGCCTTGATATCCTACAGGGTAGAGCTTTTCAGAGGTCCTCTGTTGCATGCTCCTGTCCTGTTCCTGTGTTCCCCTTCTTTTGATGTCCATCTTCTTTGCCTTTCTGAATGGGTATTTAGCATTTTAAGAGTCCTCCTTTTTGATGAGTTTCTTTAGATATACATATTTGTGTAGGTTTATCCTATATTATATTTCTAATGTCCACTTATAAGTGAGTATATACCCTGTGTGTCTTTCTGCTTCTGGTATACCTCACTCAGTATCTTTTCCATTTCCCACCATTTAACTGCAAATTTCATGATTTCCTTGTTTTGTTTTGTTTTTTTTATTGCTGAGTAATATTCCATTGGGTAGATTGGTACATCTACCATGTATCCATTCCTCAGTTGAGGGGCATCTGGGTTGTTTAGAGGTTCTGGCTATTACAAATCTGGAGGTATCTCCATCCCTGATCTCAAGCTGTACTATAGAGTAACAGTACTAAAAACTGCAGGGTACTGGCATAGAAACTGACTGTTGGATCAATGAAATTGAATAGAAGACCCTGAAATAAACCCAAACACTTATGAACACCTGATTTTTGACAAAGATGTCAAAATCATTCAATGGAAAAAAGACAGCATCTTCATCATATGGTGCTAGTCTAATTGGATGTTTACATGTAGAAAAATGCAAATAGATCCATACTTATCACCCTGCACAAAACTAAAGTCCAAGTGGATCAAATACCTCAATATAAAACCTGACACAGTAAACCGCTTAGAAGAAAAAGTGGGGAAGAGCCTTGAACTTATTGCCACAGGAGACAACTTTCTGAAGAGAACACCAACAGCCCAGGCTCTAAGAGCAATAATCAATAAATGGGACCTCATGAAACTGAAAAGCTTCTGTAAAGCAAAGGACACGGTAGTCAGAACAAAATGACTGCCTACAGGATCTTCACCAACCCTGCATCTGACAGAGGGCTAATATCCAGTGTATATAAAGAACTCAAGAAGTTAAACAGCAACAAATCAAGTAATCCAATTTAAAAATGGGGTACAGAGCTAAACAGAGAATTCTCAATAGAGGAACATCGACTGGCTGAAAAACACTTAGAGAAATGCTCAACATCATTAGTCATCAGGGAAATGAAAATCAAAACAACCCTGAGATTTCACCTTACACCCATCAGATCAAAAGCTCAAGTGACAACACATGTTGGAGAGGTTGTGGAGAAAGGGGAATCCTCCTCCACTGCTGGTGGGAATGTAAACTTGTACAACCACTCTGGAAATCAATGTAGCACTTTCTCAGACAATTAGAAATAGCACTTCCTCAAGATCCAGCTATACTGCTCCTAGGCATATATCCAAAAGATGTTCAAGTACTTAATAAGGACATTTGCTCAACTATAGCTACTATTTTAATCTATGTTATAACATGAATGATTCTGTTGGGTTGGAATCTCTGGTTATCCTTCCCCTTCCCCCACATGACCCTGCAAATACCATTTCCCCCCACTCCTCTCTTTCTCTCCAACCCCGCCACCTTGGAAAGTCTTCAAGGACCAGTTCTTAATTTCCAATATTACAGGCATTCCTCATGGTTGTCCCAACCCCCATCATCTGAAGATGGCAGACCAAACCCTCTGCCCCATATAGCCATATCTGTGCACATGTCCAGTATGTGGTAGACAGGTCATTTTCCTTTGATTACGACCCTTAAAAGCTCTCTCTACCATAGTCTGGGTGTGAGTTCCTCTGTTCTCCTCCGCTGCAACTGGTGGACTCACCCAGGAGCTCCTATTTCCAAATAAATTTGCCCTTTTTAAATTTTTAATCTGACTTGAATTGGCTTATTTAGTGGGTGGAGATAACCTATCAGATTTTTTTTTATGTTTCCAAACATAAATAATACAAAATAATGTGAAGTAGGTCTAAGCTTTCAGTCTAACTTATCAAAGCTATATTTTTCAGGTTCTAATCTAAATTGACCAAAATGACAAGATTTACTTATTTTCTTATAACTGAATAATATGCTATGGTGAGATCATACCTGATCCTGTATGTCTCTGATATATGATAAATTTAACATGAATTTCTTTTGGAAGTAATTTTAGTAGGTTTTTCTTTGGAACTGAAAGATTTCTACCTGGAGGGAAAGGTTTAGGCCCACAAAACCTAGGAAACTAATGAAAGTTACAAGGCACATAAAAGTTATAAGATTCACAAGATCCTTTTCCAAGCTTAAAAGAACAGTAAATAGCTCTTTATATATACTGGATATGAGTCCTCTGTCAGATAAAGGGTTGGTGATGATTCTTTCCCAATCTGTAGGCAGTCTCTTTGTTTTGATGACCGTGTCCTTTGCTTTACAGAAGCTTTTCAGTTTCATGAGGTCCCATTTATTGATTGTTGCTCTTAGAGCCTGTGCTGTTGGTGTTCTGTTCAGGAAGTTTTCTCCTGTACCAATGAGTTCTAGGGTATTCCCCACTTTTTTTTCTAGCCGATTTAATGTGTCTGGATTTATGTTGAGGTCTTTGATCCACTTCGACTTCAGTTTTGTGCAGGGTGGTAAGTATGGATCTATTTTCATTTTTCTACATGTAGACATTTAGTTGGACCAGCACCATTTGTTGAAGATGCTATCTTTTTTCCATTGTATGATTTGGCATCTTTGTCAAAAATCAGGTGTCCATAAGTGTGTGGGTTTATTTCTGGGTCTTCTGTTCGATTCCATTGATCCACCATTCTGTTTCTATGCCAGTACCATGCAGTTTTTATAACTGTTGCTCTATAGTACAGCTTAAGATCAGGGATGGAGATACCTCCAGAAGATCTTTTATTGTAGAGGATTGTTTTAGCAATTCTGGGTTTCTTGTTATTCCATACGAAGTTGAGAATTTTTCTTTCCAGGTCTCTAAAGAATTGTGTTGGCAATTTGATGGGAATTGCATTAAATCTGTAGATTGCTTTTGGTAAGATGGCGATTTTTACTATGTTAATCCTGCCAAGTCATGAGCATGGGAGTTCTTTCCATTTTCTCATATCTTCCTCTAATTCTTTCTTCAGAGACTTGAAATTTTTTTCATACAAGTCTTTGACTTCCTTGGTTAGGGTTACACCAAGGTACTTTATGTCATTTGTGGCTATTGTGAATGGTGTTGTTTCTCTAATTTCTTTCTCAGCCCTTTTGTCTTTTGTATACAGGAGTGCTACTGATTTTTTTTGAGTTAATTTTGTATCTGGCCACCTTGCTGAAGGTGTTTATCAGCTGTAGGAGTTCCCTGGTAGAGTTTTTGGGGTCACTCATATATACTATCATATCATCTGCAAATAGTGATAATTTGACTTCTTTCTTTCCCATCTGTAAACCAAGTAATCCACTTAAAAAATGGGAACAGAGCTAAAGAGAGAATTCTCTGTAGAGGAATATCGAATGGCAGAGAAGCACTTAAAAAATGCTCAACCTCATTAGCCATTAGGGAAATGCAAATCAAAACAACTCTGAGATTTCATCTTACACCGATCAGAATGGCCAAGATGAAAAACTCAAGGAACAACACATGCTGGAGAGTTTGTGAAGAAAGGGGAACCCTTCTCCACTGCTGGTGGGAATGTAAACTGGTACAACCACTCTGGAAATCAATCTGGTGCTTTCTCAGACAACTAGGAATAGCGCTTCCTCAAGATCCAGCCATACCACTCCTAGGCATATACCCAAAAGAGGCTCAAGTACACAAAAAGGACATTTGCTCAACCATGTTTGTAGCAGCTTTATTTGTAATAGCCAGAAGCTGGAAACAACCCAGATGCCCCTCAACTGAAGAATGGATGCAGAAACTGTGGTACATCTATACAATGGAGTATTACTCAGCAATGAAAAATAAGGAAATCATGAAATTTGCAGGTAAATGGTGGGACCTGGAAAGGATCATCCTGAGTGAGTTGTCCCAGAAGCAAAAAGACATGCATGGTATATACTCAATCATATAAACATACAATATAGAATAAACCCACTAAAATCTGTACATCTAAACAAACTAAGCAAAAGAGAGGACCCTAACTAAAATGTTCAATCCCCATCCTGAAAGGCAAAGAGGATGGACATCAGAAGAAAAAGAAAATAGGAAACAACCTTGGAACCTGCCACAGAGGGCCTCTGAAAGCTTCTGCAGTATAGACTGTCAAAGCAGATGCTGAGCCTGATGGCCAACTGATGGGAAGAGTGAATGGAATTCTATGTAAGAAGTGGGAAATAGTAAGAGCTGGAGGGGACGGGAACTCCACAAGGAGAGCCAACAGAACAAGATAATTTGAACACAGGGAACTTCCCAGAGACTCATACTCCAACCAAGGACTATTCGTGGAGATGACCTGGAACCCCTGCACAGGTGTAACTCATGGCAGTTCAGTGTCCAAGTGGGTTACATAGTAATGGGAAGAGGGACTGCCTCTGACATAATCTGATTGGCCTGCTCGTTGATCACTTCCCCCTGAGTGGGGAGCAGCCTTATCAGGCCACAGTAGAGGACAATGCAGCCACTTTTGATGAGAACTGATAGACTAAGATCAGAAAGGAGAGGAGAACCTCCCCTATCAGTGAACTTGGGGAGTGGCATGCATGCAGAAAGGGGAGGGAGGGTGGGATCGGGAGGGGAGGAGGGAGGGACTTATGGGGGGATACAAAATGAATAAAGGGTAATTAATAAAAAATTAAAAAAAAAGAATGCTTAATTACTGCAGTTTAGCATACCTGATGCTTACACATCTATATAATTTCTAGCCTTCTCCTTACAGGTGCAAAATAAAAAGGGTGAATTAAATGAATTTTCTTCCAGACAAGTTTCAAGACAATTTAGGTTCTGCCAATCAGACATTTGTATGTGACAACTGTATATGAAAGACAGCACAGGTATTCTTGTATTAAATGCCTAATCTAGCTATATTTTTTCTTTTTTTTTTTTTTTTTTTTAGTTTGTTTTGTGTTTTACTTTCAGAGGATATTATTTTTTTATTTGTGTGTATGTATGTGTGCCTGTATTCATGAACGTGCACCAATACAAAAAACAGACAGAAAAGTTGTCAAACACCCTGGAGCTGGAGTTACAGTTGATATTGTGGTGCTGAGAGCTAAACTTGGGAACTCTGTAGGCACATGAGGCATTGTTAACTACTGAGCCATCTCTCCATCCCCTTGCTGACTTTTTGTGTTCCCAGTCTCATGTGGTCATGTTTTGCTTTCACTCTACTAGCAACATAATTTTTAGGGTATTTTTGTAAGTCACGTTATAATATTTTAGAACAAATAATATTGAACATATAGTATTATGTTTTGGGTCTATATCTGAGAAATATTATCTTCATAGCTATGTGATTTCAAAAATGCCTGAATACTCCAATAGTTAATGAAAGACATTTTTCTATTCTAATTCATACTTGCTCAGTCATAAGAGATATTGGAACTTAGGGGTGTTATATTTATACATTTTCTTTTGAAAACTGGAAATAACTTTTGTTCATTAATATAAATGAATGATTATATCATTTAAACATTTTTAACAATATTTGGGAGATCTTAATTAATGCTGTTTTAGTTTATATGCATCTGTATATCATAATGTAGATCTTAATAGTATCAGTTTCTTAGGTTTCAAAGTAATTTATTTGGATCTGGCCAACAAAGGGAATTATATTGTTACATATTATAATGAAAATGTTTTAATACATGAGATATATGAAAAAAAAAAGAACAGTAAATAATTACTGAGAAGAGGAGAGTGTCTTCAGTGGGAGTGGCCTGCACATAAAGTAGAGCGCTTTAGAAATGCAAAAGTTCGGATTTATCCCCTACACTGAAGTGGAACATCTAAAAATGTTAAGTTCCTGTGAATGGCCCCTGCTTTTGTAACTAATCCAATAAACGTACTGACTCATCAAGTTAGACACGAGCAGAATCATTTCTTTGTCATCAGTGTCCTAAATCAGGAGAACAGACACTTTCGCTTGACTCCAGGGGGCATGGGTGGGGGGAAATCACACAATTGTGTTGGTAGAAAAACATTGAACTGTAAAACTAAATATACATATGGGAGTAGCCTGATGGGCTTTAGTGATTTTGCTGAACATCATGGTGAAGCACAATCTTTAAAATGTAGATGAGGCTCTGGTAGATCTGAATTGACTGGGTTCAGAATCATAAAGCAATCAAGGATGGACAAAAAGGGATAAAGAAGAATGGTTCTGCTCACTCAAAAGCAAACATGACAGGACATATGTCAGGCTCAAATTTACACAGCAGGAATGGAAAGGAAGGCCAATGTAGTGCTAATAATAAGCTTCTTGAGGCTCTAAAGCCTGAGAAACATTCATGGAAGCAAAAGTAATTTAACAAAAATCCTCTAGGTAAAAACAAAAATATTAAGTTTCTCTTAGGGCTGGGCAGTTATTTCCCAGTATATTTCTCCCCCAACAGCAGAGTATAGTGTGAACGGGGATTGTTCACATGCCCTTTCTGAAGCCAGGTGTAGGTAATGAAAAGGCAAGGGAAGACAAAGTTGGAAAGAGCATGTCCCCATGCCCTCTTATATCTGAGTTAAACTTAGCAATACAAACTAAACACATTAAGACCATTGGAAGTGTGAAGTCACCATCCTACAACATTGATATCCCATTTTGAGAGACTAGAAAACTCTCTAAAATGTCTATGGGTTATAGAGTATCAATTGGGTGTCCTTGTTTTCTTTCTACTGGTATGAGCAACACTATGAACAAAAGAAAATTGGAGAAGAAAAAGTTAATTTACATTACAGCACTCAGTTTATAATGAAATGAAGTCAGGACAGAAACTCAAGGCAGAAAACTGGTGGCAGGAACTAAAGCAGAACAATGGAGGAATGCTGTTTCCTGGCTTTCTCCCTATGCTTTTCTCGGCTTGTGTCTGTTATATAACTCAATGCTATTGGCCTTGGGTTAAAACCACCTATACAATTGCCTAGACTTTCCCATATTAATCACTAATCAAAAATGCCTCCATGGATTTTCCTAAAAAGCATTTTATGCAGGCATATTCTCAATTGAAGTTCCCTCTTCCAGGATGACCTTAGCTCATCTCAAATGTAGGAAAAAACCAAAACAAAACCTAGCACAATGAGGTTGTGTTTCCTATCTATGTGGTGGTGTCCATCATTGTCCTTTAACAATAAGTAGTTGCTAAAAATATATTGGTTTTTGGGGTTTTTTTTTTAGTACTTCTAAGACCCCACAAACTATGAGGCTATTGGCAGTGATGTTGGTTGTCTGTCTGAACTAAATGGTAGCACTTTATTACTGAAGACTCCATAAGCTCCAGCTGGTAGTTACCTACAATCTCTTTGTTACTGGCTAGATTTCATCCTGCTAAAAGGTGCCATGGAAACTGTTGGTGGAGTATTGTCATCAGTTTTCCTACTCGGTAATAGATTCTGCATGCTTCTCCCAACATCAACATGTTCCTTATAATGTATCTCCTAGTAAAATAGTGACACAATTGCTATAGGTACAGCCATGTACTTTCTCACTTTACAGCCCATTTTACAGGAAAGAACTATCTTATTCTATAAGATACAATAAGATACAACAAAAGACATGTCACTGGAGAAAATATTGAGCCTAGTGGGAAGGTAATTGCTGATGTTTTTTTTTTTTTAAAAAAACTATGTAATGTGTTTCAAACTGCATTCTTAACTTATGTTTACTCTCACAGAATACAGCAGCTTCTGTTATGCACTTGAAGAGAGGCTTCTTATTTTGCAATAGGTAATGGCTATGGTACAGACTCATAATGGGTTAAAAAAACTAATCATAATTTATTGAGCTATAGAGGGTTAATGCTTATAAAGACATTCACACAAATAAATGTATAAATAAAGAGACTCATAGCCAAACTTTGGGCAGAGTGCAGGGAATCTTATGGAAGAAAGGAGAGATAGAAAGATCTGGAGGGGACAGGAGCTTCACAAGGAGAGAAAAAAAAATATCTGGGCCCAGGGGTCTTTTCTGAGACTGATACTCCAACCAAGGACCATTCATGGAGATAACCTAGAAATCCTGCACAGATATAGCTTGTGGCAGCTCAGTCTCCAAGTGGGTACCCTAGTAAGGGGAACAAGGTCTGTCTCTGACGTGGACTCAGTGGCTTGATCTCTTATCACCTCCCCCTGAGGGAAAAGCAGCCTTAACAGGCCACAGAAGAAGACAATACAGCCAGTCGTGCTGAGAACTGATTGACCAGGATCAGATGGAAGGGGAGGAGGACCTCCCCTTTCAGTGGACTGGGGGAGAGGCATGGGAGGAGATGAGGGAGGGAAGATGGGATTCGGAGAGGACAAGGGAAGGGTCTACAACTGGGATATAAAGTTAATAAATTGTAATTAATAAACAATGAATAAATTTAAAAAAAATTAAATAAAACATATTCCTATAAGAATCAGGGAACATCCATCAGGGGAGAGAGGAATATAAGACAAAAGGGAAGATTCCTCTGAACATAATAGGTCATGTATAATAGAGAATTACTTACAAGACTTAAAAACCAAATGAAACTTAAAAGACTCAGGAAGGTCATTAAACACACAAGATTAACAAGGCCTCTATTCAAGTTAGTACAAACAGTAGCAGTTATTGAAAAATATGATACTCTTCAGTGGAAGCTTAAACTTGGGCAGAGTTTCAGAGACTGAATTTTCACAGGGGATGAGCCTTTCAGTGATGTAACAGTGTTTAAATCAGACAAACTTCTGTAAGTAACCTGTGTATTAGTTACTTTCATGTTGCCTTGTTAAGAAGCCATGACCAAGGAAATTTATAGAAACAAACAGTTTGGGCCTCAGGTTTCAGGGGGTTAGAGCCTATCATGATGGTACAAAGGCAGGACTGCTAGAAGAGCTGAGGGCTTCCACCTGGAGACACAACCACAAGGTAGAAAGAATAAGAAATGGGAATGGTATAACATTTTTGAAACCATGAAGTGTGCCCTAATTAACACACCTCCAAAAAGCCAGATGTCCTAATTCTTCCCAAACAGCTCCTCCAAGCAGGTCCAAATTCTCAACTATATGAGTCTACAAGGACTAGTCTCATTCAAAAAACCATAAGTAGTCTTTCTGTAACACCAAGAAACTAAGTATGGCCAAGTCTTACCTAGTGTTTAAAGCACATACAGAAACTGCCTTTTCTAACACACATCTAAGTGCTAATGCTAACTGGTCTAAGCTGATTTATTCACACTCTTATATGACATCACATCATAAATTTTGCTCATCTTCCTCATTATCACAGTTCTGCAATTAGTTGCTAGGAAGCAGAGACTCTTCTTTCTTTTCTTCATTACCCTGAACTCTATCCAGCATCTTACAAATGCACTTTCTGTAATCTATGAATTAAATATGAATATGTAAGTATCATTAGGCAATAACTTATTAATCTATAAATATTTTATAACACCTTTATTATGTATTCTGCTGAACTATGTGGTGTTTGCTATTTAAGAAGATTATTATAATATGATATGATATGTTATTTTTTTCTCATCAATTATTTGACAAACTCAGAAACACAATTTGACTGAAGTGATCACTTCTTGGTTCTCTGCTGATCAAAGAAAATGCCAGATTCAATAATCCTCACCACTTCTATTTTGAATGACTACTATAACTTTTCTTGTCATTAGTGTTTATGTAGTAGTGCCATGCTTATTATTCTATTCCTGGGAAGAGACACCATGACCAAGGCAATAGTTTTTTTTTCTTATTTATTAATGTATTCACTTTACATTCTAATAACAGTCCCCTCCTTCCTCTCTTTTTGCCCACCCTCCAACCTATTTCACCCTTTTCCCCCTCACCTTCTCCACAGAAAAAGGGAATTCCCCTTCCCTGTACCAACCCACCCCAACAAATAAAGTCTCATCAGGACTAAGCCAGACAAGACAGCCCAACTAGGGGAAAATGATCCAAAATCAGGCAACAGAATTCATCTCAGAGACAGACCTTGCTCCAATTACTAGGGAACCCTCATGAAGACCAAATGTCCATTGTTATTCCCAGATCTTAGGATCCCCAAAGACCACCAGGAACTGGACCGTGTATGAAAGAGAAAATAACTTTATTAGGCTTAAGCTTGGGTTCTCAGCCATCACCAATGCAGTGGATCGAGAAGAGAGAACCCCGAGCATCTGCAAGACAGGGTTTTTATTGGGGTTTGAGCAAGTACAGGGAATTTCCAGCTTAGCATTTACATTATTGGGTGTCATTTAGCAAGGGCAAGCTTGTTACAAAGTGATTGGCTGACTAACATAACTAATATTGAGCAAGCCATCTATTTTCCTGTATCCTGAATGTTCTACTACAAGATAAAATAAGGTTGCCTACAACAGATGCCCCACCCTGAGATAAGGTACCCTCCCATTCTTGTGGTTATCTCCAGGCTGTTCCTTGAGTGGGGGAATTTATGTTCTTCTTCCTGGAATTGGTGACCTATGAGCTAGTGTTATTTTAAAGTCAGGTCTGGTCCTAAAATGGAGAAAAATGAAGGTTATGTCATTCTCTCACCATTAGCTGCATTTAAATCCAGCCTGTGCAAGCTCCGTGGTTGGTGGTTCAGTCTCTGTTAACCTACATGGCCATAGGTTACATGACTCTGTCTTCTTGGGGAGTTCTTGTCCCCTCCAGGTCCCTCCTTCCTTCCTCCAACTCTTCCGAAAGACTCCCGGAGTACCACCTAATGTTTGGCTGTAGGTCTCAACATCTCTCTCATTAACTGCTGGATGGAGCCTCTCAGAAGGCAGTTATGCTAGGCTTCTCTCCCATGCAATGGATCTCAATTGGGGCCAGTCACTGGCCATTCCTTCAATCTTTGCTCCATCTTTATCCCACACATCTTGTAGGCAGGACTATTTTGGGTTGAAAGTTTTGTGGGTGTGTTGGTGTCCCCCTCCTTCCACTGGAAGTCCTGCCTGGCCTTAGGAAGTGGCCACTTTAGTCTCCATATTTCCTGTTGCTAGGAGTCTCAGCTAGAGTCCCTCCCATATCCTCCTAAAAGCCCAACCCACGTCAGATTTCCCTCTTGTCCAGGGATGTGTCCCATTGCTCTCCTTGATCTATCCCAGCCCTCTCACCTCCCACCCCAGGACTCCTCATCCTTTCTTTCCCGCTCCGCCTTCTTCTCCTACCCCCTTCTCTTTTCCATGCACTTAAAATGTCTATTTTATTTCCTTATTCTGAGTGAGATTCAAACACTCTCCCTGTGTCCTTGTTACTTAGCTTCTTTGGGTCTGTGGATTGTAGTATGGTCCTGTACTACATGGCTAATTCCCAGTTAGAAGTGACTAGAATAGCCGGGTCTTGAGGTAGAACTATTCCCAATTTTCTGAGAAAAGTGCCAGGTTGATTTCCAGAGTGATTGTAAAAGTTTGCACTCCCACCAGAGCTGGAGGAGTCTTCCTATTTCTCCACATCCTCTCCATTATGTGCTGTCACTTGAATTTCTGATCTTGGCCATTCTGATAGGTATAAGATGAAACCTCAGGGTCATTTTGATTTGCATTTCCCTGATGACCAAGGACACTGATCATTTCTTTAAGTGACTCTCAAACATTCGAGATTCCTCTCTTGAGAATTCTCAGTTTAACTCTATACTCCATTTAATAATAGGGTTATTTGGTGTGTTGGTGTTTAATTTCTTGAGTTCTTTATATATTTTGAATATTGTCTTCTGTGGGACGTTCAGTTGGTGAATTTCCGCATTCTGTAGGCTGCCATTTTGTCTTATTGACAGTGTCCTTTGAAGAAGCTTGAAGAAGCTTTTCAGTTTCATGAGGTCCAGTCTATTAATTGTTAATCTTAGAGCCTGAGCTGTTGGTGTACTTTTCATGAAGTTGTCTCTGGTACCAACTTTTTATTCTATTAGATTTGGTGTATCTGGTTTCATGTTGAGGTCTTAATCTACTTGGACTTAAGTTTTGTGCAGAGTGATACATTTGTCTGTTTTTATGTCAATATTATGTGTTTTTTATTACCATTGTTTTGTATTACAACTTAAAATCAGGACTGGTGATAATCACCACACTATCCTGGGTTTTTAATTTTTCTATATAAAGTTCAAAATTGCTCTTTCAAGGTTGAAAAAGCATTGTGTTAGAATTTTGATGGGAATTGCATTGAATCTCTAGATTGCTTTTGGTAAGATGGCCATTTTTACCAGGTTAATCCTACCAATCCATGAATATGGGAGATCTTTCCATCTTCTGATATCATCTTCAATTATTCCTTTAGAGTCTTGAAGTTCCTGTTTTACAGGTCTTTCACCAGTTTGGTTAGATTTACACCAAGGGAATTTATGTTATTTGTTGCTATTGTAAAGGGTCTTGTTTCCCTAACTTTTTCTCGGCCCATTTATCATTTGTATAGAGGACAGTTACTGATTTTTTTTTTTTTTTTTTTTTTTTAGTTAGTTAATTTTGTATCCAGGTACTTTGCTGAAGGTGTTTATCAGCTGTGGGTGTGCTGTGGCAGAATTTTTGAGATCACATATGTATACTATCATATCATCTACAAATAGCTATAGTTTGATTTCTTCCTATCCGATTTGTGTCCCCTTTATTTATTTATTTATGTATTTATTTATTTATTTATTTATCTATTTATTTATTTATTTATTTGTTTTATAGCACTAGCTAGACCTTTAAGTACTTTATTGAAGAGATATGGAGAGAGTGGGCATCCTTGTCTTGTTCCTAATTTTAATAGAATTGAATTACATTTCTTTCCATTTAATTTAATGTTGACCATTTGCTTGCAGTGTCTTGCCTTTACTATGTTTGGCAATGGGCCTTGGATTCCTGCTCTATCCAAGACTTTTATTGTGAAGGGGTGTTGGATTTTCTCAAAGGCTTTTTTTAGCATCTAGTCAGATGATCATATGGTGTTGTTTTTGTTTTTCTTTCAGTTTGATTATTTGGTAGATTGCATGATGGATTTTCATATATTGAACTACCCCTGCATCCCTGGTGTGAAGCCTGCTTGAACATGGTAGATGAGTGGGTGTTTTGATTCTCTTTGTGAATATTTTATTGGGATATTGGTCTGAAATGTTCTTTCTTGGTTGAATCTTTGTGTGGTTTTGGTATCAGGGTGAATGTAGTTTCACAGAATGAGTTTGGTCATGTTCCTTTTGTTTCTATTTTGAAGAATAGTTTGAGGAGAATTGGTATTTGCTCTTCTTCAAAAGTCTGGTAGAATTCTGCCCTAAAACCATCTGGCCTTGGGATTTTTCTATTTTTTATTATTACCTCATTAATTACAATTTATTCAATTTTTTAGTTGAGATATTTTAATGACTGCCTCTACTTCCTTAGTGGTTATAGGACTATTTTGATTGTTAAATTGATCTTGATTTAACTGCAATCTAGTGGAATCTATCAAGAAAATCATTTATTTCATTTAGACTTTCCAATTTTGTGGAGTACAGCCTTTTAAAATAAGACAAAGTGATTTTTTTCTTTTCTTTTCTTTTTTTTTTTTTTTTTGGCTTTTTTTGTGGGGCTTTCAGACACTGGGACTAAGGAGCATACATGATCTGGACTTAAGACCCCTGCACACTTGCAGCTGATAGGCAGCTTGGTTTTCATATACTATGCTTGGTGAGTGGAGCTGTTGTGACAGATTTTCGAGACCCCAAAAGACCACCAGGAATGAAGCTTGCTGCAAAACACATGAGGATCTTTTTATTACAAGCTAGCTCAGCTCATACACTCTCACCAGTGAAGCGATTGAGAGCTGAGTGCCTCCTACTCAAGTTAGATATGTGATTTAAAGAGTTCGGGTCCCTCTCAGCATGCCCAAAGCTGTGGGGGGTGGATTCCTGCCTGGCAAGCCTCTGTTGGTCGAAACACAAAAGGTGATGTTGCATTTTGAATTGATTGGCTATAGGAAGATCCCCAAAATATTCCTAGGGAAGAGGGGCAAGTTTTCCTAGCAACTGTATCTCTACTGGGCAGGAAAAGAATGCAGTAAGGCTGGTCCCCCCTCTCGCCCCCTGCAGGCAGTTAGACATTTCTCCACCTGGCTGATCTTCGTTCAGGCTTGTGCTTTAAACTTTAAACCAATATCCAAAATTCTTTGGTCTCTCGGGGGGGGGGGGGGGCTGCTGTTTCTAACATGGACTCTATTTCCTGCTTTTGGATCACTTACCCCTGTCAGCGATGGGTTGATGAGATGCCTGGCCTCAGGGGATGAAGATATGTTCAGTCTTGATGTGACTTGATGTGTTGGGGAAGGTTGATATGGGGTGGGAGGGAGGCTCTCCTTTTTTTTTTTGGAGGGGGAAAAGGGAAGGAAAGGCTGGGAGGGCAGGGAGGAGGGGGCACCCTTTAGATGTAAAGTAAATTTAAAAAATAAATTAAAACAAACAAAACAATAATAACAACAAAGAGTGTAAGAGCCAGAGAGGATGGAAGATACCAGGAGAACAAATCCCTCTAAATCAACTGAGCAAAGTTCATATGAACTTACAGAGACTGAAGCACCAAGCACAGGGTTGACACAGGTCTGTCCAAGGTCCTCTCTACATATATGTTACTGCTTTTATTTTAATATTTTTATGGGCTCCTGAGTGTATGAAGAAACTGGTATCTGATTCTCATTCTTTCTCTTATGACTCTTTTCCTTCTGTTGGTTTGTCTTGTCCAATTTGATGTCAATATTTTTTGTTTTATCCTTTCATATTTTTTGTTATGTTTGTTGTTAAACAAAAAAAAGTACATATATATATATATATATATATATATATATATATAAAGAAGAATATAAAGTAAAATAAAGGAAGAATCTTTGTTGTCACAGTTTTTACTGGTATAATTAGAATCCAAGCATGTGACATCTCTCCTTGATGTGTAGGCTAAGAATATTCATTTTCCCTTGTAGAAACAAAATGAAACACCAGAATCCTTGTGGTGACCTGAATCCCATCTTCTGCATCTCTAAAAACCTCTCTGACTTAGTTTCTTGATTAAATTTATGCCACATGAGTAGACTCTTCCACAGACCTGCATCTTCTTTACATTCCTACACAGTATAGTGAATTATAACCTCAGAATATTTGAGCTTGGCATTGGCACTGACAATTCTATGTAAAATATCCTTATACCAAACATGTATAAACCTTGGTCCCTCACCTCTTTGTTCTATGATTTCCTTTTGCTCGAGGCTATAGTTTATGTGCCTTCTGACACTGATGATATTGACTTGTAGCAAGGACTTCACCTAGCCCCAGAGAAGGGCCTGCCTTCTATGGAGGTGTGCCCCCCAGCCCTGTGTTCTCTTTCAGGGCTCAGTCTCTTTTCCTTCTGCTTGGCCTTCTAGTCTCACCACAGCAGGTATTCCTAGTTCTTTCGTTGCTAATAGATGACGCTTCACTGCAAAGATTTATGCTCCTCACCTGGCATTTCACCTTGGAACCTTTCTGTTGCTGTTGAGGTTATGTATGCGCCCTTGTTGACTCGAATGGATGAGAACAGACACACACCGGTATATAGGGAATGCAGGTGTTTTATGAACTAATTTCTTCTCATCCTTTATATTCTGAATATTTTTTTTCAAGGAGACCACTGTTTCTAAGTAAGTTCTCTCAGGAGATTTCTGGAGAGGAGCAAATGACAGAATTTGACAATATTCAAGGTGATATCTTACAAAAAGAGTGAACAAACTATAGCTTGGAGTGCAATCCAGCATGACACACAGTTTATAAATAAAATTTGAACCTGAGAAACACTCATTGATTTCTCTCTTGCCTGTAGCTCGCTCTGAACTATTTCATTTGTCTGCAGAACTCAGCAGATACAAAAGAAAACCAATGGCCTCTAAACCTTAAAATGCTTACCTTATGTCCCTTTTCCTTAAATAATGTGATACCCACCACTGTTGATTGAGTTTCTGACAACAGTTAGTGAGAGCATGTGCATGTGGGGGGCAGGGCATTCTTACTTCTACTCTGCCTTCTCTGCAAGGATTCCAGCAAGGCTATTTTCAGAGCACTTGCCTGTAATTCAGTGATGAGCCACACAGTGCTAATAGTCTCTTTCACCGACATCCTTCCCTTCCTGTTCAAGTTTATTTCCTAATATTTCAGCTCTTTTCCAGAAAAATAGAAAGAACACAGAAAGTTTATTTTGATATTTTCAGTCAAACACAACGTAAGATTTTAGTAACTCCTAACACTCCAGATTTCCCTGCTCTTTTTTTTTTTTTCTTTTTACCTATTGGGGTTGTTTTGATCTGAATATGAATTGCTGCCCTGCCAGAGGTTTATATGTTTGAACAGTAGGTTCTCATACAGTATGGCTGTTATGAAAGGTTGTGGAGCTTTTAAATGGTGGATAAAACTTGTGGGCAGGCCTTGAGGTCATATGGCCTAAATCCACTTCCTACCCTCTGTCTGCTTCCTATCACTGGCATAATGTGACTAGATTCCTGCTGTGTGGACTTTGTTACAATAAAATATGGCATCCCTCAAACCATAAGAAAAGTAAGACATTCCTTTTCAAACTTACTTCTTAGCACCCAAAGGCAACCCAGTCCCACCACTGGAAACTTGGTTTGGCTACAAAAGATGGGCTAGTTCAGTCCATGTAATCTCCATTACTAGAAGGCCTCATTAAGATCACCCTTAGAGATTCCAGAAAGTTTCCACTCTACTAAATTTCCATCCCTACCCCCCAAATGCCCTGAATCCCAGCTACCTCCAAGGACATCTCAGTAAGCTATATTCTAGGAATTCATGTCAGAAAATAAAAATGAGCAATAGGAACATTCAAACACAATTTAAAATATCATATTGTTTGACATAGTGTTGCCTTAGGTGAATATAGCATTTAAAATGTCCTGCTCATATGTGACAGCAAATGATACATTGTGAAGTAGAAATCTCACTTCAACTCTCTCAATATCTATTAGAAAGGTGAACTCCAAACATTTGAATGAACAACAACAACAAAAAATCAATTATCACTAATTTATAAACAGCTGCAAGATGATTTTACATGCTTGACCATAATAGTCAAATTCAAATATCATCTGAGATTCCATTTGCCTGAGTGTCAAATTAAAATTAAGCCATCTGCAATTATATCTCATATTTTACATGTCTGGAGAATTTGTTATCATACTAGAAATTGAAATGGAGAAGATAGGCAAAGGTGGGAAGCTTCAAAACCACCGTTCACTCTGGATACCCACTGTTCATTCTGCATTTCTGTTTTCATAAAATTAGAATAGTAGATCATTTCTTTATCTCAAACTCTGTGATGATTCCAGAGGAGAAATAAAAAATTCTCCTTGAATATATCACACATACAAAGAAAGTATATATGCGCATATACTTTAATAAATCCTTTTGTTATTTGTTCATCAATTGATAGACATCTTAGATTGCATTCTCTAGCTCTTGTGTTGAATCATAATGAACACAAATGTTTTTTGCAGCGGGATATATGTTCTATGGGTAATGCCCATGGATTGTAAAGCTTGGTCATATGGTAGTTCAATATCTAGCTGTTCCATTATTTAATGCCTAGACTTATTTTTGTAGTGGTTGCACTTGTTTACATTCTGACCAATATTGTTTAAGAGTTATGCTTTCTTTACCTTCAAGTCAGCATCTGTCCTCATGTGTACTCCTAATTTTGGCCATTCCGATTGTGGTGAGATAGAATCTTAAAGTTATTTTAGTCTGTATCTCACTGATAGCCAAAGATGTCAAATGTATTTTATTTTTACTTTTAATTGTTGGCAAGCCATTGTTTTTATTTTTCCCTTTCATTGAAAATAGATTCTTTTCTAGTATATTTTTTCATTACACTTTCCCTTCCTCTACTTTTTCCATTCCTCTCCATATCCTTTCTCTTTTTGTCTCTCATGAGTGAGGACTAAAAACAAAACAAAAGAAAAACCAAGCTTCTAAGAGATAACAACAAAACAAAATAAAAGAAGATATACAATGATAAAACAAAAACAATAATATCAAGTTTGGACAAGGCATAGCAACAGAAGGAAAAATTCCAAGAGAACTCACAGACTCAGAAACATACTCCTTGTTCACACATTCAGGAGACTCATAAAAATAATAAATGAAAAGCTATAATATATAAATAAAAGACCTGGTGGAGACCCTTGTCGGCCTATGTTTGCTGCTTTGTGAGTTCATGTTAGCTTTGCTCAGTTAAATTACGATGCTTTGTTCTCCTGGTGTCTTTCATCAAGATGGAATTCTAAAGCGGTCTTAACGTGTATTCCACTGATACATATGGAGGTAGAACTTTTTTTTTATTATCCGTCTTGTTTCTTTCAAGGCAGGGTTTCTCTGTGTAGCCTTGGATGACCTGGACTTACTTTGTAGACCAGGCTGACATCAAACTCACAGAGATCGGCCTGCCTCTGCCTCCCTGAGTGCTGGGATTAAAGGCATGCATCACCTTGCTTGGCTGATGTTGTACATTTAAAAAAAAAAAAAAATGACTAGGAACTTTTTGTTTTGTTAATTTTTTGTTCAGTTCAATGGCCTATTTTTAAGTAGTTATTTCTTTTCTTGGTGTTTAGTTATTTATGGTAATTTTCATATTCCAGATACTAATTTACTCTCATATTTATAACTGGCAATTTTTCTTCCATTCTGTAGGCTGATATATTACTTTATTGGAATTTTTTAATGTATCGAGGCTTTGCTTACCTTTATTTCACAAAGTAAAAGTATCATAAAACTGGCAATAATTACTAATTATCGTCTAGAATAGGTTGGGACCCTTTAGGGATCAAAGGAGACTTTTATAGGTGATGCATATCAGATATCCTGCCTATCAGGTATTTACACTACAATTCATAAAAGTAGCAAAATTAAAGTTATGAATAAGTAACGAAAATAATTTATGATTAGGGGTCACAACAACATGAAGAGCTGTGTTAAAAAGTCACAGCATTACAAAAGTTAGGAACTATTGCCTTTGAGCTTTCAAAAGCCCACATCAAACCCTAGAGTCTTCAAAGAAGTTTTTGTTTTGTATGCTAGTAGCAAGTATATTCTTAATTATATATTATATCATAATGTGTAAACTTTATAAAAACTTGGATTTTTATTTATAATATTAATTACTTATAGATTATTTAGAGCACTGAGACCTTCTTTAAAAGCACTAAAGATCGTGTAGGTGTTGAAGAAAAGGAGTTTGAAAAGTGTTGAATTAGGGATGCACTCAAGAGTGAATAATCGTTAAACACTCAATCGACTGATAGTAAAAATCTGTTCCACATATACAAGGAGATATATTCCAGCTGTAAGGAAAGATGAAATTATAAGATTCATGGGCAGTTGGATGGAGCTGGAAAAAAAAGACATTCAGAGTGATAAAAACAAAACTTAGAAAGATAAAGGCTCTATGTTCTTTCTCATATGAGGATGAACATATTGACTCTTCAGACACACATCTTAAAATTGGAGTACACAAAGACGGCAGAAAGAGCCATGGGGATTTCAATAGAATAGGGACAGATGGCATGAAATGGGGAATTACAGTGCTGCAGCAGGAAAGGTTAGACAGTGTGGATTTGGTGAGGCAAGGAGAGGAGGGAGTATATGGAAGGTCAACTAATACTAACAACCTTTGAAACTTCTATTTGGAAACCTACTGAGGTAGAGGCTTACTAAAATAAATGGAGTTATCTTTTCATGGGGGAACAATACCTATCATGGACTTTATAAGATTTTAAATAAAAGGGCTATTGTGCCTGATGGATTACCATTTTACTTATTTCTTTCTTATTTTTAGTTGTCGATCTCTGTGGTCCAAAAGACCACCTTCAAACAATATCCTCTGATGACAATGTTTTGGTTACCTTCCAGGATTTGGGAGTAAAACACCATCGCTGAAGATATCACATAATTGAGGAATAGTGTGTCGAAAGCATGTTGGTCCTTACAGGGAAGCTTTATCCATAATATTAGCTTTCATAGTACTAGAAAGTTCAATGTATACTACAAGGGGAAAAAAATGAGGGCTAAAGTTATGTTTTAGGTTTAAGTTGCTGGTCTTAGGAGATTTATAAGACAAAAAAGCCTCTATCCTGTAAGGCCCACTTGCACAAGGACGGAAAAGTTCCTGGAATGTTGAGGCTTATAACAAGCCATGTGTTTTCACTTCAGTAATCAAGGTTGTTTGTCTCAAATACACAAGATGCATTTGGTACTAGGAGGGAAATTTGTAAGCAGGAAGTATAACAAGATATATCCTAGCCTCTGGTTGGATGAAGGTGGGAATATGTGGATTTAAGAGTTCTGCCTTTATAAGTCACTATTTCATGTATTTGGAACTATTTGTGACTCCTAGGTATGGATCTGGTCTGTGTCTGTCTTCCTGACCAGTATTTAATAAAGTCTGGTTCAAATTGGCTCAAAAATTTGTGGTAAAGATCCTATTCTCACCTGGTTGGATTAACAAAAAGTCCTCAAAATGGTTACACAGGTATGAACACTGTGAATTACAATATCATTTGGTCTGGCAAGATATGCCAAGTGGTACAGGTGACATAAATGCTAATTGAATTACCTGATGCTTTCTGATTTGATAGAAAATGTGTTCCATAGGAAGAAACTCATTCCTAGCACCTTTAATTGAACCACAAAACAATGACTGGCAAGAACATAGCCCTACTGGAGAATTTTCTAGTATTATCTTTCTCAAGGAATATAGCAATAAACTATTTGAGTTCTCATCTTTGCACCTATAGATTAGTGAGCTCTCAAACATGATCAAATAAACTCCCCTTTTTAGTTGGTGGCAGTCAATGCAAAGACCCAAAGCTAGTCAATGTGCAGAAAATAACAGACTGTAGACTACTTAGGTCTCATTGTATAGCAGTTTCCTTTGAGGTAAAAATCTTCCATTTTGGAAAAAAAGAAAAAAAAATTTTAAGAAGCATTTCCCACCATTTACTCTTGTTATCAAAAATAGTTCAACTCTTCTTGCAAAACAAAAAGAAAATCGTACATACTGGACACATTCATCACATTTTTCTTCCTATGGCTTTAGCCTACCCTGCCCCACCAAAAGAGATCAAAAAATTTTCGTTTTTGTTTTTGTTTTGTTTTTTGTTTTTTTAAAAAGCCCAATGACAACAACAAAACAACTATCTGACACATTCACAGAAAATGACACCAGGATACACTACAAAACAGGAGGTGTCATCTGCTCTGTGTCCAAAGGATTTTTCTCATAGAAGTAAGTCAGAAACTAAAAAGGGGACAGAACTCATAAATATTTGGAGCATAAACAGCTTAACATTTGTGGTCTAACAGAATTTATTTGTTCACTTTTTTAAAAGACCAGATTTCTTGAACATTCTAATGAGAGGGAAATTTTCTCTCATAATACTGCTGATTTAAGAAATGCTACATACATAAAAAAATTCTTAAGATATAATATTTTCAGGGATGTGAAACAAAACAATGTTTTAAGGGCAAGTGAAAATATTCAGAAAAGCTCCCAAAGACAAGTAAACAACTCAAAATACCTACAGGGCCAGGTACTGGTGGCAACATGTCTTTAAATTGAGCGAGCACTCAGGAGACAACGACAGGCTGATCTCTGGGTGTTCAGGGCCAGCAAGTTCTACAGCATGAGTTCCCAGATAGACCAGGCTAAACAGAGAAAGACAGTCTTGAAAAATAAACAAACAAATAAACAAACAAAAATAGCCTGAGGATGGCTCTGATACTGATATTTATTAATGAGGTCTCACCATCTCAAGAGTATATGAACAGTAAAAATTACTGAACATCACTCTCAGCAAGTCCCACTGCTTGAAAGAAGCAGAGGCTACACAAGTGGTCTGAAAGAAGAAGAGGTGAGCCAAACTAGCTAGAGGAAAGAAAAAGACTCCCCAAACTTCCTGAAAGAGGATTGGACCAAAGGGTGCACCTACAAAGGTCATTCTGCAACATGCTGAGTTGTCTGCAGGCTCTGAAGCATAGTTAAGTTTTCCGACTCTCTCAAGCTGTCACTCATGTAGGGGTGGCTCTTGCCGATGCAGTTGTCTCTGAGTTACTTAAGCTTCTGTAAATAACCTTGGCAATGCTTTCCAAGTTGGACTTTGTTGTTATCCAGGATTTGGTCTTTACTTCCTGAGTGAAGTGGGTGAGTTAACATTTGTCCAGGTCTCCCC
Source organism: Psammomys obesus (assembly GCF_907164565.1). Classification (NCBI taxonomy): domain Eukaryota; kingdom Metazoa; phylum Chordata; class Mammalia; order Rodentia; family Muridae; genus Psammomys; species Psammomys obesus. The sequence goes on along the minus strand of NW_026596166.1, from coordinate 18,946,364 downwards.
TAGACCTGTCCTTGTCATGACAGGTCTTAATGGAACATCAACATCAATATTACACACACACACACACACACACACACACACACACACACACACACACCCCTCAGGGATCATCACAAAATAGGATGTGGAAAGACTATAAGAGACAGAAGAAATAGGCTTCTCAGAGAAACAGTAGTTGTCTGTACTGCCAGCCTTATTGCACATGTGAACATACAAAGGCAGAGACCACACGAGTTCTGTACACCACAGCATGGATTTTTGGTTGTTCTTGAAGTCTCAATCCTAGCTGAGGAGCTGTTGTTACTTGATGGCTGCTCATGGAGGAAGACCCCTAAGAGGGTACTTATGTTCCATTAGATGCTCTCACACTCATGCGCAGATCACACTCAGGATTTTAAAAAGGAGTGCATGAAGTTGGGAAGGGAAACTAGTGGAAGAAAGATAGTTAGGATTGTGAGGGGAGGAACGGGAATGGATTTGAGATAAAAAAAAAACATGCATGAACTTCTCAAACAATTAAAAATAATAATCTTAAATTAGAAAACAAAGAAGGAGGAATTCAGGAACCTATAAATTAGATAAGACAGTTATGGAGTCTGACCTTAAAACATAATTTTTATGTAAAGGAGACAGATGTTTTATTGTGGGAAAGGGGTTAATTCAACAAAATAAATAAAATGGTTTGAAATGATTGATCTAGAGACATTGATTTCAACTGTGTACAGTAGAGACGATTTACCAGAATGGCAGCAAATGTGTGAAGTCACTGTGCTTAGTAGAAGAAGGCAATAAGATTTCACTTTCAATAACAGCCTCAATTACAAAGCATCACCCTGCTTAAAAAATAAAAAAGATATTGTGGTGGTGGTGAGGATAAAGACTAACATCACTCCTTACTTAAAAACATAATTAAAGTCAAAATAACTGAAACATTAAGTACTGTGCTACTCATGTTCCATGTGTGCTGACTGATCCTGTTCTAACTATGGAGAGAACATCCTCAGAACTCACAAACAGCTCTAGAAATGTGAGATTAGTACAAGGACAATGCTGGAACTGGCATACATTGACTGTTCACTGTTAGTCCAAACCTGGCTTAACACAAATTTAAAAATCACATATTTAAGAAATTTTATGAGTGCATATTTGAATGAGGGAATGTAGTTATTCATTACCTTAAAAACTTATTCAATTTATACATTGAAATATGTCTAGATTAATTAGAAGTTCCAAAATATACAAAGTTTTTTCCTAGTATACTTCGCTCAAGAGCTAATTGAAACACCTTACCTAGAGAAATAAGCAGTTTGAATGAAAGTGGTTCTCTCAGAGTAAACAAGGAAAGCAAAAAGAAAATTTCACATTATCTAACTACTGAAAAAAGATCTGTCAATTCAATCTTACGTTTAAACACACAAAAACACGTACATGTATTCAGAGTGTAAGATGAGTAAAAATATCATCAGATTAAGGTAAATTCAGAGTATTTGTTTGCCCCATCTTTTAAAGTATGGATGAAAATGTTATTCCAGGAAAAGGCAACAGTGAAATAAGGAGCTTTACAGCATTAAGAAAGAAAGAACAATCAGAAAGGTTTGCTGTGGCAAGATATCCCTGTCCTTGCAATGCTCTGGAGGTTGAGGAAGGAAAAGCCAGAGTCCACCATCACCCTGGGTTTTGTAGAGAACTGTGTTGATGTAGGGTGCAGAGAAATAAAGAAAGCAAAACTAAATATAATACTTTCCAGTATTCACTATCCATAAGTTTAAACATGAGGACCAAAGCAAAAAAGTATAGCATAATTTATTATGGAGCTCTTGGGTTTATAGAAGAAATACTCAAGCACTCATAAATGTTTCAGGATAAAGAACCCTAAAACTAAGTTGTGATCTGAACATTATTTAAACTTGTAAATATATCTTGATACCAGTAGATCTTTATTGTAATGAATGCCTTCTGTATTGTGAATGACTACAGATATTGCTATGTTTGTCAAAGTAACATGCCTTGAAAATAAAACTCATGTAGAGAATCATCTCAAGATTGTAGCAAAACCATTTTATTGATCTTTTCATTGCAGTACAGCTTTTTAGTCTGATGGATCCAAACACTAAAGACTACACATGTCTTCATATTTAATGTCCTGAAATGTTAGAGCTCAAGTCAGGGTCCTGCTGCTCTGGACCTTGATGGTGGCACTCAGCAGTCAGTGTTTCAATGGTCATAGCAGCAAACAGCAGTAGATGATCACCAATGCCTGTTAAGCCTGTGCGTAAAGACCTATGGCTCTTAGCAGTTTCTGCTTTTGAATAATGCGACTTATGATTCTGAGAGCCTTGAAGCTCATAGGAACTTTTTCCTTTTAATATGAGTTTTATTTATATTTTTAAATGTTTATTTATTTATTATTTATTCACTTTGTATCCTGGTTGTAGCCCCCTCCCTTGTCTCCTCCCAGTCCCATCCTCCCTCTGGCTTCTTCCTCTATGCCCCTTCCTTAGTCTATTGATAAGGGAGGTCCTCTTCCCCTTTTATCTGATTCTAGCCTGTCAGGTCTAATAAGGACTGTCTGGATTCTCTTCCTCTGTGGTCTGGTAAGGCTGTACCCTCAGTGGGAGGTGATCAGAGAGCCAGTCACTGAGTTCATGTCAGAGACAGATCATAGGAACTCTTACAGTGACTAGAACCCAGAACCTTTACATCTTCGACTTTCCCAGGAGTCTGCCTTTCATAATCTGTGTTATTGTCCCACTGCCGACTTCCAAGGTCTTTCAGCACCTCAGCTGCCTCTGTTTTACCATTATCTGCCCTTGTTTTTTATAATTTGTCAGCTGCCTTCTAGATACCACGGTAGTTACCACCACTACAAGTGCTTGTTTATGTTGCCAGCTCAGGTTGTTTTATCCTGTATGAGATCACAGCTAGAAAAGAGGATAATACCCCTCAGAAGCTTTATTAATTATTTATTTATTACAATTTATTCACTTTGTATCCCCTTTGCAGTCCCCTCCCTCATCTCCTTCAAGTCCCTCCACCCTCCCTCTTCTACCCCTATGCCCTTTCCTTAGTCCCCTGATAGGGAAGGACTCTTCCCCTTCTATATGGCCCTAGCTTATTAGGTCTCATCAAGGCTAGCTGCATCATCTTCCTCTGTTCACTGGGAAGACTGCACCCCCAGGGTGTGGTGATCAAAGAGCCAGCCACTGAGTTCATGGGGTCCTTGTATTAGAGCACCATAAGACAGCACAGGAGTGTGCCTCCTGGATGTCTAAAAGAGTAAACACACAGTCTGATTATATAGGTAAAAGGGGCATGTGGCATGGGAAGGCATGAATGGAAAAAGCTTCTGATTTGTTGTTGTTGTTTTTTCTTGTAGTACCTGCATAGGGTGATCCAAAATACCAAAAATCCATGTTGTCTAAATTAGTCACTTTTGGATGAATTACTCAGTGGGTCCTTCCACTTCCCTCTTTAGTAGTAGTAATTGCAGGCCTATCTCAATTTCAGCTATGGAAAAACAGCTTGTAATCATAAAAGTTGGAACTAAGATATTAGGATCTTGAAGTCAAGACCAGTGTCAACTACATGACATGACCTAATAAATAAGCAAGCAGCAAGTAAGTAAGTAAGTAAATAGATTTGTGTTTACTAATGCTTATTGCCTCAAGATCTAGTTCAGGTCTTCTGAGAAAGTTAGGGCTTTACCAAGGCTTCCCAAAGAGGAAGCCACATCTCACTGTCAGAGGATGAAATTTTGTTAGAATGTAGTTTCTTTAAGATATCTATAATGAATGCTCAAAAGTTAGTATATAGCTAAACTTTGGGCAGAGTACAGGGAATCTTATGAAAGAAGTGGGAGATAGTAAGAACTGGAGAGGGCAAGAGCTACACAAGGACAGTGACAGATCCTAAAAGTCTGGTCACAGAGGTCTTTTCTAAAACTAATACTCCAGCCAAGGACCACTCATGGTGTGGGCCTGGAACCCCTGCATAGAGGCAGCCTATAGCAGTTCAGTATCTAAGTGACCTCCATAGTAGTGGGGATAGGGACTGCCTCTGACATAATTTGATTGGCCTGCATTTGATCACCTCCCCCTGAGTGGGGAGCAGCCTTGCCAGGCCATAGAAGAAGACATTGAAGCCACTCCTGATGAGAACTGATAGACTAGGATCAGAGGAAATGGGAGGAGGACCTCCCTTTTCAGTGGACAGGGAGAGGGACATGGGTGGGGAAGAGGGAGGATGGGATTGGGAGGGGAGGAAGGAGGGAGTTACAGGGGGAATACAAGGTGAATAAACTGTAATAATAAAAATAAAAATAATTAAGAAAAATTCAGCCAGTCACCAAATGCTAGTCTGACAACTTCCTCCCCTATCCATAGGGCAGGTAGGCCCAAGGGAGGGATCTGTGAATTTACTAATAAAATGGTGAAACAAACTGATTCCCAACAATTTAGCTTAAAACAAATTATTGTATATATTAAAGTTGCTGATAATAAAATAACTATCATTATTACTATTTTACAGCACTCAGCTTCTAATAATGTGCCCCGTTTAGTGTCTTTAACCAATTTCATTGATAATTTCACCTAAAATCAAGCTTTTTTAAATTATTTACTATGGCTACAGATTCAAGTGACCAAAAATGCTATCTATGTGTGGGTTTTCATCATTCCTATTGCTTTTGTTTTTTTTTTAACTATGTCTCTTCAGAAAGACAGCATATTTTTATTTCTTTCAGCTGTACTCACTGTTCCTACACTGGAGCTTTGCCCTTGTAGTGGTGAAGTGCTGAGGAGATGGAGTGTTCAGTAATCTTACCGTTAAGCCTCATTTCAGCGGAATTGTGACTAGAGGCTATGATATCACAAGTGTTTCTCTACCAGAATCATTGGCTGTTGTTTTCGTTGTCCTTCCGTCCCTTCATCCCTTCTCTGTCTGCAACTTTCCCATTATATTTATTTGAAGCAAAGACTTCTGTGATCTATTTTTCTCCTTCAATTGAGACAAATGATCAGAACGGCACTGCAGAGAAATTACCCTTTCCAATGAAAACAAGGATCCACTGGAGTGTTTCTCCTTCTAGAATAAGCATTTGTTATGAAGAACTCAGGGTGAATTTTATAATGATTATTCCCTCAGACACTGGACAGCCACCAGGGAATCTTCCTTTTTTTTTTTTTTTTTTTTTTCTGTGAGAAGCTGTTGGGTTTCCTGGTTTTCAAGAGAAAAGTAGCTTGAAAGCTCCCTAAGACTTCAGTTCCCAAGAGGACCTCACCTCCCTCAGCTTATAGTAATTGGTCAAGATTTTCATTTCAGGGCATCTTACCCTTCAGAGCACCAGCAGCTTTTCTTCAGGTGAGCCAGCAGCAGCTATGACTTTATACAAATGTCCTTCTGTATGTCATTTCAGTTATTCATTTCTGATATTGGGCCCATCTGATTACCTCCTTCTTTGGATGACATATAAATAGGTATACTTAAAAAAAAACTATTATCATTATTATTATTTATAATGTATTGACTTTGTATCCCAGTTCTAGCCCCCTCCCTCATCTCCCCCCGGGCCCATCCTCCCTTCCTCTTCTTCCCCTATCCTCCCCTAGACCACTGATAGAGGAAGTTCTCCTTCCCTACTGTCTGACACTAGCTTACGGGGTCCCATCAGAACTGCCTGGATCCTCTTCCTCTTTGGGCTGGCTAAGTCACCTCACCAGGGGGAAATTATCAAGGAGCAGATGACTGACTTTATGACAGAGACTGTCTCTTCTCCCCTTACTAGGGATTCCAGATGGAAACTGAGTTGTCTATGAGCTACATCTGAGCAGGGGGTCTAGGTCTTCTCTGTAATGGTCTTTAGTTGGTGTGTCAGTCTCTGCTAAAGAAGCTGAACAACAAGGAAGACTCTAGGGAAGATGCTTCATTCAAAAGAAAAAAAAAACAGGATAGACACCTGCAGCCTTAGAAGAGAGGGAACAGAATGGGAGCCTACCACAGATGTCCTCTGAAAGACGCCTCCCAGCAGGGGATCAAAGCAGATGCAAAGACTCACAGCCAAATTTGGATGGAGAGCAGAGAGTCTTATGGAAGAAGGGGAATGTAGAAGGACTCAGAAGAGATAGGAGCCCCACAAATAGGCATATTATTTTAACTGTTTTTTTTTAACTCTATTTTATTTATATTTATTAGGTCTCTTTTTTAATTTTATTTATTTATTACTATTATTTTTTTATTATTAGTTACATTTTATTAACTTAGTCCCAGCTATATCCTGCTCTCTAATTCCCTCCCAAACCCTCCCTCTCTCCCTCATCTCCCTGCCAAGACCACTGATTGGGGAGGACCTCCTCACCTTTCATATGACCCTGTTTTATCAGGTATCTTCAGGACTGGCTGCAAAGTTCTCCTCTGTGGCCTAACAGGACTGCTCCTCCCTTGGGGGGTGGGGAGGTCAAAGAGCCTACCATTGAGTTTCTGTCAGAAAAAGTCCCTGTTCCCTTTACTATGGGAAACCAATTGGTTACTGAGCTACCACGGGCTTCATCCGAGCAGAGGTTCTAGGTTATATCCATACATGATCCTTGGTGGAGTGTCAGTTTCAGAAAAGAACCCTGTGCCCAGATATATTTGGTCTTTGTGGAGCTCCTATCCTTCCCACGTCATACAAACTCCTCCTTCTTTCATATGATTCCCTGCACTCTGCTGAAGGTTTGGTTAGGAGTCTTTGTATCTGCTTTGATACACTGCTAGGTAGAGTCTTTCAGGGAATTAGGAATAGTGCTTCCTCAAGATCCAGCTATACCACTCCTAGGCATATACCCCAAATTTGCTCAAGTACACAACAAGGAAATTTGCTCAACCATGTTTGTAGCAGTTTTATTCGTAATAGCCAGAACCTGGAAACAACCCAGATGTCCCTCAATGGAAGAATGGATACTGAAATTGTGGTATTTTTACACAATGGAATACTACTCAGCATTCAAAAATGAGGAAATCATGAAATTTGCAGGCAAATGGTGGGTTCTAGAAAAGGTCGTTCTGAGTGAGGCATCCCAGAAGGAGAAAGACACACATGGTATATACTCACTCATACAGTCCTATTAGATATGATAAACATAAAGAAATCTATGCACCTAAAGAAGATAAACAAGAAAGAGAACCCAGGGTAAGATGATCAATCCTCACTTAGAAAGACAAATGGGATGTGCTTTGGGCGTAGGAGAAAACAAGTAACAGGACAGGAGCCTGCCACATAGGGCCTCTGAAAGATTCTTAGGTCTCTTTTTCACTTCTGCACCCCAATCCTTTCCAACTCCCCAATACTAGGTAGAAGAGAAAGGAGGTAAGGGGGGACAGGGGACAAAGTTTTCTTTAGCTACTTTTCTTCTGGTTAGGAGCATAGTTCCTTGGGAGAACGAACTTCGTTTCAGAATATCTCCAACTTCTTTTCATCTAGCTGCATCAACAGCAACCAAGAGTAGCACAGGGGAGATGGGAGGAAGCAACTGCAGCCTTCTTTCTCAGAGGCCTTTATTCCCTCTCCAGAGTCCTCAGAGTTAAACTATCTGCAGCTGGCAAAGAGCCCTTCTCAGAGCATGTATGAGGCATAGTTTGCTGCTGTGGACAACCTGAAACAGTCCCTTATCCTGGTATCAAAACAAAAACATGCAACTCAGTCTTCAAGTGTGTTTCCTAGTAATGGGAACAGGGACTGTCTCTGACATGATCTCAGTGGCTGGCTCTTTGATCATCTCTCCCTGAGGGGGAGCAGCCTTACCAGGCCACAGAGGAAGAAATTGCAGGCATTCCTGATGAGACCTGATAAGCTAGGGTCAGAGGGAAGGGAAGGAGGACTTCCCCTATCAGTGGAGTTGGGGCAGAGCATGGGGGGAAAAAAGGGAGGAAGGGCTGGGTTGGGAGGGAATGAGGAAGGGGGCTACAGCAAGGATACAAAGTGAATAAATTGTAATTAAATGAATAAATAAACAAACAAACAAACAAACATTACCTCTGCAACACATGTATCTTTTAAAAAGCAATCATATTTTCACATGAAATTATTAGGCTTTGGGAGAAACAAAAGCAAAATAAAAGTTCTGCTTAACTGAGAGTTAAAGATCTAGTAAAACTGTGCTGTTCACAGGAAAAGAAAAAAGGAGAAAGGAAATGAAGGAATTAGAAACATGATATAATACGTTTGTTGATTTCATAAGCCCAAATTATAATACTTTAGGATCACTATAGGTTGAGATATCAAATTGTCTGACTTCAAACATTTATTTGAATCATCCAGTAACACTGAGGAAAATATCATATTGTATTTTGTAAGCCTCTTTTGTCATCAGTGTGATGATATTGATACCCATAATAGCTTCTAAATCTATAGTTCTAATTAAGTAAATACTATTTCAATAGATAATTGTTTTCTTCTGCTTCATGAATTCTTATCTCTCCTCCCTCCCTTCTCTACTCCTTTTCTCAGATGTCTTGTCATGATCCTTATGGTCTTCTTCATCCTCCTCTTGCCTTCACTCTTCATTTCTCAGCCTTTACAAACACAAATATACACACATACACACATACACACATACACACACACACACAAACACACACACACACACACACACACACACACACCTCTAATACATTTACATAAAAGCATTTAGCCAGTGGCTTGCTTATCACTAAATAAATACTCTGCATATGAAAATATAGAGATTAAAATCAGATTATATTAACATAAAACAAAATTAAAAATCATCAAGGAACATTTCAATATACTAAACTTTTTAAAAATAGAATAGTTACATAAAAATATTCTTAAGTTTTAAATCAAGATACATGGCCAAGTGTTCTTTGAAAACCTGAGATACAAACACCTATGCACAATTATAAATCTCAGATATAGTGGGGTATGGACAAGAGATATGGGGAAGCTGTTAGTATATTTGGTTGGCATGAGATAAGTGAATAAATGAAGTATACAAGATTTCCCTGTATATAACTGAGAACAATTGAACTTTGGAGTATGGTTAGTATGTACTTGGACAGGCATACATGGGAAACATAAAGATTTCAGTGTACTGATTTCAGGTCCACAATTTATCCCACTACATGGGAGGAGGCGCAACCTTTATTACTTAAAAGACTTGAGCATTACAAGCCTTGTCTAAATTAGGCAATTACCATGTGATATTGACTTTAATCATAGGACAAGGTTGGAGCTGAGAGACTCTAGAGCATCTCTTTCAGTCCACACAACTGCAGAGCAGTTCACACTGTCATTAGCAATCAGAATCATAATCCATTTAGAAGGATGATATATTATACTGTCTATTGTCTGAGATGAACAAGAATACCAAATAATGTTAAACTGTACTTTTTATTCAGCAGATCTGACATTATGTCTCAAACAAGAAGACTTCTATATGGGCTGGGTGGTGGTGATGCAGTCCTTTAATCCCAGTATTTGGGAGGTAGAGGCAGGCAGATCTCTGAGTTTGAGGCCAGCCTGGTCTACAGAGCTAGTTTCAGGACAGACAAGGCAACACACACACACACACACACACACACACACACACACACACACAACCTTGTCTTGAAACAACAACAAAATACTTCTAGATAGCAAGAAAGTAGGGTCACATGTATGAGAAGAAAAAAATCATCGTAGACCACTAGGATAACAGATATAGATAGCCCTGGTACCATTTCTATTCATAGAATCAAAGTTCTATAAATTCTGACTATGAAAGAAATATGCTGTTTAGTAGTAAATAGTAAACTCAAGCACATGCAACCTCATAGAGTGCATTGTTACATTTCATCAAAACATCACCTCATGGTGCTTTAATGTTGGTCTATATCAGATTCCTCAACCTGTGGGCCTCAAACCCACAGGTCTAACCACAGAGGTCTAACAATCCTTTCACAGGGGCTACATAACAGATATCCTGCATATCACATTTTACATTGTGATTTATAACAGTAAAAAAATTGAAGCTATGAAATAGCAATAAAAATAAGTTGATAGTTGGTGGTCAATACAGCATGGGGAATTGCATTAAAATGTTATAGCATTAGGAAAGTTGAGAACCACTGATCTCTACTGTTCCAGTCCGACTCCTTCCCCTATGTCCAGGTCCTTTTTTCAGTTGTGTGGTTATCTCTGTAATCTCCCTGAAATGTAGTATTGTTTTGAGATATTTGTCTTACAGTGAAAGGCAATTTAGTGGCAGCCATTTGTCCCTCGCAGAATAGCCCTTGTTCTACTGGTTGAAGAATTGATGTAGAAACTTCAGTTATGTAGTTCCTAACTGGAGAAGTAAGAACAGGGGGAATTCACTTTCCTAATGGGTAGGAAAGTTATCCTGAAAGTTATCTAGGTTCCTCTTTCATTAAATTGACCTATAACTTTGAGTTAATTAGTGTACCATAATACCACAGAATTTTCTTTTTATAATTCATATTACACTGTTGTCTACAACACAGAGAAAATTTGACTTTTAACTTTTCTGACACATTAAGAATTCAGTAGACCTCCTTAGACTTTGCTCTTATGGATATCAGCTGAAAATTCAGTTTCAGCTAGGACTATTTTGGATATCACTATGGATCCCCCATCCATTACAGTAATTGTAGATAACTGTCTTTGGTGATTTATTGCTGCTACTTAGTAATTGAAGCCAAAGGACCACATAACTAATATACTTAGAGATCCAGTTTCATAGTAAGAATGTTCCACTGTGATTTCTAACCTATGAAATATATTCACCATGATTATTCAAGGATACTAGTGCATTTTTCATGTCAGTCACAATGGAAAATTTGTAATGTAGATCATGAGATGAATGAATGAGTCTAATATAAAAATATGCTTTCATATTCCAATCTTTCTAAATAATAGCTCCCTCTACACTTTACCAAGTAGTTCAATCTGACATTATAACCTCATTTAATGTAAGCTCTTGTTGTATCTGAATTGAAATCATATGAATTTACTCATAGTTGTTCATAACTCTTGACCTAAAATACTGAATCCAGGAATCATTTCTTCTCAGAGGTTCCCATATCAATATTTATTTTCTTGAAAGAACTTCATACCGTTTTCACAAGGAGTATACATCATTGTGTATCCTCCTGATATAGTCTGAACAGATTTTTAAAAATGTAGTTCTTTAATGAGTAATGCATATGGAGGAAAACTCCAATTCTATTGATTCTTCTGAAGTGATTGACTTAAGTTTATACAAATTATATAGAATAAGCTCTCTTATTTAAGTCAGTTTATTATGGCCGTATAATACTTCCTCAACAATACTTTAGAGTGGTAATTACATTAATTTTAATTGACAAAGATTACAGTTTACTAAATTTTACACAAAAAATTTCAGTGTTGGTATATACACACAGAAAATTCATCCACATCTTTATTAGATAATTCTACATAAATATCAGCTAAGAACAGACATTAACATGTATCAGATGCAGCATCATGCATATTTTAACCAATCTTTACGGAAGTTGAAACAGACATTTAAATAAAACGTATTAAATAAATTATTCATATCTACAAAATTATTAAATGGTTTGTTGAAATAGTACCTATTAATTTTAAATTTTACGAAATCAATAAAACACCATACCTGCTCTATCTTTTCTAAAGTTATTAACATTTAAGATATTAATCTGACTATGTGACATTGACCAAATTATATATAAAACTACATAGGGGTAAATATTATCAAACTACATGAAAACAAAATTGGTTGCAAATATTATAAATATATATTAATATATAAAAAGAACTATTTATTAAGTTGGATATCTCAGATTTAGAAAGATGGATGTCCTTTTTGTTTTGATAGGCATATATTATACGCATATATATTACGTATTTGTTCCCCAAATGTCATAATATTATTTTTGGCTCCATAAAGTTTGGTGACATTTGAGTAATAGTGACATCCAGTAAACTCACAATTCAGTCATTCTGCTTTCTCTTTTTCTTTGCATGTGTGTGTGTGTTTACGTGTATTTGTCCACTATTAACTAATCTGAAATTGACTTGGGTTGTAAAATCATCTCTTCCACTTTCATAAGGAGCAGATCAATGAGATATGAACTCTCCAATTACATTCGTTGAATACTACAAGAGTGACGGTTTTTTTGTTATTATTATTAATTATACTTTATTCATTTTGTATCCCCCCATAAGCCCCTCCCTCCTCCCCTCCCGATCTCACCCTTCCTCCCCTTTCTGCATGCATGCCCCTCCCCAAGTCCACTGATAGGGGATATACTGCAAAGATAAACAGTGTTGCACCGATAAAATACAAATTGAAAATGGTTTTGTTGAAAGACTTTGAACAAATCCACATTTACCATCCTGAGGGTTTTATAATCTAGACTTTATATTCTTTCCACTGGCATTTTTAGTTTCTACTTTTTAGTTTTTCCCTCCTTCCCTGCTTCCTTCTTTCCTTCCCTCCTTTTCTTCCATTTGTTTTATTTTTTTTTCTCTAACATTCTTTAGCTGCTCCCTCTCTGCCTGGACCACGTATTCTTACATTTTACTCCCTAGTGTTTCTTTATAATACTATCTGTCCCTCTGGAATACTTTCTGAATTGTGTTTTTCTGAGAACGGTTACTGTTGTGTTTAATTGAATGAATCTTCTCATATTTTCACAAGCATTGGAGTGTGTGTTGTTTTAGCAGTAAGCTTTGTGTGTAATGGATAATTAAAGTATACCTTTCACTATTAGACATATATATTCCTGTCTCACATTGCATGACATCTCAAAAAACAAGTGTTGTGGGACAGTTGCAGTCACTGAACCTCACCCACTGCTCTGTGCTCTGTGATCTTTTCAGCTCACCTGACTACCCTGGGTGAAACACAGATCATGCAGATGTCCTGTCATGAGGTTAGTAAAACAAGAAGAGCTAACAGCTATTGTGTACCTCTGAAGCAGTTCAATGTGAAGCTTTTACAAAAGAGGCCAGTTATTTTTTTAAGTCAATTTATGTTTTTATAAATTTCAGTATATTCACTTTATATCCCAGCTGTAGCCCTCTCCCTTGTCCCCTACTAAACTTACCTTATCTCCCTCATCTCCTCCCATGTCCCTCCCCCAGTCCACTGATAGGGGAGGTCCACCTCCCTTTTCATCTGACCCTAGCCTATCAGGTCTCTTCAGGACTGGCTGCATTGTCTTCCTCTGTGGCCTGGTAAGGCTGTTCCCCCATTAGGAGGAGGTAGTCAAAGAACCAGTCACTGAATTCATGTCAGAGACAGTCCCTGTTCTCATGACTAGGGAACCCACTTGGAGACTGAGCTGCCATGGACTGCATCTGTGCAGGGGTGCTAGGTTGGAGTATCAGTCTCAGAAAAGACCCCTGTGGCCAGATTTTTGGTTCTGTTGCTCTCTTTGTGGAGTTCCAGTCCCCTCCAGGTCTTTCTATCTCCTCCTAGTTTCATAAGATTCTCTGCCAGTTATAACAGGAAAGGAAGCACAGATAAATCTTGCAACAACTTTTTCTTTTTTATATGCTAGGAAATTATTTAATCAAGTATTATGCTATCTGCTTTAGAATCTACCTAGTTCTATAGTCCTGAAGCAATCAATATTTTATTTTCTTATGATCTGATTTATCCTGGAAAATTTTTGTAAATTATTGTAAAATAATTTACAAATTATTGTACAATATTTTTGTAAAATAATAAGGAGAACATTTTAATGAAATTTTAGATATATTTTCAGATGATTCTAAGATTTTATGCTGGCTACATTATAAGGCTGTGTGATTAACCAGAAACACGCTATTTGATAATAATTTTCATTATGAAAGAGAAAACACTATGGAAAGCAGAGTGGAGAACTTCCATCACTGGAAGGATTAGTCAATTAACCCATATCACATGTGAGGTTTTTTTAGAGACAAGTTCGTTTTATTTTACTTATGGGATCTCCCTTTACATTTTTTTCTATTCCATAATAGTTCTCTTCTAAGCTCATGTGGTTGTCACAGCTGTGTTAGTGACACCTGTGATTTCTTCCTGGCTAATGGCTAGATAGAACTCATTCTTAGTTTCTAGGCATATTTTGCAAATCTTACTTAGTGATCTTCTCCCAGGATATTTCTCTCAAAGCATGAAGGTTACTTGCAAGGTCAGTAAAAACTCCTGTCTGTGAAGATGAAGTCATTTAGTGTAACATAACCTCAGGGGTGACTGGCCTAGCATCTCTTCCTTGTTCTTAGAGCTATCATCAATTAAGTTTTCTTTCATGCATAAGTGGAACTAATTTTATTTACACATAGATAAAAGTAAGAAACTGTAACAGTAGCATATTAGATACTTTTTACTACAGCACTTCAGTGAGAAGACTAAAACAGATGTAACTGGGCTTAAGTAGGAGAGTTTAAAAGAATGTATGATAAGAACACAGCAGAGTCCAAATTCTCATTTATTTTTCTTTCTTTGTTTCCAATTTTTAAAAAATTATTTATATTTTTAAAAATTACAGTTTATTTACTTTGTATCCCTGCTGTAGCCCCCTCCCTCATCCCCTCCCAATCACACCCTCCCTCTCACATCTCTTCCTATGCCCCTCCAGAAGTGTACTGATAGGGGAGGTCTTCTTCCCCTTCCCTCTGACCCTAGCCTCTCAGGTCTCATCAGGACTGGCTGCATTGTTTTCTTCTGTGGCCTGCTAATGCTGCTCCCCCAATAGGGGGAGGTGATCAAAGAACCAGCCACTGGGTTCATGTTAGAGACAGTTCCTGTTCCCATTACTCTGGAACTCACTTGGAGACTGAGCTGCCATGGGCTACATCTCTGCAGGGTTCTAGATTATCCCCATGCATGGTTCTTTTTTGGAGTATCAGTTTCAGAAAAGACCTCTGTGCCCAGATTTTTGGTTTTGTTTCTCTCCTGGTGGAGCTCCTGTCCCCTCCAGGTCTTCTTATCTCCCTCTTCTTTCATAAGATTCCCTGCACTTTGCCCAAATTTTGGCTATGAGTCTCAGCATCTCCTTTGATACCTTGCTGAGTAGTCTTTCAGAGTCCTTCTGTGGTAGGCTCCTGTCTCATTGCCTGTTTTCTCCCTCTTCCAATGTCCATCCCCTTTGCCTTTCTGTATGAAGATTGATCATATTACCCAGAGTCCTCCTTCTTGATTAGCTTCTTCAAGTATACTGATTTTAGTATGTTTATCCTATATTATATGTCTAATATCCACTTATAAGTGAGTATGTACCATGTGTATCTTTCTGGTACTGGGATACCTTACTCAGGATGATCTTTTCTAGTTCCCACCATTTGCCTGCAAATATCATAATTTTGTTGTTTTTAATAGCTGAGTAATATTTGATTGTGTAAGTGTGCCACAATTTCTGTATCCATTCCTCAACTGAGGGACATCTGCATTGTTTTCAGATTCTGGCTATTATGACTAAAGCTGCTACGAACATGGTTGAGCAAATGTCCTTGAGTACTTGAGCATGATTTGGATACACGCCTAGGAGTGCTATAGCTGAATTTTTAGGTAGCACTATTGCCAATTTTCTAAAAAAGCGCCAGATTGATGTGAAGTGGTTGTAAAGGTTACATTCTCACCAGCAATGGAGGAGGGTTTCCCTTTCCCCACATCCTCTCCAGCATGTGCTGTCACTATACTTTTTGATCTTAGCCGTTTTGAAGGGTGTAATGTGAAATGCAGGGTTCTTTGGATTTGCATTTCCCTGATGACTAGGAATGGAGAACATTTCTTTAAGTGTTTCTCTGTTATTTGATATTTCTCTGTTGAGAGTTCTCTGTTTAGCTCTGCACCACATTTTTTAATTGGATTACTAGTTTTCTTGGTGATTAACTTTTGAGTTCTTTATATATTCTGGATATTAGCCCTCTGTCAGGTATAGGGTTGGTGAAGATCCTTTCCCAGTCAGTAGGCTGTTGTTTTGTTCTGATGACAGTGTCCTTTGCATTACAGAAGCTTTTCAGTTTCATGAGGTCCCATTTATTGATTGTTGTTCTTAGAGCCTATGCTGTTGGTGTCCTGTTCAAGAAGTTGTCTCCTGTGCCAGTGAGGTCAAGCCTCTTCCCCACTTTTCTTTCTAAGATGTTTAGTGTGTCTGGTTTTATGTTGAGGTCTTTGATCCACTTGGACTTTAGTTTTGTGCAGGGAGGTAGAAGTCAAAGTGTCACTATTTGATATGATAATGTACGTGAGCGACCACCAATAATCAACCAGAGAACCTCTTCAGCTGATAAACACCTTCAGCAACGTAGCTAGATACAAAATTAACTAAAAAAAAAAAAAAAAAAAAAAATCAGTAGCCCTCTTGTATATGAAAAATGAAAGGATTGAGAAAGAAATTAGGAAACAACACACTTCATAATAGTCACTAATAACATAAAGTACCTTGGTTTGACTCTAACCAAGCATGTGAAAGACCTGTTTGAAAAAAAAAACTTCAAGTCTCTTAAGAAAGAAATTGAAGAAGATATCAGAAGATGGAAAGATCTCCTGTGCTCATGGATCGGCAAGATTAACACTGTGAAAATGGTCATCCTGCCAAAAACAATCCACAGATTCATTGCAATTTCCATCAAAATACCAACTAAATTCTTTACAGACCTTGAAAGAACAATTCTTACTTTCATATGGAAAAACAAAAACCCAGAATAGCTAAAACAATCCTGTAAAATAACAGATCATCTGGAGTTTTCTCTATCTCTGATCTCAAGCTATACTACAAAGCAGTAATAATAAAAACTTCATGGGGCTGGCATAAAAACAGAATGCTGGATCAATGGAATTGAATAGAAGATCTGGAATAAACCCACATACCTACAGATACTTGATTTTTGACAAAAAAGCCAAAAACCATGCAATGGAAAAAAGGTAGCATCTTCAACAAATGGTGCTGGTCTAACTGGATGTCTCCATGTAGAAAAAGGCAAATATATCCATATTTATCCATATTTATTTTCCTGAAGAAAGTATCATCATGAATACTCTCAATCACAGATGAATCAATTAAATCAAAACATTCTTATCTCATGTAATGCTATCACTTTCCTTAGAATATATAATAAAAAACTGTACCTAATCACCAAAATGTGTAACAAGGTTTTTTGTCACAGTATATAGCAAATTTTTCCTAACTGAAAAATATCCAGTGGTAGTAAGACCTATATCAAAAGAAAAAATACCTATAAAGTGCTAGTATTACAATCAAATAAACAGCCACGAGGAAAAACAGCCTACAACTACAATGGACATATACATTACGGACTATCACATTGCTCTTTTTTAACCTCCAGAACTTGACAGTATGACCAATAGCTGATGTAACCACCTACTTGTATCACAGAATATCAAAAAAATTAAGCTGGGGTGGAGAGGAAACCCTATTACCTACTATCTAGCTTTCATCGTACTAGAAGATTTTATGCAAGCAACTAGCTCTGAACTCTGTGAACTACAATGAATGGCTCCATAAGGCATGTCCACTTTTGTAATAGCATAAATATTATAGGAGTAACCACCACTTGGTGGTTAGTTTTGATCTCACTGCACGAGATGAAACTCAAAACTGCCAGCATTTGGAGGCCAAGAACTCATAGCCAGATTGGTCACAGACCATAGAGGAGAACTCATTTCTCCTATGTCACTAAATCAACATACTATTAAACATACGTCTAATGATTTGATATAGCCATAGTTCAATGCATTTCTAAACCCTCATCTGAAATTATTGAGGAACTGGGGACAGAAAGAATATAAAAGCCTAGTCAGTGATTGACTACAAGAAATGTGTTCTGGATACGGAAGTACAGATGTCCATATAAACTCACAGTGATTGAGACATCTTGTACAAAACCTGTCTAAGTCCTAGCACTAGCTAAGGAGAAACTGGCAATTGTTAGCTTCTGGGAAAAGAAGGGTCAATTTTTAAAAGAAATGTAGGTCCTCATAAGTGAATCATGCTTCAATAGAACATAACTAATTCAAGATTTTTTCAAAGCATAAATTGTCTTGAAGGGTTTGAAAAAAAAAAACACAAAACTGTATGGACAGGGAAGGGAAGTATATTTGGAAAGATTTGAGATTGGGTTAATATAATCAAAGCACACTGTGTGAAACTCTCAAAGAATTAACACATATGTACACATACACTTTTTAAGAAGAAAATACGTTAATGTGCTTACTCTAATTATAACTTGTCATGGAATGTTCAGTCGATATCCCTGGGAGGCATCCTCTTTTCTGAGGATAATCTGAGAAGAGTGTCTCTGAGGGAGAGGGTAAGTGGAGGAATATGGATGGGGAGGAGTGGAGAGAGAGGGAACTCCAGCTGGAATGTAATGTATTTGTATATTGTTGTATGAAAAGAAAAACTCACACATACTAATGGGCTAACCCATGATATTTCAATAATGATAAGTATCTTATAACATTTATGTAATGTTACAGACTAAACATACTTATCCTCTTAAAAAGATATAGGTTCTTTAGAGTAAAAACCATGTTTTTTATATTTCTGAATTTCACAGTGAATTTTTGGTATCATCAGTCATTAAAACAATATCCTTCAGTAACTATCACACCAAAACTCCCTGGAATATGTAGAGCCTTCGGTTAGACAGAAATGAGGCTGCTCTTGTTTATTGTGCAAGGATGAAGATTTAACCCAGGACCTCAAGAGTGTTAGAAAATCACTCTGTCATGCAGTTGCAACACTGTGCTCAAAAGATTCCTTCTCTTAACAGTGGGCCTAATATGTCTGAGCTGACTAATTGCTACATAATCTGACGCCTAATCTTGGTTGTCAAATTGACTACATCTTGAATGAATTAAAACCTAAGCAGCTGGGCACAACTGTGAGGAATTTTTCTTGACTGAATCATTCATGATCGGAAAACCTACCTTGAACCTTGATCATTTGAGGACAGAAGCCACACACTTAATCATGGCCATGTTTTCTAGTGGCAGCAGAAATAAGAGGACATGGAATAAATAAGATTTTTTTTCTTTTCCTTTTTGCTATCATTCTATCGCATGTTCATCTATCATGCTGCTGAGACATTGTCGGTGTTAGAATCCACTTTAAATCAGTTAGAAGAAAAAGTGGGGAACAGCCTAGAACTCATTGGCACAGGAGACAACTTCCTGAACAGAACACCAACAGCACAGGCTCTAAGAGCAACAATCAATAAATGGGACCTCATGAAACTGAAAAGCTTCTGTAAAGCAAAGGACACTGTTATCAAAACAAAACGACTGCCTTCAGATTGGGAAAGAATCTTCACTAACCGTTTATCTGACAGAGGACTAATATCCAGTATATACAAAGAACTAAAGAAGCTGAAAAGCAGCAAACCAAGTAATCCAATTCAAAAATGGGGAACAGAGCTAAACAGAGAATTCTCAACAGAGGAATATCAAATAGCAGAGAAACACTTAAAGAAATGCTTAACCTCATTAGCCATTAGGGAAATGCAAATCAAAACGACCCTGAGATTTCACCTCATACCCATCAGAATGGCCAAGATGAAACACTCAAGTGACAACACATGCTGGAGAGGTTGTGGAGAAAGGGGAACCCTCCTCCACTGCTGGTGGGAATGTAAACTGGTACAACCACTCTGGAAATCTATCTGGTGCTTTCTCAGACAATTAGGAATAGTGCTTCCTCAAGACCCAGCTATACCACTGCTAGGTATATACCCAAACTTTGCTCAAGTACACAAAAGGGATATTGCTCAACCATGTTTATAGCAGCTTTATTTGTAATAGGCAGAACCTGGAAACAACCCAGATGTCCATCAACGGAGGAATTGGTACAGAAATTGTGGTATTTTTACACAATGGTATACTACTCAGCAATCAAAAAGGAGGAAATCATGAAATTTGCAGGCAAATGGTGGGATCTAGAAAAAATCATTCTGAGTGAAATATCCCAGAAGGAGAAAGAAAAACACGGTATATACTCACTTATATAGACCTATAAGATATGATAAACATAATGAAATCTATACACCTAAAGAAGATAATCAAGAGAGCAGACATGGGGTGAGATGATCAATCCTCGTTTAGAAAGACAGATGGGATGTGCATTAAACTTATGACAGGAGTCTACTGAAGGTATCTGAAACACTCTAACTACAAGTGTTTTCAAAGCAGATACAAAGACTCATAACCAAACCTTCAGCAGAGTACAGGGAATCATATGAAAGAAGGGGGAGTTAGTATGATGGGGAAAGGATAGGAGCTCCACAAGGACCAAATATATCTGGACACAGGGTCTTTTCTGACACTGACATTCAACCAAGGACCATGTATGGATATAACCTAGAACCTCTGCTCGGATGTAGCCTGTGGTAGCTCAGTAACCAATTGGTTTCCCATAGTAAGGGGAACAAGGACTATTTCTAACAGGAACTCAATGGCTGGCTCTTTGACCTCCCCACTTCCCAAGGGAGGAGGAATCCTGTTAGGCCACAGAGGAGGACTTTGCAGCCAGTCCTGAAAATACCTGATAAAACAGGATCAGATGAATGGGAGGAGGTCTCCCGCCCCATAAGTGGACTTGGAAAGGGGCAGGGTGGAGATGAGGGAGGGTTGTGTTTGGAGGGAATGAGGGAGTGGGATACAGCTGGGATACAGTTAATAAAATGTAACTGTAAACATTAATAAAATGTAACTGATAAGAAAAAAATAAAATTAAAAAAAAAGAATCCACTTTAAAACTCAAGGTGTCATGGCTGTTAAATTTGTAAGCTTGTGAACTTTGGCAGCATCTGTGAAAGGAGAGCTTCAGTCTGCTGGCATTTTCTACGAATCCTCCAGAGGTATAATTGTCTTTCCTTCCATGGAAGGTAAGCATCAGTGAAAACAGACCATGCTCTGGCAGGAGGAGCTGGACTATCATGGTTATGACAAGGACTCTGTGGTGTATATCTAAAATGGAAGTAACTTCCTCTATTTTTCCATTTTCCTAACCTTTTGCACAACCTTTGTGGTATATGAACCTGACTATGAAATGAGTGGGCCAGTCTAGAACCCGAAAGACTTGCAGAATGTCTAGAAGGCAAAGGCAACACCATCATGCAATCGAACCGTTTCATTCCAGTTAGAGCCTGTTACTAGAAGATGAATGTTCAATTACTGAGCAGGGAATAAGAAACACTACTTTGTTCACCGACTGCCTGTTGTTCTTTTAATTCCTTACAGCATCTTGTTAAAGGGATTGAAAATATGAGGAACAAAAACAAACAAACATAAATAATAACAGCAACAAAAATCACCATTTCTTTGGGAGTCCACTATAGACTGAAGACCTGTTCAGACATCCAGCCCTATGCAATGAACAATCCTTGGTCTTTCCATCAGTAGATGGAATTAGACTGGCTGGACCACAGCCTACAACCCACTCTAAAAAATTACCCATTAGAACACATACGTTCATCCAATCTCTTCTGTTTCTCTAGAGAACCCTGACTAATACAGTACTCATACTGCAAAATAGTGTTTAACAATTACAATTAATGGGCTATGGCTAACTCAAGGATATGAATAAATTCATATGAACAATTGTGCACTAACAGTGGGACACAAGAAAATTCATCATGAAACTCTATTTACATAGGATTTTAAAAGAGACAATTAAGAAGCCTTGGACCACTACGGTAATAATTTTAGAAGTTCACCTGCAGGTATTTCTTATAGTATTTTTTTCACAATTCTATGAATTTAGCATTTTACATATGTTTACTTCAACAAAAATTTATGACATGTAATATTTAATAATTTTTCGGAATGTTATTTAAAATGTAAGCATATAAATTCATCTCCAAATTAAATTTAAATTATCTTAGCATGACCACGGTACTCATTTAATTCTTCATATGTGAATTATTTTGAAAAATAAAATAAAGTTGGGTATAAAGTATTTTCTGGACTTTAACTTGTCCCTTCAATTCTTCTTTCTCACTTGACATGTTAAACCTGTTATCTGATATCTTAGAGTAAATGCTGTGTGTTATGTAGATAATTATGAATTATTCTTTAACTTATTTAAGGCTTGCTAACTTAAATTTCACTGAAAATCCATTAACTCTAAAAATAATGAAAACACATATGATATTTCCACTATTTTTATGCTTTGCCTTAAACTTAAACAAACATAAAAGAGTGGATTACAAACTGTTATATTTTTTCATGAAAGAGACAATTTCAGTTCACATTTTTTTTATAAAATTAGAAAATGCACCTAAGTTTTGGAAAAAAAATGTGAAAACAAGTTTAACGCATCTAATAAATAGTCTTTTACAGCTGGCTTTTTTCACATTCAAACTACCAATGAGTTCAGCATCAAAAATTAACAGCCATTTCATGGTCTTTTATATAATTCAGCCTCTTCAAGCTCATGGACATTTCTACAGTTACAGCATACTCAATAAAAAAGGCAAAATTTGGCTGCAAAATGTGTTTTTATGTTTATATTCAGGTTTGTTTTCTTGAGACAATATCTCACTCTGCAACCTAGACTGTCTTAACTCACAGTCCGTTTACCATAACCTCCCAAATGCTAGGTTGACAGATATGTGACCATGTGTCCATTTTGTTTGCCATTGACTCATATTTTAATTCAACAGACATTTGTTGCTTGCCTACCATCTTTCGTTGGCATAGATATAGCAGAGTATCACAACCTGTATTATCCAAAGAATATAAACTTGTTAATCATAGTGCTGCATATTAGGAAGTCCAGACCAAGGTGTTGTTATAGCTGGTGGTCAGATAAGGCACTTTCAGTTTGTACTGTTGAACTTTCACATAACAGAGAAACAGTAAGGTTATCTTTCTTACTTATCCTCTTTTAATGACACTATAATTCTGCATAGGGGGTTCCCTCTTTATCACTCAAGTTCTCCCCTAAGGTTTCTACTACATATACTTTAATATTGAATAATTTGCTTCAATATGTGAACCATGGATATACATGAAACATCAGTCCAAGTTATGTGTGTAGTACATACTACATACATTCTGGGATTTTGTTATTAAGCTGCTTTCATTTTTCAAAGTTTTGATTGTTTTTTGAAATTAAAATACAATGACATCATTCCCCGCAACCTTTCTTTGCTTTCCTTCTTCATGTACTACTTCCTTGCTTTCTCAGATTTGTGGTCTCTATGTCTTTCATTGTTCTTACATACAGTTTGATATCCTTAGGAGTACACTTATATAGTCGCATGAACCAATAGCTTTCTAATTTCACACATTGCTTTCTCAACAAGAGGGAAATAGTGTCTGGAGCTAGAAATCTAAGCAATTATCCACAGCTAATGAGAGCATGTATTTTGGAGGAGAACCTACTACTTCCATTTTGCTAAACCAGCATAATACCTAAATAGATTCTAGATATTTATCTTTATATTTACAACATTATAGATAACCCTTTATGAATGATATGCTACTTGCAACAGACAGATCATTTCAAAAGGCCATATTTGTTCTCTGATCAAAACACAAAGAACAGATGACTGTGTCATACCCAGACCCAAGGAGACATCTCTGGAAGCATTCATTTTAGAAAAATAGAAATTAAAGGCCACATCCAATATAAGAAAGAAATTATAGATGATATTAAGTAAGTACTTAAGAAAAAGAAGAAAGGTGAAAGATAATTGGTAGAGTTAGGAGAAGAGAATTAGACTTTTATGTAGGAGGCTTAGACAAGCATTATGTATAAAAATTCTAGTTCATAACTGAAAGAATTAGATGTTGTTTATTTTTAATATGTAGTGGAATAATATTCTCAGTATAGAAAAGAGCTAAAACAACAACAACAACAACAGCAAAACAAACACAAACCCTAAGTTGGAATTATACCACTTGAGTTTGAAAATCCTCAGGATGGTTAAATGGTCTAGAGGGGAGGGGACTTGGAAAAATAAGGAGCATAGCAAGAAGGGCAGGAGTAGGTGAATATTGCTCTCAAGCCTCTATAAGTGAATTAATAGTTTGCCTTCTGAAATGTGGAGATATTTGAGGTCTGAGCAAAAGACAGATTATTATTAGACAGATTATTTATTAAAAAGAATTATCCTAAAATTATGCACAGCAAATCTGTTATTGGTGCATACTCCTACAAACTTTTGTCACCATTGAACTAAGTCTTGCAGGCAGGACACCATTGTAGATCAAAGGTTTTGTGGCTGGGTTGATGTTTACATTTCTCCTTTGTGGCTGGATTTGTTTTTATATTTTTCCTTTGGTAACGTGAAGAGTACCTTACTGTAGCAAAGACTCTAGTACATAATTGGTGAAGTGTTGACATAGGCACCAGCTAGACTTTTCCATGTTTAATGAGTTTCATACATGTTGTCTTGCTGTCAGTTTGTAGAGAGTAACCTATAGTCTTTCAAACAACCTATGTTATTTGCAAGTTCCCATGAAAACTTTTTGGTCAATAACTAAATTAGATGTAATCAAATGGTGATGCCACTATCAGTCCACTTGATGTTTTTCTCTCAAAATATTTGGCAATTTTATTTATATCATATTCATATATATTGATGGATATTTCTAGTTGCAAACTTGACTATATCTGGAATGAATTAAAATCCAAATGGGTGGACACATCTGTGAGGGACTTTTTTTCTTAATTAAAGAATTTGAAGTGGGAAGACACTCTTCTAATATAGAACTTTGAGGTAAGAAGATTAACCTTTGATCCAGATCCATTGAGATGGGACCATCTATTTTTAGTCTGGGCCACAACTTCTGCTGGCAGTCTATACAAAGGACATGGAAAGAAAGGTTGCTGACTCTTTGCTTCCTTGTTCTCACTATCCCTAGAAAGTCTATTTCTTCATTGGCATTAGATTGTACTTCTTTGGAATTCCAGCATATTCTGAATACCAGGTGAGAGATCTTGGACTTGTGAACAAAGAACTGCTGGATTCTTGATCCTTCCATTAGCACAAGCTATTATTAGATTAGATGGAGCACAGCCTGTAAGCAATTCTAATGAATTCTATTAAGTTCAAAAGAGAAAGGGAGAGAGGGGGATACAGAGAGACAGAAACAGAGATAGATAGATAGATAGATAGATAGATAGATAGATAGATAGATAGATAGATAGACAAATATAGAGATACATATTTTATGAATTCTGTTTTTCTAGAGAACTCTGAGCAGCACAGATCAGATTTTGGTAACAGAGATAATTCTAGAGTGGTGGTTCTCAACCTGTGAGTCATAACCACTTTGGAGTTTTCATATCAGATATCCTGAAAATCACTCATTTACATTGTGATTTATAACAGTAGCAAAATTATAGTTATGAAGTAGCAACAAAATAATTCTATGGTTTGTGGTTATCACAATATGAGAAACTATATTAAACGGTTTCAGCATTAGGAAGGTTGAGAGCCACTGTTCTAGAGCAACAAAAGTAGAAGGATGAATGTTTTAAGTATCTGGCATAGGCTTTCCAATTTGCCAACATGGTTACTGAAGCCTGTCCTGGGAGCTCAGACAGTACAGAAAGTCCATGCTATGAACTATTTTAAAAACTTAAGAAAACAAATGTGGAGATGCAAGATGGCAGAGACCAGTGCACACTGCATCTGAGAGGCAGAGGATCTGAAACTCTGAAATTGGTGAGTGGAGGAGCAACTGAAGCCAGAAAATCGACGTTGAGGTTTCCTGAATGAGATGGGAGAAAGGGGAAATCATATGAGCTGAGAACATTTAGATTCAGGTCACCCTCGGACTTCCCTGGGGACAGAGAGGGGCAAACATTCCAACATCTTGCACTTCCCTTTTTCAGGCCTCCCTCCTCCTCGGAGAATCCCGCCCACTCTGCCAGATACTCTTAGCACAAACCTCATTGCCTGGGGACTGAGATAGCAGAGGTGGGGCTATTAGCTCCTCAGCCATGGCTGCCAGCTGTACCATCCTTCCTGGTGCTGGGTCTGCGAGCAGCTGTACTGACTCCACAGGGCCTCCCAGCCAGTGATTGTAGGGGCCACCCAATCACTCAGTGGCATACAGCCAGCTGTACAGCCAACAAAGTCCAGCAGACCCACCAAACAAACCTGGTACACCAGGCACCGGGCCACCTAGGTCTGTGGACCACAGCTGTGACTCCTCAGGACTTCCCAGCAGACACCTGGACTGGCCTCCCAGTCCACAGCTGCAGCTGGACTCCCTAGTTTAGCGGTTGCAGCACCACTGAGCTGAAGGAGCTCATCCTCCTGCATTTGACACAGCAGGTTCAAACCTGAGAGCAGAGAACCAGGGGAACCCTGTGCTTTCTGATTTGACCTATGAGAGAGTGAGTGTGCTCTCAAGTGCCTAGAGAGCCCAAGATCCAGGGTGATTCTAAGCTAGCAGCAAAACATCAGATCCCTTTCACCCACACATCCACTGTGGGAAACATAGTGATTCTTGGGACATTGAAGTCCTTGCTCTGAGGGTCTACCAGTGGAGTTCAGGCAAATAACTTCTGGAGCTCAGTCAGAGCCGAATACCAGTAGCCTGTAGGCCACTGAGGTATTCAGGAAATTTGCACCCCCCCCCCATCATTACCAGTGCCTGCAACACCTTCAGCACCTGCAACCCATTTGGTATCTGCAAGATGCCCCTCCCTCACACTGAAAGCCTCTACTTTCTCTAACACCCTGTCCCTCAAGGCACACTTCGATGTATACACATGCACACACACTTGCTCCCATTTTCCCTCTGTGCCCACGGACTTTCCTCCCATGGGTAAAGTTGAAACACCGATATGCACACTGAAACCACTGGACCTCTCTCATCTTCCTGAAGAATTCTTCAGGTACCAGAGAAAGACAGTACCAGTCTGAACTGCAGAATACAGGAACAAACAGTGAAGATTACAGAGAAGCAAATGGCCAGAGGTCGGCGAAAGAACACATCCAACAAAAATCAGGACATCATGGCTTCAACAGAAACCCCCCAAATCAATGGATACTCCAATTCATCGGAAACACAGGAACATGACTTTAAAACTATGCTTATCCAGCACATAAAGAGGAAACAAACAAATATCTCAAAGAAATTGCTACACAAATGGAAGCAAATAAAGAGGAAATGAACAAAGCTCTCAAAGAAACACAGGCAAATATAGCCAAACGAAAAGAGGCAAAAGTAGAGGCACAATTAATGGTATATAGAGAGGAAACAAACAAACAAAAAAAATAGAGACCATCATAGAGGGAAAGGATTCCACATTCAAACAGGAGAAGGAAATGGTGAAAGGCATAAAAACAGAGTTAGAAACAATAAAGGAAACACAAACAGAGAAAACCCTGGAGCTGGAGGACTTAGAGAACCACAAAGGTAAGAATCACCAACAGAATACAAGAGATGGAACTGAGATTCTCGTGCTGAAAACGCACTTGCAGAAACTGATATTTCTCTCAAAGGAAAAGTAAAATCAGAAAAGTCCCAAACCAAAACAGCCAAGAAATCAAGGATGCCATGAAACGGCAAAATCTAAGAAAGATGTCCATAAACATACAAGAGGCCTACAGAACACCAAATAGACTAGACCAGAAAATAAACTCATCACAGCACATCTTAGTGAAAACACTAAATCTACAGAACAAAGAAAAGATATTAAAAGCAGCAAGGGAAAAAGGCCAAGTACCATATAAAGGTAGACCTATCAGAATCACATCAGACTTCTCATCAAAAACTATGAAAGCCAGAAGGGCCCAGGAAGATGTCATGAAGACCTTAAGGGAACTCAGATGCCAACCCAGACTATTATATCCAGGAAAGCTTTCAATCAACATAGATGGAGAAAAGAAACTGTTCCGTGACAAACCTAAATTTAAGTAATATCTACATAGCAAACCAGCCCTACAAAAGATTATAGAAGGCAAACTCCAATCTCAACGAAAACAACTACTACTAAGAAAACATATGCTACAGATAATTTCCCAACAAAAATTAAAAGAAAATAAGCAATGATCACAGTAAGTCCACCAACTCCACAATAAAAGGAACTAACGTTCATTGGTCACTTTTATCTATCAACATCAATGGACTCAACTCTCCAATAAAAAAAAAAAAACCACAGACTAACAGAATCATTTCAGAAATAGGATCCATAATGCTGCTGTATTCAAGAAACACACCTCTGCAACAAAGATAAACACTACCTCAGAGTAAAGAGCTAGGAAAAATATTTTTCAAGCAAATGGACCCAGAAAACAAGCTGGGGTACCTATCCTAATATCTAATAAAATAGACTTTCAACCAAAATTAATCAAAAAAGATGAGGAGAGGCACTACATTCTCATCAAAGGAAAATTCCACCAAGGGAACATCACAATTTTGAATATCTATGCCACAAATACAAGAACACTTACATTTGTAAATGAAACAATATTACAGCTGAAATTGCACATCGATCCCAATACCTTAGCTGTGGGAGACTTCAACATTCCATTCTTACCAAGGGACAGATCATCCAGACAGAAGCTAAACAGGGAAATAAGGGTACTTACAGAGGCCCTAAATCAAATGGACCTAATAGATGTCTACAGAACTTTTCACCCAAATTCAAAAGACTATATCTTCTTTTCAGCACCTCATGGAACTTTCTCCAAAATAGATGAAGAGTTGGTAACAAAGCAAACCTCAGCAGATACAAGAAGATTGAAATAATCAGTTGTATCCTATCCAAACACAATGGTCTAAAACTGGACTTCAACAACAACAGAAATAGCAAAAAGCCTGCATACACATGGAAAATGAACAACTTGCTACTCAATGACAAGTGGGTAAGGGAAGAAATAAAGAAATTAAAGACTTCCTAGAATTCAATGAAAATGAATACAAGCAACCTAACAGCTCACTTAAAAGCCCTAGGGGAAAAAAAAAAGAAGCAGACATCTCCAAGAGGAGTAGACAGCTGGAAATATTCAAGCTTAGGGCAGAAATCAATAAATGAGAAGCAAATAAAATAATTCAAAGAAACAATGAAACCAAGAGCTGGTTCTTTGAGAAAATCAACAAGATAGACAAACCCTTAGCCAAGCTAACTAAAAGACAGAGAAACTATTCAAATCAACAAAATCAGAAATGAAAAGGGAGACATAACAACAGATACTGAAGAAATGAAAACAATCACTTGGTCTTACTACAAAAGCCTATATGCCACACAATTTAAAAATCTAAATGAAATGGACAATTTTCTTGATTCCACTTATCAAAATTAAATCAAGATTAGGTAGAAAAACTGAATAGTCCTATATATCTCAAGGAAATAGAAGCAGTCATCAAAAGTCTCCCTTCCAAAAAAAAAAAAAAAAGCCCTGGGCCAGATAATTTCAGTGCAGAATTCTATCAGATTTTCAGAGAAAATCTAACTCCAATTCTCTTCAAACTAATCAACAAAATAGAAACACAAGGAATATGACCAAACTCATTCTATGAAGCCACAGTCAGCTTGATACTTAAACCACACAAAGACCCAACAAAAAAAGAGAACGTCACGCCTATCTCTTTTATGAACATTGATACAAAAATACTCAGTAAAATACTTACAAACCGAATCCAAGAACACATCAAAGAGATCATCCACAATGACCAAGGAGGCTTCATCCCAGGCATGCAGGGGTGGTTCAATATACAGAAATTGATCAATGTAATCCACCATATAAACAAACTGAAGGAGAAAAACCACATGATATTCTCCTTAGATGCTGAAAAAGCATTTGACAAAATCCAACACACATTTATGTTTAAAGTCTTGGTGAGATCAGGGATAAAAGGCACATACCTAAGCATAGTAAGGAAAATATACAGCAAGCGTGTAGCCAATAACAAACTCAGTGGAGAGAAACATAAATCAAACCACTAAAATCAGAGAAAAGGCAAGGCTATCCACTCTCTCCATATCTCTTCAATACTGTACTTGAAGTTCTAGCTGGAACAATAACACAACTAACGGAGATCAAGGGGATACAAATCAGAATTGAAGATTTCAAAGTATCAGTATTCGCAAATGATATGATAGTATATATGAGCAACCCAAAAAATTCAAGGAGAGAACTCCTTCAGCTGATAAACACCTTCAGCAAAGTGGCTGGATACAAAATTAACTCAAAAAAAAATTAGAAGACCTACTATATACCAAAGACAAAAGGGCCGAGAAAGAAATTAGGGAAACGGGGGGTGGAGCCAAGATGGCGACTAGCACACACAGTTTCCGAGCTGTGGAAGAGATAAAGTTCTGAGTTGATGAGTGGAAGAACTTCTGAAGCCAGGGAAACATCGGAGAGACTTTCTAAACAACAGGGAACATCGCAGGAGGTAAAAACCTTGGTCTCGGGTCACCCAGGGACTTGTTTGGGGAAGGTGAGAAATGATCCTTTGATCTCTCCGCACTCCCCTCCCCCAGACCTCCCTCCTCCTCGGCACAGCGGACTCGCCTTTCTCAGCGCAGACCTAACTGCCTGGGGCCTGCAGCCACTGAGGCAGAGCCCCAAGCCCTTTATCGGCAAAGGCCAGCAGTACTGTGTCTCGGAGCCCCAGATTCACGCGTGGCGGCTGCACCATCCTCCCAGGGCCTGAGTCTGCTAGACGCCATACTAGCTCCACAGGAGCGCCATCACTGACGGTACGGCCCGCCCAATCCCACAGTGACAAAGAATACGCTATATACTCACCAAAACCAGACAGAAACGCCATACAAGCTAGACACACCAGGCGCTGGGCCTCCGAAGCTTGGAGAGCACAGTAAAGAGACCCCAGGACTTCCCAGAAAGTGTCTGGACTAGCAACCCAGTCTCCAGTTACAGCGGGACTTTCTAACCTGGCGGCGGAGCAGCACTGAGCTGGCAGGGCACATCAGCCCTCCAGTTTAAGACTAACCAGGGCCAAACCAGAGAACAGAAAGGCTGGTTACCCTGATTCCCACTGACGTGACCACCCTGAAATCTCCAGCTGCAGCAAGACCTCATAACCTGGCAGTGACAGCAGCACGGAACTGGCGGAGCACATCAAAGAAGCAGGGCCAAACCAGAGAGCAGAGAGCCCAGATACCCCGATCTCTGCCAAGTGACCTGCCTGTAAGTGAGTGCACCCTTGAGAATCTGCAGCTCCACTGATCCTGGGTTCTTCTAAAACAGAAGCCAGGCATCGAACCCCCTCCCACCCATATACCCACTTTGGGAAACAGAGGGGCACTTGGAACATTGAAGTTCCTGCTCTGTGGGTCTAATTGAGGAGTTAAGGCAGTTAATGCCAGAAATTGCACTGTGATCATCACTAGCGCCTGCGACATATACATTGCAGAGCCCCTCCCACACACTCAAGGGTTCAACATTAGCAATCACTCTGTCCCTCGAGACACACGCCCACACCCACTTACACACACACACACACACACATATACACACGCACTGCACGCACGCACGCTTGCATTTGCCTCTGTTTGCACCTGCGTACTTTCCTCCCACAGGTACAGCTAGTCCTCAGCATACGCTAAGGACACGGGACCTCTCTCAACTTCCTGAAGAATTCTCCAGACTCGAGAGAGAGACAGTACCAGTCTGATCGGCAGAATCCAAAAACAAACAGGGAAGGTCTCAGATAAGCCAATGGCCAAGGGTAGGCGAAAGAACACTTCCAACATAAATCAGGACATCATGACTTCACCAGCAAACCCCAAAATCGATGGATACTCCAATTCATCAGAAGCACAGGAAAATGACCTTAAAGCCATGCTTGCTCAATTATTTGAGGCTCATAAGGAGGAAATGAACAAATCTTTCAAAGAGTTGGTCAGTCAATTGGAGGTAAAGAAAGAAGAAATAGACAAAACCCTTAAAGAAACACAGGCAAACATAGCCAAACAAATAGAGGCACAAGTAGAGAAAAAATTAGTGGCATACAAAAAGGAAATGAACAAAGAAATAGAGTCCATCGTAGAGAGACAGGAATCCAAATTCAAACAAATAAAAGAAATGGTGCAAGGCATGAAAACAGAATTAGAATCAATAAAGAAAACACAAAATGAGAAAACTTTTGAGCTGGAGAACTTGGAGAAAAGATCAGGAACCACAAAAGTAAGCATCACCAACAGAATACAAGAGATGGAAGAGAGAATCTCTGGAGCTGAAGACACACTTGCAGAAATTGATACTTCTCTCAAAGAAAAAGTAAAATCAGAAAAATTCCAATCACAAAATATCCAAGAAATCAAGGATGCTATGAAAAGACAAAATCTAAGAATAATAGGAATTGATGAAAAAGAAGACTCCAGGCTCCAAGGTCCAGAAAATATTTTCAAGAAAATCATAGAAGAAAATTTTCCCAACTTAAAGAAAGAGATGTCCATAAATATACAAGAGGCCTACAGAACACCAAATGGACTAGACCAGAAAAGAAACACATCACGTCACATCATAGTCAAAACACTAAATCTACAGAACAAAGAAAAGATATTAAAAGCAGCAAGGGAAAAAGGCCAAGTAACATATGAAGGTAGACCTATCAGAATCACACCAGACTTCTCATCAGAAACTATGAAAGCCAGAAGGGCCTGGGCAAGCATCATGGAGACTCTAAGAGATCACAAATGTCAACCCAGACTACTATACCCTGCAAAGCTTTCAATCAACATAGATGGAGAAAACAAAATATTCCATGACAAAACTAAATTTACGCAATATCTATACAGCAAACCAACCATACAGAAGATACTAGAAGGAAAACTCCAATCCAACGAAAACGAATTCACCCAAGAAAACAGGGCATACAGATAATGTCCCAACAAAAATGAAAAGAAAACAAGCAATGAAACAAGGTAAGATCATCGACTCCATTACAAAAGGAACTAACATGCATTGGTCAATATTATCTATCAATATTAATGGACTCAACTCACCAATAAAAAGACACAGGCTAACAGAATGGTTACGGAAACAGGACACAACATTCTGTTGCATCCAAGAAACACACCTATGCAACAAAGATAAACACTACCTCAGAGTAAAGGGCTGGAAAAATGTTTTTCAAGCAAATGGTTCCAGAAAACAAGCTGGAGTAGCCATCCTAATATCTAATAAAATAGACTTTCAACCCAAGTTAATCAAAAAAGATAAGGAGGGCCACTATATTCTCATCAAAGGAAAAATCCACCAAGAGGACATCACAATTTTGAATATCTATGCCCCAAATACAAGAGCACCTACATTCGTAAATGAAACAATATTAAAGTTTAAATCATACATTGATCCTAATACCTTAATAGTGGGAGACTTCAACACCCCACTCTCATCAAGGGACAGATCAACCAGACAGACACCAAATAGGGAAATAAAAGCACTCACAGAATCCCTAAATCAAATGGACCTAATAGATGTCTACAGATCTTTTCACCCAAACTCAAAAGAGTACACCTTCTTTTCAGCACCACATGGAACCTTCTCCAAAATAGACCATATAGTTGGTCACAAAGCAAGCCTCAACAGATACAAAAGGATTGAAATAATCCCTTGTATACTATCTGACCACCATGGACTAAAGCTGGACATCAACAACAACAGAAACAACAAAAAGCCGACACGCACATGGAAACTGAACAACTTACTACTCAACGACAGCTGGGTCAAGGAAGAAATAAAGAAAGAAATTAAAGACTTTCTAGAATTCAATGAAAATGAAGGCACAACATACCCAAATTTATGGGACACATTGAAAGCAGTGCTCAGAGGAAAATTTATAGCACTAAGTGCCTACAAGAAGAAATCCGTAACATCACATACAAACAACTTAATGGCCCAACTGAAAAACCTAGAAAAAAAAGAAGCAGATACACCCAAGAGGAGCGGAAGGCTGGAAATAATCAAACTAAGGGCAGAAATCAATCAATTAGAAACAAATAAAATTATCCAAAGAATCAATGAAACAAAAAGCTGGTTCTTTGAGAAAATCAAGAAGATAGACAAACCCTTAGCCAAACTAACTAAAAAGCAGAGAGAAACCATACAAATCAGCAAAATCAGAAAGGAAAATGGGGACATAACTAGAGACACTGAGGATAATCCAAACGATTATTAGGTCATACTACAAAAGCCTATATGGCACAAAATTTGAAAATCTAAATGAAATGGATAACTTTCTTGACAGAATCCATCTACCAAAATTAAGTCAAGATCAGGTAGAAAGACTGAATAGTCCTATATCTCCCAAGGAAATTGAATCAGTCATTAACAGTCTCCCCTCCAAAAAAAGCCCTGGACCAGATGGCTTCAGCGCAGAATTCTACAAGACCTTCAAAGAAGTACTAACACCAATTCTCCTCAAACTATTCCATAAAATAGAAACAGAAGGAACACTACCAAACTCATTCTATGAAGCCACAGTCACTTTGATACCTAAACCACACAAAGATCCAACAAAAAAAGAGAACTTCAGACCTATCTCTCTTATGGACATTGATGCAAAAATACTCAATAAAATACTTGCAAACCGAATCCAAGAACACATCAAAGATATCATCCACCATGACCAAGTAGGCTTCATCCCAGGAATGCAAGGGTGGTTCAACATACGGAAATCCATCAATGTAATCCACCACATAAACAAAATGAAGGAGAATAACCACATGATCATCTCCTTAGATGCTGAAAAAGCATTTGACAAAGTCCAACACCCATTTATGTTTAAAGTATTGGAGAGATCAGGGATACAAGGCACATACCTAAAGATAGTAAAGGCAATATACAGCAAGGCTATAGCCAACATCAAACTCAATGGAGAGAAACTTAAATCAATCCCACTGAAATCAGGGACAAGACAAGGCTGCCCACTCTCTCCATATCTCTTTAATATTGTACTTGAAGTCCTAGCCAGAGCAATAAGACAACTAAAGGAGATCAAGGGGATACAAATCGGAAAGGAAGAGGTCAAAGTGTCACTATTTGCAGATGATATGATAGTGTACATGAGCGAACCCAAAGATTCAACCAGAGAACTCCTTCAGCTGATAAATACCTTCAGCAAAGTGGCAGGATACAAAATCAACTCAAAAAAATCAGAAGCCCTTCTGTATACAAAAGACAAAAGGGCTGAGAAAGAAATTAGGGAAACAACACCCTTCACAATAGCCACTAAAGCATAAAGTACCTTGGGGTGACACTAACCAAGCAAGTGAAAGACCTGTTTGAGAAAAACTTCAAGTCTCTGAAGAAAGAAATTGAAGATCTCAGAAGATGGAAAGATTTCCTGTGCTCATGGATTGGTAGGATTAACATTGTGAAAATGGCCATCCTGCCAAAAGCAATCTACAGATTCAACGCAATTCCCATCAAAATGCCAACTTAATTCTTTTCAGACATTGAAAAAAAGATTCTCAGCTTCATATGGAGAAACAAAAAACCCAGAATCTCCAAAACGATCCTGTACAACAACAGATCATCTGGAGGTATCTCCATTCCTGATCTCAAGCTGTACTACAGGGCAACAGTAATAAAAACTGCATGGTATTGGCATAGAAACAGAAAGGAGGATCAATGGAATCGCATAGAAGACCCAGAAATAAACCCACACACCTATGAATACTCAATATTGGACAAAGAAGCCAAATCCATTCAATGGAAAAAAGACAGCATCTTCAACAAATGGTGCTGGACCAACTGGATGTCTACATGCAGAAAAATGAAAAGAGATCCATATTTATCACCCTGCACAAAACTAAAGTCCAAGTGGATCAAGGACCTCAATATAAAACCAGATACTCTAAATCAGCTGGAAAAAAAAGTGGGAAACAGCCTAGAACTCATTGGCACAGGAGACAACTTCCTGAACAGAACACCAACAGCACAGGCTCTAAGAGCAACAATCAATAAATGGGACCTCATGAAACTGAAAAGCTTCTGTAAAGCAAAAGACACTGTCACCAAAACAAATAGACAGCCTACAGATTGGGAAAGAATCTTCACCAACCCTTAATCTGACAGAGGGCTAATATCAAGTATATATAAAGAACTAAAGAAGCAGAAAAGCAACAAACCAAGTAATCCACTTAAAAAATGGGGAACAGAGCTAAACAGAGAATTCTCGAAAGAGGAACATCGAATGGCAGAGAAACACTTAAAGAAATGCTCAACCTCATTAGCCATTAGGGAAATGCAAATCAAAACAACCCTGAGATTTCACCTTACACCCATCAGAATGGCCAAGATGAAAAACTCAAGTGATAGCACATGCTGGAGAGGTTGTGAAGAAAAGGGAACCCTCCTCCATTGCTGGTGGGAATGTAAACTGGTTCAACCACTCTGGAAGTCAATCTGGTGCTTTCTCAGACAACTAGGAGCAGTGCTACCTCAAGACCCAGCTATACCACTCCTAGGTATATACCCAAAATTTGCTCAAGTACACAACAAGGACATTTGTTCAACCATGTTCGTAGCAGCTTTATTTGTAATAGCCAGAACTTGGAAACAACCCAGATGTCCATCAACGGAGGAATGGATACAGAACTTGTGGTATTTTTACACAATGGAATACTACTCAGCAATCAAAAAGGAGGAAATCATGAAATTTGCAGGCAAGTGGTGGGATCTAGAAAAGATCATTCTGAGTGAAGTATCCCAGAAGGAGAAAGACAAACTTGGTATATACTCGCTTATATAGACCTACAAGATATGATAAACATAATGAAATCTACACACCTATAGAAGATAATCAAGAAAGTAGACACAGGCGAAGGTGATTAATCCTCATTTAGAAAGACAAATGGGATGTGCATTGAACTTATGACAGGAGTCTACCACAAAAGGCATCTGAAAGACTCTACCTAGCAGTGTTTCAAAGCAGACACTAAGACTCATAACCAAACCCTCGGCAGAGTGCAGGGAATCATATGAAAGAAGGGAAGTTAGTATGATATGGAAAGGATAGGAGCTCTACAAGGACCAAATATATCTGGGCACAGGGTCTTTTCTGAGACTGACACTCAACCAAGGACCATATATGGATATAACTTAGAACTTCTGCTCGGATGTGGCCTGTGGTAGCTCAGTAACCAAGTAGTTTTCCAAAGTAAGGGGAACACGGACTATTTCTAACAGGATCTCAAGGGCAGGCTGTTTGACACCCCCCCCCCCAGGGGAGGAGCAGTCTGTTAGGCCACAGAGGAGGACTTTGCAGCCAGCCCTGAAGATACCTGATAAAACAGGGTCAGATGAAAGGGGAGGAGGTCCTCCCCTATCAGGGGACTTGGAAAGGGGCAGGGAGGAGACCAGGGAGGGAGTGTGGGGTTGGGGAGGGAATGAGGGAGCGGGATACAGCTGGGACTCAGAGTTAACAAAATGTAACTAAAAATAAAATAAAAATAAAAATAAAATAAAAAAATAAAATAAAATAAAATAAAATAAAATAAAAAGAAATTAGGGAAACAACACCCTTCACAATAGCCACAAAGGACCTAAAGTACCGTGGAGTGACTCTAATCAAGCAAGTGAAAGACCTGTTTGAACAAATCTTCAAGTCTCTTAAGAAAGAAATTGAAGAAGATATCATAAGATGGAAAGATCACACATGGTCATGGATCAGTAGGTAGGTTTAACATAGTGAAAATGACTGTTCTGCGAAAAGCCATCTACAGATTCAATGCAATTCCCATAAAAATACCAACACAATTCTTTACAGACCTTGAAAGAAAAATTCACTAATTCATATGGAAAAACAAAAAAACCCAGAATCTACAAAATGATCCACTACAACAACCGATCGTTTGGAGGTATCTCCATTCCTGACCTCAAGCTGTACTACAGAGCAAGAGTAATAAAAACAGCATGATACTTGCATAGAAACAGAGTAGTGGATCAATGGAACTGAATAGAAGACTCAGAAATAAATTCACATACCTATAGATACTTGATTTTTGCCAAAGAGGCCAAATCCATTCAATGGATAAAAGACAGCATCTTCAACAAATGGTGCTGGTCCCACTGGAGGTCTAAATGCACAAACATGCAAATAGACCCATATTTATCACCCTGCACAAAACTAAAGTCCAAGTGGATCAAAGACCTCAACATAAAACCAGATACTCTAAATCTGTTAGAAGAAAAGGTGGGGAACAGCCTAGAACTCATTGGCACAGGAGACAACTTCCTGAACAGAACACCAACAGCACAGGCTCTAAGATCAACAATCCATAAATCATGAAACTGAAAAGCTTCTGTAAAGCAAAGGACACTGTCATCAAAACAAAATGACACTGTACAGACTGGGAAAGGATCTTTAGCCTATATTTGACAGAGGGCTAATATCCAAAATTTATAAAGAACTATGAAATTAAAAGGCAACAGATCAAGTAATCCAATTTAAAAATGGGGTACAGAGCTAAACAGAATTTTCTGTAGAGGAATATAAAATGGCAAAGAAACACTTAAAGAAATGCTCAACCTCATTAGCCATCAGGGAGATGTAAATCAAAACAACCCTGAGATTTCACCTTACACCCATCAGAATGGCCAAGATGAAAAACTCAAGGAACAACACATGCTGGAGAGGTTGTGGAGAAAGGGGAACCCTCCTCCACTGCTGGTGGGAAGGTAAACTGATACAACCACTCTGGAAATCAATCTCGCTCTTTCTCAGACAATTAGTAATAGTGCTACCTCAAGACCCAGCTATACCACTCCTAGGCATATATCCAAAAGATGCTCAAGTACACAACAAGGAAATTTGTTCAACCATGTTTTTAGCAGCTTTGTTCCTAATAGTCAGAACCTGGAAACAACCCTTGATGTCCCTCAATGAAGGAATTGATACAGAAATTGTACATTTACACAGTGGAATACTACTCAGCAATGAAAAACACGAAAATCATGAAATTTGCAGTCAAATGGTGGGATCTAGAAAAGATCATCCTGAGTGAGGTAACCCAGAAGCAGAAAGACACACACAATATGTACTCACTTAAAATTGCATACTAGACCTATAAGATAGGATAAACATACTAAAATCTGTACACCTAAAGAAGCTAAACAAGAAGGAGGTCCCGGGGTAAGATGATGATCAATCCTCACTTAGAAAGACAAATGGGATGGATATTGGAAGTAGGAGACAACAAGAAACAAAACAAAAGCCTACCATAGAGGGCCTCTAAAAGACTTTACCTAGCAGTGTATCAAAGTAGATGATACAAAGTTTGAGTTCAAAGTAGATGAACTCAAACCTTCGGCAGAGTTCAGGGAATCATATGAAAGAAGGGGGAGTTAGTAAGACCTGGAGAGGATGGGAGAGCTACAAGGACCAAACATATCTGGGCACAGGGGTCTTTTCTGAGACTGATAATCCAACCAAGGACTATGCATGGATATAACCTAGAACCCCTGCTCAGACATAGACCATGGCAACTCAGTATCCAAGTAGGTTTTTCTAGAAAGTAGAACCAGGACTGTCTCTGACATAAACTCAGTGGCTGGCTCTTTGACCTCACCCTCTCCACCCCTAGCTGGGAGCAGCCTTGCTAGGCCACAGAGGAAGACATTGCAGCCAGTCCTGATGAGACCAGATAAACTAGGGTCAGATGGAAGGGGAGGAGGACCTCCCCTATCAGTGGATTTATAGGGCAGAGAGGAGATGAGAGGGTAAGGGTGGGATTGGGAGGAAATGAGGAAGGGAGCTACAGCTGGGATACAAAGTAAATAACCTGTAATTAATATAAAAAAGAAAAAAGAAAACAAATGCATTGGATTTTCCTGATTCTGCAAGTGTGAGAAAGGCAAGGCATTTGATGACTCTGTATCTAAATGAACATTTTACAGTGTGCATAAAAAATTTGAAAAATGAGATGCTGATTAGTTGCTGGTAGCATCTCTGCATTAACTGACAAAAAAAGGAATGACCTCTGTGACAAATTTAATGGACTTCTAGCATCTCAGAATATGATGAGTAACAACAATATACTTAGTGATAAAGTTGACTGGCTCCAGATGTGCATAAACTATCTATACCTTCCTAAGGGTGCCTGGATGTGAATGTTTGTTCTAGAAGCCACAGAGATCAAGTTGAGGAGAATCCAACCAATGCACTCATTATAAGGTTGGCTGAAGCACAGCAAAAATTCAAGTCTTGGCCTTTCAGGGTGTAGGCTGTTAAAATAAAAGCACTGATTGTTAAAGAACAGGATCCATTAACTGGGAATGAGGAGAGGTGGAAGGATTCTACTAAATCTGAAAACATTGAATCCTCAAATTCTCAAGGATTATCTTACCTGAGAATTTATCTACTCTCAGTAGAAGTGCCCCAACCTCATCCCCTGAAACATTGCCTTTTCCATCTTTACCTGAGGAAATTAATCCTACATTGTCTGCTAAACCAGCAATAACTTTCCCTGAAGAAGATACCAGGCAAGATAATACTGTCCCTTAAGGCTCAACAACAGTTGCCTCTAGACTTACAACCACACTTAAGGCTAAGCAAGCTTATAGAGAAGAGATGAAACAGGTACACTACAGTACTGAAAAGCTTAGTGAATTTGCTAATATATTCAAGTAGAAGTCTGGGGAATATGTGGAAATGAAATTTAAGGGTATAAAATAATAGTAAAAGTAACATAAAACTGGATGAGGTTGAGTGTATTGATAAGGGCACACTGAATGAAGATTCTAGATTTAATATGGAAGCTTCCACAGTTTAAAAAAGAGAGTCAAAAGTCTGTTTAACTGACTGGCTGAGGCATTTCTCAACAGATGGCCTACTGAAAAGTGTTTGAAGATGCCTCATGTCCCCTGGCTTAGTGTTGATGAAGGGATTTTTAAAGCTTAGGGAAATTGAAATGCTAGAGAGAGAATGCTGTGTAAAAACCTAATCCCCCACAATGGGAAGGCCCAGAAGACATGCCCTTCACTAATCTTATAAGACACAAAATTGCGAGAGGGGCATCATCACATTTGGAAAGCATTGTTGTTGCCCTTTTCCTTATGGCAGACTGTAAGGTTATAGAGACTGCTGCTCAGTTGGGTGAATTAAATGCAATAGGTTTAATTGGACCACAAAGTAGTAGGGCCAGGTGGCAGTACTGAATTGACAGAGAGAAGGTGATAATAGGTATTATAATGGGCAGAAAAAAAAAAGCAACAAAAAAAGTAATGCTCATAATATCATAATATCTTGACCCATAATGCTCTGCACAGGCAAAGTGAATTTTATGGTTGCATTACTTGTGTGGTCCTTTGGTACTGGCTAATCAATCATGGTATTTATAGGCATGAAGTAGATAAGATGCTCCATGCATATTTGTTTGTTTTGAATAAATGAAAAAAAAAAAAGGTCAAGTGAAAAAAAAAATCTATGCTGGATCACGGCAAAAGAGAGTGTTAGCACATGAAACAGTTTCCAGACTTGAGCCATTTTATGGACCTTTAAGCTCTTTTTGAAGAAGAAGTCAGGTTTCCATGGAAGGCCCTTGTTTAAATCCTTAAGAATTTTGCTGTTAGACTTTCTCTAGTCTTTTCCCAAGGGACTTATGACCTTTTTCCATTGGTAATTGCGCTCTGGGAGAAAGACAAAAATCAGACTTTCTAGATTCTACTTGATACTGGTTTTGTCTGAATTGACTCTGATTCCAGTTGACCCCAAGAAACATTGTGGCTCTCCAGTTAAAATAAGAGCTTATGGAGATTAACAGATTTTTGGCTGAAGTTGAGCTCATGCTAGGTCTAATGGAACTCATATTGTGGTTATTTTTCTAGTACCAGAATGTATCATTGGGAGAGATATACTTAGAAGTTAGAAGAATTTTCATAATGGTACCCTGACCTGTAGAGTAAGGGATATTATGGTTGGAAAGTTAAATCGAAGACTTTAGAGTTGCCTATGCTAGGCAAAATAGTGAGCCAAAGTCAATATCAGATCCCTGGAGGAATTGCAGAAATTATTGCGGCCATCAAGGCAGTAATTTGAAAGAGGTAGAGTGGTAGTTCCCCTATCTCCCTTTATTTCTCCTGATGGTACTGATGGAACATGGACTGATGGAACATGGATAGCAACAGTTGACTAGCCAAACTTAATCAAGTATTGACCCTGATTGCAGATGCTGTTCCAGATGTGGTATCCTTACACATCTCCTAGTAAAATGTATGCTGCTATTGATCTAGCAAATGTCTTTTCTTGGTTCTTGTCCATGAGAATCACCAGAAAGCATTTGCTTTCAGTTGTCAAGGCCAGAAGTATACATTTACAGTTTTACCTCAAGGAGAACTCAAGGATTAACTCTCCATCTCTGTGTCATAACCTAGTTAGAAGAGATCTAGATCGTTTGTCACTTCAACAAAATATCACATCGGTGTACTCTGTTGATGACATTATACTGATTGGACAGGTGAGAAGTAGGTATCAAGCACTTTTGAATTAATGATGATACATGTGTGCATCAGAGGATGGGAAATAAATTCAAACAAAATTCAAGGGTCTTCTACCTTGGTGAAAATTTAAGAAGTCTGGTGGTATGGAACATGCAGAGACATTCTTTCTAAGGTGAAGGATAAGTTATTGCACCTGACTACTCCAACCATCCAAAAAAAAAAAAAATACAATGTTTAGTTGGCCTATTTGAATTCTGAAGACAGCACTTTCCTCTCTTGCATGTGTTCCTCTGACTCATATACCAAAATGATTCAGAAATCTGGGAGCTTTGTGTGGGGCCTGGAACAGAAGGTTCTTCAACAGGTTCAGGCTGTTGTGCAAGCTGTTTTTCCACTTGGAGCACATGATCCAGCATAGTCAGTTTTACTACATCATGAGAAGGATGTTGTCTGACCTACCAAGTCATAAAGTAAGGAGTGCACAACAGCAACCCATTATCAAATGGAAGTAGAAAATATGTGGTCAGGCCTGAGGCAGTCCTGAAGTCACAAGCAAGTTATTTGAAGTTGACCAAATGCCTGTGGTTTCCACTGATGTTACAATGCTGTCTGATGCCAAGTGTATGCATCACCTTCAAAGGGTAATCACTATGAGAGCTGACTGAAGAAGAGAAGACTAGGGTCTGGTTAACTGATAATTCTGCACATTATATAAGCACCACCCAGTAGTGAACAGCTCCAACATTTCAACCCCTTTCTGGGACAATCCTGAAACACTGGCAAAGGATAATCTTAACAATTGTTAGAACTTCAGGCAGTAATACATGCTTATACATTTTGTTTGGAAAGAGAAAAAGCCAAATATGTAATTGTTCAACAACTCATAGGTATACCCAATAGATTAGCTAGATAGTCTGGGGCTTAGAAAGAGTGTGATTGGAAGATTATTAAGAAAGACATATGGGAAGACTCCCAAGATGGTAGCGCCCAGGATGACTCTCATTCTGACCAGCCGCACAGCAGGATCGGCAGTGACCAGCAGTCAGAACTCGCGGCCTTAAAATACAAGTGATTTTGTTTTCCAGGTGAGAGGATACCCCACGGTGGGGGATTCAATCAGCTTCAACTCACCCAGCTAAACTTCGGAAGAGATCCCGGTTGCACCAGGCGCTTGGTTGCCAAAACAGCATGCCAGCATGCTCTGATCACTGTCCCAGACTGAACTGTGGGGCCCACAACATCAGAGGCTGGGATTTCCAGTCTAGAGATAACCCAACGGTGGAGGAAATGATTGGA
The DNA here is from genome assembly GCF_907164565.1 of Psammomys obesus. Classification (NCBI taxonomy): domain Eukaryota; kingdom Metazoa; phylum Chordata; class Mammalia; order Rodentia; family Muridae; genus Psammomys; species Psammomys obesus. The sequence continues at coordinate 18,902,680 of NW_026596166.1, read as the reverse complement.
AAGACAACCTTAAGTCACCCAGAAATTCCCTGGAAAAGACCCAGGGTCCCGCGGGTGCCCAGGAGCCAGCCTAGAGCCAGAGCCGGGGACATAGGTGCCTGCACAGAGTCCTGCCTGCATAGACTCCCCCAGATAGAATTGTGGGTCCCAGGGCACCAGAGACTGAGTTTCTCTGTCAGGTGCAAACCTGCAGGGAGGGGAACAGCAGGTCGGATCTCAGAGCACTCAGCTGATACCACGACCTCGAAAAGGTCTTGGGAAAATTACCCACTTTGAGCAGATGCCCAGGCACCCAATTGCCAGAAAGGCAGAGCCATGCATGTATGTGCCTGCGGGTTCTACTTGCCATCCCAGAGAGAATGGCTGTCCCAAAAGCAAAGATTGGGTGTCCCTGTCAGGAGGAAACCCCACAGTGGGGAGATCATCAGGTCCAATGCTCAGGACACCCAGCTCCAAAAGACTTTCTGGATTCACACAGACTCTAGGCTCTAGCCTTCTACTGCAGACATGAGCGCCATGCTCACCTGCCATTATTGAGTACCGCTAGGGCATTGGGGCACACAGCTGCATCCTCAGATCTACAAAAGCCAGAGAGCCATTACAGCAGCCCCTAGATACTCCTCCAAGGTTCACCTGGTTATTCCTAGCTAAACTGACAAAACCATGGGAATCCCTGGTTCTTCAAGAGGGCTGCACCCAAAAATTACACCTTAAGAGCAACAGCTGCTTCTCACTAAATTCAGAGCAAGAAACCCAGCAGCAGGGAAGCCATCACCAGGACCTCTCCTGAGGAGAGAAGAGCCTTCCTGAATACCACAGTTACCACAGAGGTCCATACGCCTGAAGTGAACTGTGACAATTCCTGAGAAGCACAACCATTCAGTTGACCATATCTAAAAAGCAGAAGAGAACTTCAGAACCCCGCCAAGTGGATTCTCCCCACCCCAGGACCTAGCAGGCACCAGAAATTAACAGACAACACCTGAGAAAGAGAGATGGGTAGAGGCCAGTGAAAAAGCACAACCAACAAAAGGCAAAGCAATATGGCATCCCCAGAACCCAGTTATCCAGGGGCAAATAGCCCTGGACACCCTAACAAAAGTGAAATTCAAGAAGATGATCTTATGACTGTGCTTATGAAGAGGTTAATGGAGGAAGCAAATAAAATGCATAAAGAATTAGGGGAATATATAATAAAACATATTATGGCCATCCGTAAAGAAATACAGAAAAATGCAGCCAAACAGTTTGTGGCTTTCAGAGAGGAAATAAGAAAATCATTGAAAGAAATAAAAGAAACAGAGGAACGTTCAAAGAAACAAGCAAAGGGATTGAAGGAAAAACAGGAAAATACAGTCAGACAGGTGAAGGAAATGAACAAAACAGTTCAAGATCTGAAGATAGAATTGGAAAAATTAAAGAAAACAAAAATGGAGGAAATCATGGAGAGGGAGAACCTAGGGGGAAAAAAGTAAATACAGAGGTAAGCATAACCAACAGACTACAAGAGATGGAAGAAAGAATCTCAGGTGTGGAAGATACAATGGAAGAAATCGATGTATCTGTCAAAGAAAATAATAAATCTAAAAATTTCCTGACACAAACCATCCAAGAAATCCAAGACAACATAAAAAGACAAAACCTAAGAATAATAGGAATAAAGGAAAAAGAAGATTCCTTCCTCCAAGGCCCAGAAAATATTTTCAACAAAATCATTGAAGAAAATTTTCCCAACTTAAAGGAGAGGCCTATAAGAATACAAGAGGCTTATAGAACACCTAATAAATTAGACCAGAAAAGAAAATCTTACCGTCACATAATAATCAAAACAGTAAGTATACAGAACAAAGAAAGAAAAGCTGCAAGGGGAAAAGGCCAAGGAACATATAATGTTAAAACCATCAGAATCATACCTGGCTGTTCAACAGAAACTATGAAAGCCAGAAGAGCCTGGACGGATATCATGCAGACCCTAAGAGAACACAGATGTCAGCCTAGGCTACTGTACCCAGCAAAACTCTCAGTCCTCATAGGCAGAGAAAACAAGATATTCAATAACAAAAACAAACTTCAACAATACCTACACACATATCCAGCATTACCGAAGATCCTAGAAGGAAAAATACAACCCCAGAAAACAAACTCCTTTCAAGAAAACAGAGAAAATACATAATCTCACTACAGCAAAACAAAAAGTAACCAAACACACAAACACACTACCATAGCCAACATCAATATCAAAGGATCTGAAAGCCACTGGTCATTAATCTCTCTCAACACCAATTGGACTCAATTCTCCAATAAAAAGACACAAACTAACAGAATGGATGCATAAACAAGACCCAACAATCTATTGCATACAAGAAACACACCTAAATCACAAAGATACACATTACCTTCGAGCAAAGAGATGGAAGACAGTTTTCCAAGCAAATGGACAGAAGAAGCAAGCAGGAGTAGCCATTCTAACATCTAATAAAATACATTTTCAACCAAAATTAATCAAAAGAGATAGAGAAGGACACTTCATACTCATCAAGGAAAAAATCCACCAGGAAGATATCACAAACCTGAACATCTATGCCCCAAATGCAAGGGTACACACATTTGTAAAAGAATCTTTAATAAAAATTAAACTACACATAGACCCCCACACATTAATAGTGGGAGACTTCAACACCCCACTCTCAACAAAGGACCAGTCAACAAAATAGAAACAAAACAAAGAAACAATTTCTCCGACAGAGGTCATGAATCAAATGGACCACATGGATATCTACAGAACCTTTCACCCAAACACAAAAGAATTTACCTTTTTCTCAGGACCTCATGGAACCTTCTCCAAAATAGACCATATAGTTGGTCACAAAGCAAGACTCAACAAATACAAAAAGATTGAAATAATCCCTTGTATCCTATATCATCACCATGGACTAAAGCTGGACCTCAATGACAAAAATAGCAAAAGGCCTAAACACACATGGAAACTGAACAACTTGCTACTAAATGACAGAAGAAATAGAGAAAGAAATTAATGACTTCCTAGAATTCAATGAAAATGAAGGCACAACATACCCAAACTTATGGAACACAATGAAAGCAGTGCTAAGAGGAAAGTTGAAAGCACTAAGTGCCATCAAGAAGAAATCCAAAACATCTCATTCAAGCAACTTAATGGCTCACTTAAAAGCCCTAGAAAAAATAGAAGCAGACCTCTACAAGAGGAATAGACGGCTGGAAATAATCAAACTCGGGGCTGAAATCAATCCATTAGAAAGAAATAAAATAGTTCAATGAATCAATGAAACCAAGAGCTAGTTCTTTGAGAAAAATCAAAAAGATAGACAAACCCTTAGCCAAACTAACTAAAAGGCAGAGAGACACTATCCAAATCAACAAAATCAGAGACGAAAATGGGGAGACAACCACAGACACTGAAGAAATCCAAACAATAATTAGGTCTTACTTTAAAAGCCTATATGCCACAAAATTTGAAAATCTAAATGAAATGGACAATTTTCTTGACTTATTCCACATGCCAAGGCTGAATCAAGACCAGGTAAACCAATTAAATAGTCCTATATCCCCTAAGGAAATAGAAGCTGTCATCAAAATTCTCCCATGCAGAAAAAGCCCAGGGCCAGATGGTTTCAGCACAGAATTCTACCAGATCTTCAAAAACGAGCTACCACAAATACTCTTCAACTATTCCACAAAATAGAAACAGAAGGAACTCTACCAAACTTATTCTATGATGCCACAGTCACTGTGGTACCTAAACTTCACAAAGACCCAACAAAGAAAGAGAATTTCAGCCAATCTCCCTTATGAACTTTGATGCAAAAATACTCAACAAAATACTTGCAAACCGAATCCAAGAACACATCAAAGATATCATCCACTACGACCAAGTAGTCTTCATCCCAGGCATGCAGGGGTGGTTAAATATATTGGATATCCATCAATGTGATCCACCACACAAACAAACTGAAGGAGAAAAACCACATAATCATCTCCTTAGATGCTGAAAAAGGCATTTGAGAAAATCCAACATCCATTCATGTTTAAAGTCTTGGAGAGATCAGGAATACAAGGTACATAGTAAAGGCAATATACTGCAAACCTATAGCCAATATCAAACTCAATGGAGAGAAACTTAAATCATTCCCACTAAATTCAGGGGCAAAGCAAGGCTGCCCACTATCTCCATATTTCTTCAACATTGTTCTTGAAGTCTTTGCTAGAGAAATAAGACAATTGAAGGAGATAAGGGGATACAAATTGGAAAGGAAGAAGTCAAACTATCAATATTTGCTGATGATATGACCCCAAAAATTCTACCAGAGAACTCCTACAGCAAAGTGGCTGGATACAAAATGAACTCAAAAAAAAAAAAAAATAGTAGCCCTCCTATATACAGAAGACAAAATGGCTGAGAAAGAAATTAGGGAAACAACACCCGTCACAATAGCCACAAAGGACATAAAGTACCTTGGTGTGAACCTAACCAAGCAAGTCAAAGACTTGTATGAAAAAAATTTCAATTCTTTGAAGAAAGAAATAGAAGAAGATATGAGAAGATGGAAAGGTCTCCCATGCTCATGGCTTGACAAGATTAACATAGTAAAAATGGCCATCTTACCAAAAGCAATCTACAGATTCAATGCAATTCCCATCAAATTACCAACACAATTCTTTACAGACCTGGAAAGAAAAATTCTGACCTTCATATGGAACAGTAAGAAACCAGAATTTCTAAAACAATTCTCTATAATAAAAAATCTTTAGGAAGTATCTCCATCCCTGATCTCAAGCGGTACTATAGAGCAGCAATATTAAAAACTGCATGGTACTGGCATAGAAAGAGACTGGTGGACCAATGGAATCAAATAGAAGACCCTGACATAAATCCACACACTTATGGACACCTGATTTTGACCACGATGCCAAAACCTTTCAGTGGAAAAAGAAGACAGCATCTTCAATAAATGGTGCTGGTCTAACTGGATGTCTACATGTAGAAAAATGCAAATAGATCCATACTTATCACCCTGCACAAAATTAAACTCAAAGTGGATCAAATAGCTCAATATAAAACCAGACACACTAAACCGCTTAGAGGAAAAAGTGGGGAAGAGCCTTGAACTCATTGGTACAAGAGACAACTTCATGAACAGAACACAAGCAACACAGGCTCTAAGGGTAACAATCAATAAATGGGACTTCATGAAATTAAAAAGCTTCTGTAAAGCAAAGGACACTGTCCTCAGAACAAAACCACTGCCTACAGATTGGGAAAGGATCTTCACCAACAGTATATCTGACAGAGGAATAACATCCAGTATATACAAAGAACTCAAGAAGTTAAAAAGCAACAAATCAAGTAATCCATTTTAAAAATAGAGTACAGAGCTAAACAGAGAATTCTTGATAGAGGAATATCGAATGGCAGAGAAACACTTAAAGAAATGCAAAGTCCTTAGTCATAAGGGAAATGCAAATCAAAATGACCCTAAGACTTCACCTTACACCCATCAGAATGGCTAAGATCAAAAACTCAAGTGAAAACACATGCTGGAGAGGTTGTGGAGAAAGGGGAACCCTCCTCCACTGCTGGTGGGAATGTAAACTTGTACAACCACTCTGGAAATCAATCTGGTTCCTCCTCAGAACTAGGAATAGCACTTCCTCAAGATCCAGTTATACGTACACAACAAGGACATTTGTTCAACCATGTTCGTAGTAGCTTTATTTGTAATAGCCAGAACTTGGAAACAACCCAGATGTCCATCAACAGAGGAATGGATACAGAAATTGTGGTATTTTTACACAATGGAATACTACTCAGCAATCAAAAAGGAGGAAATCATGAAATTTGCAGGCAAGTGGTGGGATCTAGAAAAGATCATTCTGAGCGAAGTATCCCAGAAGGAGAAAGACAAACTTGGTATATACTCCCTTATATAGACCTATAAGATATGATAAACATAATGAAATCTACACACCTAAAGAAGATAATCAAGAAAGTGGACACAGGCGAAGATGATTAATCCTCATTTAGAAAGACAAATGGGATGTGCATTGAACTTATGACAGGAGTCTACCACAAAAGGCATCTGAAAGACTCTACCTAGCAGTGTTTCAAAGCAGACACTAAGACTCATAACCAAACCCTCGGCAGAGTGCAGGGAATCATATGAAAGAAGGGAAGTTAGTATGATATGGAAAGGATAGAAGCTCTACAAGGACCAAACATATCTGGGCACAGGGTCTTTTCTGAGACTGACACTCAACCAAGGACCATCTATGGATATAACCTAGAACTTCTGCTCTGATGTGGCCCATGGTAGCTCAGTAACCAAGTAGTTTTCCAAAGTAAGGGGAACACGGACTATTTCTAACAGGATTTCAAGGGCAGGCTGTTTGACACCCCCCCCCGGGGAGGAGCAGTCTGTTAGGCCACAGAGGAGGACTTTGCAGCCAGCCCTGAAGATACCTGATAAAACAGGGTCAGATGAAAGGGGAGGAGGTCCTCCCCTATCAGGGGACTTGGAAAGGGGCAGGGAGGAGACCAGGGAGGGAGTGTGGGGTTGGGGAGGGAATGAGGGAGCAGGATACAGCTGGGACACAGAGTTAACAAAATGTAACTAAAAAGAAAAAAATAATAATAAAAAAAAGAAAAAAAAAGAAAAAAAAAAGATCCAGTTATACCACTCCTAGGCATATACCCAAAAGAAGCTCAAGTATACAATAAGGAGATTTGTTCAACCATGTTTGTAGCAACCTTATTTGTAATAGCCAGGAGTTGGAAACAGTCCAGATGCCCCTCAGTGGAGGAATGGATGCACAAATTGTGGTATATCTATACAATGGAATATTACTCGGCAATAAAAAACAAGGAAATCATGAAATTTGCAGTTAAATGGTGGGATCTGGAAAAGATCATCCTGAGTGAGCTATCCCAGAAGCAGAAAAACACACATGGTACATACTCACTCATATAGACATATAATATAGAATAAACCTATTAAAATCTGTACACCTAAAGAAACTAATCAAGAGGGAGGACTTTTGCTAGAATGCTCAATCCCTATCCAGAAAGGCAAAAAGGATGGACATCAGAAGAAGCAGAAGAGGAAAAAAGTCAGGAGCCTGACACAGAAGACCTCTGAAAGGCTCTGCCCTGCAGACTATCAATGCAGATGCCAAGGTTTATGGGCAACTTTTGGGCAGAGTGCAGGGAATCTTAGGAAAGAAGTGGGAAACAGGCAGATCTTGAGAGGACAGGAACTCCACAAGTAGAGCAACAGAATGAAAAAATCTGAGCACAGAGGTCTTTCCTGAGACTGATACTTTAACCAAGGACTATGCATGGAGATAACCTAAGACCCCTGCACAGATGTAGCCCATGGCAGTTCAGTATCCAAGTGGGTTCCATTATAATAGGAACAGGGACTGTCTCTGATATGAACTGATTGGCCTGCTCTTTAATTACATTCCTCTGAGGGGGAAGCAGCATTACCAGGCCACAGAAGAAGACAATTCAGCCACTCCTGATGAGACCTAATTGAATAGGATCAGAAGGAAGGAAAAGAAGACCTCCCTATCAGTGGACTTGCAGAGGGTTATGCATGCAGAGGGTAGAGGAAAGGAGGGACTGGGATGGGAGTTGGGAGGGAACCACCGGGGGGTTACAAAGTGAATAAAGTGTAATTAATAAAGAATTTTAAAAAATAGAAAAACATAGGGGAAAAAGAATGTGGATAGATCTCTCCATCTGGGCACAGGATGTGAAGATATTAAATGTTCATCAAACCATGACTTCAGCTGAGAAGAAATTCATTAATCAAGTAGATAGGATGACCAGTCCTATAGATAGTCATCATCTCTCCCCAAACATCCCTACCAACACCCATAGGTATGTAACAATGTAGCCATGGTGGCAAATATGGTGCTTGACAACATGGATTGCCACTCATTCACCAAGACAGACCTAGTTGCAGCTGATGCTGAATGCCAGGTATTCCAAGAGCAGAGACCAACACTGAGCCGCAGATTTGACAGACATCTGTTGAGGTGATAAGCCAACAACTTAGTTATAGGTTGACTATATTAGACTGCTTTCTTCAAGGAAAACATCAAAAACTTTCCCTTTGGGGTGTTGATATTTTTTTCTGGTTATGGGTTTGCCTTTTCTGAATGAAATGCTTCTGTCAAAACCAGGGCTTGGATGAGTGTGATTAGAAGATTATTGAGGAAGACATATGAGAAAAAAGTATATGCATAGATCACTCCATCTGGGCACAGGATATGAAGATATTAAATGTTCATCACATTATGACTTCAGATGAGAAGGAATTTATTTTATTTTTTATAGAATTTTTTTAATTCTTTATTAATTACACTTTATTCACTTTGTAGTTCCCCTGTGGGTGTCCTTACAGAATTCCTCATCCACAGTCATGTTATTCCAAACAGTATTTCTCCTGACCAAGAAATTCACTCCATAGATGGAGAACGGTGACAGTGGGTCCCCAATCATAGAACACAATGACCTTACCATGTTCCCCATGATATTGAATCACCTGGCCTGATAGAAAGATGGAATGACGTTCTGAAAACATAATTAGAGTGCCAAATGGGTGGCAGCAACTTGGAGGACTGGAATAGCATTCCTCAAAATCAGTATGTGCATTTAATCAACATCCAATGTGTGCTATTGTTTCTCATTTAGCCAGGATCCAAGGGTCCAGGAATTAATAGGAGAAAGGGGATAGTTCCACTCACTGAACTTATATGTTAGTCTTGAATTCTATGCCATTTGTTACCCTGTCTGTTTTTGTTCCAGTATCTGTTTTTATTATAATGTTCCATATACAACTTGAAATTGGGGATAGTGATACCTCCAACAGTTATTTTGTTATGTAAGATTGTTTAAAAGCTCTCCTTGGTTTTTCATATGGAACTGACTTTTGTGCTTTCAAGGTCTTTGAAGAAGTGTTGAAATTTTTATTCTCATTGAACTGAATATCTAGATTACTGTTGATGGGATGGCTATTTTTAGGATTTTAGTCCTAATAATCCAGAAGCATGAGAGATCTGAATGTCTTCTGATATGACTTTCAACCTCTTTCTCATTAGTTTGAACTTTTTATTACTCAAGTCTTTCACTTGCATGGTTAGAGATGTCCAAGGATATTTCATATTATTTGATGCTATTGTGAAAGGTGTTGGTTCCCTGATTTCTTTCTCAGTCAGTTTGTCGTTTACATATTGGAAGGCTATTATTTCTGGAGTTAAATTTTTATCCAGCTACTTTGCTCAAAGTATTAATTAGCTGCAGGATTTTTACTTTTTTTATTTTTGGTGGAATTTTTAGGATCACTTATATATACTGTTGTATCATCTGCAAATAAAAATACCTTGACTTTTTTTGTAATATGCATTCACTTGATCTCCATTAGTTTACAGATAAAAATAGGTACATAACAACAGGCACCAAGCATGTTTACAGACTCATAAGTTTATATATTAAAATCTTATAATCCACAAAATTGAAGAAGCAAAAAGCAGGATATAATTTTCTTGACACATACCACTTAATAAAGCTAAACCGCTAGTGAAATATAAGCAGTACTTAAAAAGTCTCCCATCCAAAACAAGCCCAGAACCAGATGAGTTTAATGGAGAATTCTACGAGACTTTCATAGAAAAATTAAGACCAATACTCCTCAAGTTAATCTACAGAATTGAAATGAAAGGAACATTGCCCAGTTAACTTTGCAAGGCCACAGTTATCCTGGTATGCAACTCACATAAAGATTCAACAAAGAAAAAGAATTATAGACCAGTTTCCCCAATGAACATAGATGTAAAATACCTCAATAAAATTCTTGCAAACTAAATCAAAGATGCATAAAAGTATTATCCATCATGATTAAGTGGGCTTTGTTTAAGAGATGCAGGGATGGGTTAATACATGAAAATTGAAAATTGTAATCCACCATATAAATGAGCTGAAAGATAAAATCCAAATGATCTTCTAATTGAATGCCAAAAATCCTTTGACAAAATCCAATACTCCTTTATGATAAAATTCCTGAAGAGATTAGGAATACAAGGGACATACTTCAATATAACGAAGGCAGTTTACAGCAAGGCCATAGCCAACTTCAAATTAAATGGAGAGAAAAATCAATGCAATGTAACTGACATATGAAACAAGAAAAGGTTGTGCCCTTTCTTCATACCTATTTAACACACTACTTAAAAGTCTGAGTGCAATAAAGTAAATATAGACCTTAAAGCTTAGAAATATAAGTGACCGTCAAAGGGATAATATCTAAATTATATACAGTACTTAAGAAATTAAACAACAATAAATCAAACAATCCAGTTAAAATTGGGGTACAGAGCTTAACTGAGAATTCACAACAGAGGAATCTTGAATGGCTGAGAAGCCCTTAAAGGAATGCTTGGTGTCCTTAGTCATCAGAGAAATGCAAATAAAAACGACTGTAAGATTCCATCTTACATCAGTCAGAATGGCCAAGATGAAGTGACAACTCAAAGTCTGGCAAGGATGTGGAGTGTAAACTTGTACAATCTCTCTAAAAAAAAAAAATCAATCTGTCACTTTTTCAGAAAATTGGGAATAGTTCTACCTCAAGACCCAGCTATATTACTCCTCGGCATATACCCAAAAGATGCTCCACCATACAACAAGGATATTTACTCAACTACTTTCATAGAGGCTTTCTTTATTCATAATAGCCAGAAACTGGAAATAACCTAGATGTCCCTCAACTGAGGAATGGATGCAGGAATTGTGGTGCACAATGGTGTACAACTCAGCGATTAGAAACAAGGAAATCATGAAATTTGCCTGCAAATGGATGGAACTAGAAAAGATTATCCAGGGTGAAGTAACCCAGACCCAGAAAAACACACATGGTATGTACTCACTTACAAGCCAATATTAGATCTATATTGCAGGATAACCATACTACAATCCACAGAAGCTAAGTAATCTGAAGCAGCTAAGTAAAAAGGAGGACCAAAGGGAGGGTGCCAGAATGCCACTCAGAAGTGAAAATAGAAGAAATAGCAGAAGTGGATGAAGAGAGGGAACTGGGCAGGAGATGGAATAGGGAGAGAAATAAGGGTGAGGATCATAGGTAGGGAAACCGGGAGGGAGCTGAGAGGGCTGGGAGCAAAAAGGTCACTGACGGAGGACATCTCTTTGTCAAGCTGGAGACTGTGGGGATCAGGGACCTAGGAGAGGGGAAGAGTGAGTGGGGTCGGAGCCCACGCAGAATCCCGGGAATCAGACTCTAGAGACCAGACTCAAAAGTGCAGATCTAACTTTATTGTCCAGTATAATAGGCTTTAAATAATGAAAGGCCAATCAGACCATCTCATGCTAGCCTCAAGCACTAGTAACAATCAATCAGATTGCTGCGAATATAAGAAAATGTGGGAGATGTGGGGGTGAAAGGTCACCTTCGGAGACTTCCGTAAAGAAGTGGAAGCTGTCACAGTCCTAGCTCCAGATCCATTTTGAGATTTCACTAGTGTGCTTGGAGTCCCTGATAGATCATTGTGTGTGCCGCATATCTGGACCTTTCAAAGAGTTGTAGGAGGAAGTAGCTGAGGCTTCACTTGCCATTCCCTATGGGCCTCCAAAAGGCTTACCTCAACATTCCCCACAGGAGGTCTTCGACAGGGTAGGCTTCTGGGAGGACATGGGTGTGACTCTAGCTGAGATTCCTGATGAGGAGGAAGGCAGCAGTGGTGGGAGGGCGGAGAATGAAGACTGATTTGACTACCTCCTAGCCAGACACGACTAGTGGAAGGACAGAAACAGCGATCCACCAACAAAACCTGTGATCCAAAACTTATCCTGCTTACAAGAAATGCAGGCATAAAGAGGGAACAAGTATTGAGGGAAAGTCCAAACAATAATTGGCACAAGCTTAGACCCACCCCACTGAAGAAAGCCAGCCCCTGACACTAATAATGATACTATGAAAGGAGCCTAACTTAACTATTGTCAGGGAGGCTTCAGCCAGCAGAGAGGGAAGGGGACCTCGGAGGTTACTGCGAAAGTGTTGGGGAAAAGATGGAAGGACCTGCAGGGGATAGGAACCTCACAGAAAGATGAACAGAGACAACAAATCCAGTCTCATGGAGGCTTTCAAAGACTGAGACATCCACTAAGGGGCATAGATGATCTGGACCCCTTCACATATGTAGCTGATGGGCGGCTTGATCTTCATATGGGGCACCTGGAGAGTGGAGGGAGTGAGGGGCTGTTTCTAACACGGACTCTATTGCCTACTTTTGGATCACTTCCCCAAGGCAGGGCTTTCCTGCCTGGCCTTAAGGGATGAAGATGTGCTCAGTCCTGCTATGACTTAATGTGCTAGGGAATGTTGATATGGGGAGAGGAGTGTTCCTTTTTTTCTGGACAGAAAGGGAGAGGGGAAGGGGGAAGGTGGGAGGCCTGGGAGGATACGAAGGAGGGGGCACCCTTGGGATATAAAGTAAATAAAAAAGAAAAAGAAAAATAAATTTAAAAAGAAATATAACTGACAATTTATTCTGTTGCATATTTTAGAATAAGCTAATCAAAGATTCAAACCAGACCCAAGGCAACAAGGTCTCTAGATACATAATTGTAACATGTTATTAATTATCTGAAGGTTATATTTTGAATCCACTTCTGTATATTTATTTTGTACACTAGATGCTAAGTAGGTAGGAAGCTATATGAGAGAGGTTGTCAATAGGATGTTCTGACTTGGATCTATGAACTGCAGAGTATTTTATTGTAGAAAAATTATGAAGAAATCAATTTATAGAAGAATCATGGGTAACTCTTTCCATTCTGTTCTTTAGTAAACTTCTAAAGTTATCATCTGATATACAAAAAGTACATAGGCAAGTAGACAAAATAACAAAAGGTTTCATTTTACTTATATGTCAACCTGTCATTAATTATATTGTTTTCTCTTTTTATATTCCTGTACATACTCATTGATGCAATTAGAATTAAGTAATTTTGTAACTTAGCTGAGTTTACAGGTAAGCCTTGGACTACATTATCTCACTTTGATCTGTTTTACATATGTCTGAGGTTAAAAAAAAACAAACAAACAAACAAACAAAAAAAAAACATTGATATACTGGGAAAATATCTCGAGGCCTTGAATAGCCTGGTTAACTAACCTTCCTTGCTACAAAGCCACAGAATTGGCTAAAGTTCTGTCAAGGACTCATCAATACTGTTGATTGCTCCCAGCTTTCCCCTGCAAATAGAATATACCAGCTCAGGCTGAGGCATTCTTGTATGGTCCCCTAGTCTAACTATACCTGCCTGTGTTTTTAAGCTCGGTCTATCCTAAATATTTACTAGTAGCCAGAAATATATAGGAAGAGAGGAGAAATCACCCCTTAGCATTATTATTGTGTTTTGTAATTAGACTGAGAAGAGAATATTTTTGACCAAGGAAAGCTCAGGAGAAAACATTTACTTCTCTTGTAGACCTTCTATCCAGGCCCCTCCTCTCATCCTGCCCCTGTCTATTCTGCATACAAGAAACAGGCTGGATGTCTGCTTGACCCAGAAGTGTCAGCTCTTTTTTTTTTCTTTAATATTTGCTTTTTTTTGTTATGAAAATCACGGCATAGGCAAAACCACAGTTTTGATTTAGGCATGGCGTAATAGAGGTAAAATTGGTTTGTTAAACTAGGCGCCATTTTAGAAATCTGTCCAAAGTTGATAGTTGTTATTTTTTTCCCATAACTTTGCTTTGGAAGACTTGTTAACACTGGAATTTTCAGCATACAGCAACATTAGCAAAAGCAGATAGGAATAATATACGTATAATCGTACAATAAACCGAATGCATGGCATACCCGTAAATATTGATTTTCTCGTTAACTTTTAAAAATCTTATCAGTGTTCAGTGTTTTGAAAACTGAAAAAGTATATCAAATTATTTTTGAGGGAAGCAGCCTGTGGTTAATAATTTGGACTGCAGTGTTAATTTCAAGGTTCTGTAGAGCAGGCGATACTGTCTAAGGACACTGGACAACACAGGAGATGCAGGAATCTGTTTACAAAGGAAGTCCCGAGGTATTTGGCATATGAAAGCTTTTATCTGTTCTTACTCTGTATTGTGGGTAATTAATCTCCTCTACAAAAACATTTCTGTGATGAAAATCTCATGTGTTTTATCTTCTATTTACACCATTCTCACCCTACCAGAATACCTTGATTTTATATTTTCTTGGCTTCCACTTGATGCTATGGATAATTACTACAAACAGATACTTAGGAAACACTCATTTATTCTCTTGTAGTTGTATAACCAAACATCCAAAATGAACCTAAAGTTGTCAAAGCACCATTCTCTGAGAGGCAGGCTGCTTCTCACAGAAGAAGTCCATCTTTCTGCTATTCTTCAATTCTAGAGACTCATTGCTCTCAACGGCTTCTTTCCATATTATTGACTCTCTTTTGAAGCCAAAATCTTTCACCTACCTCTTACAATATTAAATTAACAGACAGTGCTGAACCGTCACCATGCCCTAAATATAACTCTTTAGTTGTATTTAAAGAGTTCTTGTAGGTATATACAGAAGCATCCACAGATTCAAAGATTTGGTTCATTGGAATCTTTAGATCCTGTTTCTGAGCATCCTTTGTGTGCCTATATATATAGTATAAACTATTAATACTAATTACATTCATAAATATTTATATCTTAGAACCAAACTTTTATTGCTATAGTGCATTTTTTTCTTTCTAAAATTCACTGAACTAGAATTAACATATATCCACAGTGTCTATAGTCCTATACAATCTTGTAATTTATATATTGTTTCTAATTTATCAAACAAGGCTATTAACAGCAAAATGAATTTAGTTTGTGTTATAAAAAGAATGGTCACATTTATTATCTCCTAAAATTAACATAATAGCTTTACTTTATTTTGTTCGGTTATATGAAAATATATGCAAAACGTATGTAAGAACTTGATAAGTCGAAGAATTGAGAAAATAATATCAATTTTCAGAAAAAGAAAAAAAAAACGTGTGTGAGATTTTTTTGAGCTCGCAGCTCAGTCTGGGGAAGTGAGCACAGTATGCAGTTGTGTGGCTAGGTGAGGGATAAGAAGCGCCTGCAGGAACCTAGGAATGTCTCTGGGAGTTAGCGTGGTGATCTGAAGTCAGACCCGATTGTTTCCCTGCTCATGGGGTTTTCTTTTACCTAAGGAACACAGTCACTGGTGTTTTGTGGTGCACAGTTCCGTCTGTTGGTCTGTGTGCAGTCACTGCTGCCCTGCTGATCAGACACAGTGTGATGCTGGTGCCGCCATCTTGGATCCACCACAAATCCTCTTATAATTAATCTAGCATTCAAAATAGGCCATGGGCTAGGTCACCAGGTGTTTTGGGAAAGAGAATATAGAAATAAAAAAAAAATGGAGAATGTAAAGTGAAGGCAAATTTTGTGCAGGAAACAAGGGAACCTGGTAGAGTTAATCCCTGAAACCAATTTATGCTTGAATTCCCAAGATAAACACAAGAGATTTGTAATTTTGTCTTTCAGTAGATATAACCAGAGCTTATGCTATTTTTTACTAAATATTCTTCTATCAAAAATAAAATGAAATCCCAAAAAAACCCCATAATATTGACTTATTTTAAAATGTGGTTTTATTGGTAGTATCTGATCTCACTCTTCTCCTACATCTAATCATTTTTGTGCACATTAGTCAAATTTTGACTTCAAAATCCACTGCAATTTTCACTTGAATGACATTTGCAAACTTCTGGACACTTTCTGTGTAAAAGTAGCCAGGCTGGCTTGTTAGAAAATTAATGATACCCAAAGCCAGATTCAAGAAATTCCCATTTTCAGAGATAATCTGAATCTTAGTGATTCAAAAAGGTTCTAATGCAATTTGTTAGTACATTCTTTCCTAAAAAATTAGTTAATTTCTGGGTCACTCATAGTGATCATTTCTAGTTCCAACCATTTGCCTGCAAATTAAATGATTTCCTTGTTTTAAATTGCTGAGTAGTATTTCATTGTGTAAATGTACAACACTTTCTGTATCCATTCCTCAACTGAGGGACATCTGGGGTGTTTCCAGCTTCTGGCTCTTACAAATAAAGCTGCTACAAACATAGTTGAGAAACTGTCCTTGTATACTTGAGCACATTTTGGTTATATGCCTAGGAAGGGTATAGATGGATCTTGAGGTAGGACCATTCCTAATTTTCTAAGGAAGAACCAGATTGATTTCCAAAGTGATTGTACAATGTTATATTTCTACCAGCAATGGAGGAAAGTTCCCCTTTCTCCATGCATGGAAAGGACCTAGACAGCCCCCAACCCTGTTCAAGGGAAGCCTATCAGCTGCTCAGTTTACAAGTGAGTACCAGGGTACAGCAGCTGATTCTGACAAGAAATCAGCAGCAGTCTCTTTGATCACCTCCCTCTAGGGGGTGCAGCTTTGCCAGCCACAAAGGAAGACAATGCAGCCAGTCCTGATGAGACCTGATAGGCTAGGGTCAGATAGAAGGGGAGGAGGACCTCTCCTATTAGTGGACTAAGGAAAGGGCAAAGTGGGACAAGAGGGAGGGTGGATGGGACTTGGATGAGACAAAAGAGGGGGCCAAAATGAGAACACAAAATAAATAATTTGTAATAAATAAATATGTAAATAAAATTTAAAAATTAATTAGCTAATTATATTTAAAATACATCATGATAATAATATTATGTTAATATTATGAAATAAGTAAATAAAACTACTTAAATTTAACATTTACACATATTCTTCAATGTGGTTAATGTACTGATAATTGAAATCTTCATAAAAGTATTTATTTAGATTTTTGTGACATATCTTTTGTATAGGATTGTTGAGTTAAAAGATGGTATTTTAACACTTGTATACATTGGGTAATATTTATGGATCATTGGTATATGTGGTAGTTTTCAGATTATTATTTCTTTGTGTTGCAACATTTATAATTATTTTACTATTTTGAAATAAATATGCACATATTCTATATATACATATTACATTTCATTAAATATAATTTTTTATTTTGATAAAGTTCACATAGCTTCATTAATTTGGAATGTGAACTGCATGGTTGTTATGTGTTACTGTTAGTAGTCTGGTAAAACATGTATGCTTGTTTCCTTTGTCTAAACAAAACTAGGAAATCTCAAGCTAACAGGGTTCTCTTCTAACAATAATCCCCTCCACTTCTAATAACCACAATTATACTCAATATTCTGCATCAATTTGTCTTTTTAGTAATACTATATATTGACTTTTAGTGCCTGGCTTATTTAGTTTAGTATAATCTCCTTCAAGTCAATCGTTTTTCTCAAATAACAGATTTCCTCTGGTTTCAAGGCTATCGATAATTCTATTGTGCATTCATGCTGTTTCCTTTATTCATAATCTGTTGACAAATATGTACCTAAGTTGTGTATCTTAGCTGCTGTATGTTTCTAGAAACTTTAACTTTTCATTTTTGAAGCAGAAATTATATAAGGCATTTTAATTATTTATAGTGGTCTACAAACAATAAAGTTTGCTCTTTTCTTTGATTCCATTTGTATTTTCTCTCAACTTTTTCTGTCCCTAACTTGATTTTGTTTATTTTTTTCAAATTACCAACTCTTAATTTTGTTTATTTTTTTCTATTGTGTTTCTAATTCTCATTTTATTTGTTCCTGATCTTGTCATTATGATTTATTTCATTCTCTTAAACATACTCTAGAGTTCTTATTTTAGTTATTAGAGGGGCATTGTGCTGCTTTAGGCCTATTTCTTCCATGTGAGCAATGACTGTTGCATACTCTCTGTTAGATCCACTTCTGCATCTCTGTGGGCTCTGGTATGTTGCATCCTATTTTTATTTCTCCTAATATTTTTGGAAATTTTTTATTTATTTTTTCTTGAACAATTTAATTTCTGATTTTTGCATCTATATGTAAAACTCACCATTATGATTATCATTTATTTATACTTTTATTATGCTACGCTTAAAAAATGCTTGTCATTTCAACCTTCATAAATCAAGTAAGATTTGTCTTGTGGTTTTACATATTATAATCTGCTTTCAAAAATATTTTCTGTGCAGTTGAGAAAATTGTGTCATTGAGACTGTGGGAATGCTATATAGATCTGTTAAGTATTTTGGTTTAGGACAAGGCTTTTCATCTTTCAGTGGTGACTACTTTGAATTTAGAAAATTTAACATGACCTCAGGTAAATAGGTGTACTAAATAGGTGAGTTAATCAAATATTTACTTAAAAGAAACATATTTCAAAAGGATTTGAGACACATGTGCATAACTTTACCTTTTTTTCAAAATGAAAACCAATTTTCATACTAATGAGATTGATGTCTTTGATTTACACGGAAAAATTAAGTATTTCTGAGCATTTGATACTGAAAGATATTGAGTGTTTTCAATATTTTTCAGAGTTGACTGGCATTTTGATTTCAAATTTGTCAAAGTTGAGAACACTAATGCCATAAACATGGAACACAACATGACAGAAATATAGTGAAAATCATTTCAGAAATTTTTGAAAATTCTGTCCTCATTCCTATCCAAAACCATTTAGTTGTTATTTTCTGAAAGTAAAATTCAGAGACATAATTTGCAGTATTTAAAATTAACATCTAACAGTTCATGATGAGGCATAATAGGAAAGTATAAAAAAACAAACAAGAAAACCTTGTTTTCTGAAATGTAACTCTTATATTTCTACAAGAGGAAAGTCTCTGTGTATAGTAAAAGAAAACCACAGTTCTTAGCAAAGGAACTTGAGCTGAGGTGTTGTAGGCTTAGCTCATGTGTGTTCACGGTGTGATGGCATGTGCAGGGCAGTGTGTGCAGAAGAAGGCTCCAGTGGACAGTGAGATACAAAAGGAGTAGGCCCTGTTCAGAGTCACAGATTCATTAGAAATCTGTTGGCCCGGGATCCTTTTGCTGTTGAGGATTGTTTTGAATTCTGCTCATGTGCCATGTGGCCCTCCTCTGACACTGTGACTCATGGTTTAAGGAGCTGGGTTCTGGAGAACACTGTAAGTCATGTTTTGGCATTGGTTTCCCTTCTGGTTGCTCTAACTATTGCTGAGACTATAATGTTTTCATTTCCCCGCTGTGATTTCATAGCACATTATGTTCGCCTCCACAACTGTTAACAATTGTCCCGTGCAGTCATGTGCTCCATCTAGAGTGTTCTTGCATTATGCAATTTACAGTTGTCATCAATTCATTAAATTCAGGCTTTCATTGTGATACAAGGAAGGTTTTTATCATGGTCATGCTTTTTAATATGAGACCTATTTGCCTGAAGTAATTACAATGGCTCCTGCACTTTTCCATTTACAAGAATTATTTTCCAACTCTCATTGCCAATTTACTTTTGTCCTTATAGGAAAAAAAATAATCTATTCCATATAGCTATATCTTCCTTTTGTTAATTCCATGCACTATTCTGTATCTACTGATTTGAACACATAATCAGTATAAAATGCTTAGTAATGGCTGAGGACTTAATATGGCCATTTTATGTATTGTTTTCTAGCTCTGTACATATTTGATCATTTCTTCCTTGCTTTTAAAGTGAGAAATGACTTTCCCAAGTGAGATATTTTGAGTCCTTGTTGTTGTTTTAATACTTTGAAAGAATTCATAAATGTACACAATTCATCCTAATCATGCCTGCCTCGACTTGCCTTTGTTTAATTTCTTTAGTTCCCCAATATATCTCCCTTATATCTTTATGTCACATACATACCCCTTTTTATAACCTACTAAACACAATTGGAGCTACTCATGTGTACAAGGGTGTGCTATCACCCACTAGGGCATGGGCAACTTGCCAGTTACCACTCATCAAAGAAAATTTACTCTTCCTCTTCCAGTACCCATGAGCTATCAATAGATCCTCAGCTAGGAATGGGCACTTAGTAGTTCTTTCTTCATCTGTGCTGAAAATTTTTCTTTTTCTTTTTTTTTTAGATTACATAATGCTTTATTGACCTTAAATTTCTTTTTTTTACTTTTATTAATTACACTTTATTCATTTTGTATCCCCTTATAAGCTCCTCCCTCCTCCCCTCCTGATCCCACCTTCCCTCCCCTTTCTGCATGCATGCCCCTCCCCAAGGCCACTGATAAGGGAGGTCCTCCTCTCCTTCTTTCTGATCTTAGTCTATCAGTTCTCATCAGAAGTAGCTGCATTGTCATCTTCTGTGGCCTGGTAAGGCTGCTCCCCCCTCAGGGGGAGGTGATCAAAGAACAGGCCAATCAGATTATGTCAGAGGCAGTCCCTCTTCCCATTATTATGTAACCCACTTGGACACCGACCTGCCATAGACTACATCTGTGCAGGGGTTCTAGGTTATCTCCATGAATAGTCCTTGGTTGGAGTATGAGTCTCTGGGAAGTTCCCTGTGTTCAAATTTTCTTGTTCTGTTGCTCTCCTTGTGGAATTCCTGTCCTCTCCAGCTCTTACTATTTCCTACTTCTTACATAAAATTCCATTCACTCTGCCCGACAGTTGGCCATCAAGCTCAGCATCTGCTTTGATAGTCTGCAGGGCAGAGGCTTTCAAAGGCCCTCTGTGGCAGATTCTTAGGTTGTTTCCTGTTTTCTTCTTCTGGCTTTCAGAGGCCCTCTGTAGCCAGGCCCTCTGTAGATTCCTAGGTTGACTGTTTTGTTCTTGCACATGTCTTCTTCAGGAAACCACAACTGCTGTGAGTTCGCATTTTTAGCAGTCTTTTCATATCACAGCACTCTACTTGCTATCTATGTCCGAGCGCTTTGTTTTTAACAAAGAAAAGCCTTCTTATATTAGATTTCTGCACCAGTAATTTTGCAGCTCAGAACATAGCTTCTGTGCAGGGGTTCTAAGTTATCTCCATGCATGGTCCTTGTTTGGAGTCTCAGTCTCAGAAAAGACCCCCGTGCCCAGAGTTTTTGGTTCTGTTGCTCTCCTTGTGGTGTTCCAGTCCCCTCCAGGTCTTTCTATCCCCCCTTAGTTTCATAAGATTCCCTGCACTCTGCAAAAAGTTTGGCTATGAATCTCAGCATATGTTTGATACCCTGCTGGGTAGAGTCTTTCAGAGACCTTCTATGATAGGCTCCTATCCTGTTCTGTGTTATCTCCCACTTCTGATGTCCATCTCATTTGCCTCTAGCAAAATGAGGCCCAAAACAATCTGGAAATATGCTTATTCATTTAATAAAAGTACTTGAACATAAAAAAGAACTTAGTTTCATGATCTCTAGCTATAGAGGTATAGGTGATTAGAATCTCATGTATTAAGCAGAAATTTGGTGAAACAGGAATGAATAATACATTTTACCTATACAACTCAACCTGTTTTAATGGTAATTACAATGAGAAGAACTGCTTCAGAAACTTTCTAATCTGTAATTTTGTTTATCCATCCACAAATTATGAGTTTGTATCATAATACTAGTTGTCATTTTTTAGTAATTTGAAGATAGTTTCACATGTAAATACAGACTAAAATTTAAATCAGAGTTATACTTCTACTGATTGAAAATAAGGAAAGAATATATTCTTTCTTGTTTCAGATCATTTATTTCAGAAGATTTCTAATACCTCCTTTCTAAGAAAATTATACAAATATTTTAAAATAGTAAATAGAAGCACCCCAAGGTTTATTTAGGACCAAGAAAGTCTATCTCAAGTGTGTGAAAGTCACCCTTATGGAAGACACTCTCTCATATTTCTTGGTTACTGTAAATTGTAGGAGTGCAGTTCTACTGGACATTCTACTCTACAGTGCAAAACTATCCTTTGTCACCTATCTATGAGGGTTTAGTTTTACTTCTATTGAAGTCAAATAGCTCATTTGGATAGTCATTCTTCATATCAAGTGGATTTACTCTGAACTGACAGGGATCATCAGCTCTTTTAATTGGGAAGCAGTTTTTTGCATATCTTGAGAGAAACGCATGCAAATATGTGACACCTGGTAGAATTTATGAAGAGGTAACAAGGTTTTTACTTTGCTCTTGAGCAGATTGCCTATTATTAATACCACATTTCAGTAATAATATCCACCTAATAATAAAACTCTTTCCTTATATGTTCATGTAAAAGTTTTCTGATTTGTGAGGATATTTTGATCTTTTTCCAAATGCAAACTAATTACAAAGCAGAGAGAAAAGAGCCAAATTAATAAAATGAGAAAGTAAAGGGAGTCAAAACAATGGACAGTGAGAAAATCCAGAGAGTCATAAAGACATACTTTAAAAACCTGTACTCCACTAAATTAGAAAATCTGAAAGAAATGGATAATTTTCTCAAAAGATACCACTTGACAAGGTACAGTCAAGATCAGATAAATAATTTAAATAGACCAATAACTACTAGTGAACAAGAGGAAGTCATTAAAATCTTCTCCTCTGGAAAAAACAAACAAGAAAATAACAATGACAATAACAAAAAGAACAGCCCAGGGCCAGATGTTAGAGACAGAATCTTATCAGACTTTTAAAGAAGTGTTAATGACAATGCTCTTCAAAATTATTCACAATATAGAAAGAGAAGAAACATTGCCAAATTCATTTTGTCAGACCACAATTACCCTGCTATACAAACCCCATAAGGACTCAACAAAGAAAGAGAATTACTTTATTCTTTATTATCATAACTGAGAAAAATACTTATTAAGATACTTGCAATTCAAATATGAGAATACAACATGAATATTGCCACCATGGTCAAGCAGACTTCATCCCAGTGATACAGGGATGGCTCAATATATGAAAATCAGTAAACATAATCTGCTATATAAACAAACTAAAAGGGAAACTACATTATCATCTTATGAGATACAAAAAAAAAAAGAAGAATGGCCTTTGACAAAATCCAATACCATTTCATGATAAAAGCCTTGGAGAGACTATGGGTACAAGATATATACCTAAACATAATAAAGGCGATATAGGTTTGAGGTTAAAATTAAAATTAAATTAAAATTAAGGGCAAGACAAGGTTTTTCTACTCTCTCCATATCAATTCAGTATAGTACTTGAAGTTTTAACTAAAATAACTGAAGGGGATCAACAGAATACAAATTGAGGAGAAAGTCAAAGTATTGTTATTTCCTGATGCTAAAATAGATATAGATAATTGACTCTAAAAATTCCACCACTGCACTCGTATGGATAATAAACATTTTCAACAAGTGTTTGGATACAAGATGAAATAAAATTTTAGTAGTGCTATGTCTTAGTTTGTGTTTTTTACTGTGAACACATTCCATGATAATGGCAACTTTCATAAAAGAAAATATTTAATTGGGGCTGTCTTAAATGACACATTAGTCTGAGAAAACAAATGAGGAAGCAACACATTTCACAATAGCCTGAAATAATATAAAAATATCTTCTGGTCATTCTAACCAAACAAATAACTACTATAAATACAACTTAAATTCTTTGAAGAAAGAAACTGAAGAAGATATCAGAAGATGGAAAGATCTCCCATGTTCATGGATTAGTAGGAATAACAGCATAAATGGCCATCTAAGCAAAAACAAAGGACATTTCTCAATTTTATATGGAAAAACAAAATTAAACAAAACGAACAAACAAGTGAAAAACAGGATAGTTAAGACAATCCTGAACAATGAAAGAAATGCTAGATAAATCACCATTCCTAATTTTAAATTGTACCACAGAGGTATTGTAATAAAAACCACATGGCTATACTGTTTGGAGAGAAAACAGGGAATAGGACAAGAACCTAACACAGAGGACTCTGAAAGACTCTACCTAGCAATGTATTAAAACAGATGCTGAGACTCATAGTCAAACTTTGGACAGAGTGCAGAAAATCTCATGAAAGAAACAGAAGATAGAAAGACCTGGAGAGGACAGATGCTCCACAAGGAGAACAACAGAACTAAGAAATCTGAGCACAGGAGTCTTTTCTGAGACTGATACTTCAAACAAGGACCAGGCATGGAGATAACCTAGAAGTCCTGCACAGATGTATCCCATGGCAGTTCAGTCTCCAAGTGAGTTCCGTAGTAATGGGAACAGGGACTGTCTCTGACATGAACTTAGTGCCTGGCTCTTTGGTCATCTCTCCCTGAGGGGGAAGCAGCCTTACTAGGCCACAGAAGAAGACAGTCCAGCCAGTACTGATGAGGCCTGATAGAACTGGATCAGTTGGAAGGAGAGGAGTACTTTCTCTATTACTGGACTGGGAGAGGGGGATGGGAGGAGAAAAGAGAGGGCAAGCAGGAATGGGAGGGAATGAAGGAGGGAGCTACAGGTGGGTTACAAAGTGTATAAATCGTAATAAATTAAAATTATAAAATAACACATGGTATTGGCCTCAAAACAGACATAGGCAATAGAATTCAAATTGAAGACTCAGATATAAACCCATACCACATATAGACACCTGCTTTTGATGAAAAAGCTAAGAATACACATTGGAAAAAAATAATTCAAGAGCTTCAAAAAATGGTGCTGGACAAACTGAATGTAGAAGAATGTTCATAGATGTATATTAACACCTTGCACAAATCTAAACTTTAAATGAATCAAAGATCTCCAAATAAAAGCAGATAAGCTAAACCTATTAGAAGAGAAAGTGGGGAATAGTTTTGAATGCATTGAGAGAAGAAATGAATTTTTGAACAGAACACTGATAACACTGGCACTAAGATCAACACTTAATAAATGGGACTTCATGAAACTGAAAAGCTTCTTTAAGGCAAAGGACACGATCACTAGGACAAAAAAAGGAGCCTGTAAAATCTGAACATCATTTTACCAACTTTCATCCAATAGAGAACTAACATCCAAAATATTCAAAAACTAAATATCAAAAAACAAAATAATTAAAATGAGATTCTGATCTAAAGAGAGAATTCTTAATAAAGGAATCTAAAATGTCTGAGAAACACTTAAAGAAATGTTTAACTTCCTTAGTCATCAGGAAAATGAAAATCAAAACTACTTTCAGATTTCATTTTACACCTGTCAGAATAGTTAAGATGAAAAACATAAGTGACATCTCTTGCTGATGAAGATGTGGAACAAGGTCAACACTCCTGTATTTGTGGTGCGAGTACAAACTTGTACAGATACTATGGAAATCAATATGGTGGTTCCTCAGAAGACAGGGAATTGATCTATCTTAAGCCGTGTTACCTACTTTTAGGCATGTACTCAAAGTAAGTTGCGGAGGGGCCAAGATGGCGGCACCGGGAGAACACCGTGTCTGAGAAGCGGGACAACACATTTCATGCAGCGACCAGCAGATTGAACTCTGGACCCTAAAACAACAGCGATCGATCGTGTTTCCCAGGTAAGGGGAGGCTCCCACGGCGTGGGAATCGGTCCGGTCCACTCTCGGCTGCCCAGCCAGAACCCGGAAGAGAACCCGGCTAATGCAGGCTTTGGGTCTCCTGGCTGCTGCCGCAAGCCTGCTTGTGCCGATCACTTTCCCAGGCTGATTGGTGGGCACAAGGGTGCCTGAGGCTGAGAGTCCCAGTTGCAAAAAAAACCCCACGGGGAAGCAAAGTTGCCAGACTGATCAGGGGTCACCCAGTCTTGCCCTGGAAGGTCTCTCGAACCGCAGGTACCCACCACCATCACAACTGAGCTCCTGCCTTGCATGGATTACAGCTGCGCAGCTGCGCGCCCAGCTCAAAAATCCCTACTCCTTCTTCGGAGGAGGCAGGAGGCATCCAGCAGAATCTGCCACAGACCACATTGTCTGTACCCCAACCTGAGATCGGGGCTGAGAAAACCCAATCCTTTCGGGCACTCCCCCAAACGCCGCCATCACTCTGCCGCAGCAGAGCAGAAGGATAAAGAGGCACACAGCTGCTTCACAGTGCCAGAACTCCACTGCTGCTGGTTGCTCCTAGCAAACAAACTACAGCTTGGGATCTAGGACTGTGGTCATTCTACATGTCCTGAGATTATCCTGGGTCCAGCGCAATAAGGTCTAGCAGCAACTTCTATCACCAGTGCGCCCCCCCACCCCTCCCTCCCGGCAGAGAAACACCGCCGGCTCAGGGCTCAGGATCCGACTGAGAAGCCCCAACCCCTGCTGGCACTCCCCTGAGAGCACCTCCATAAGCTTGCCCAAGCAGAGGAGAAGGTCAGAGGGGAAGGACAGAGAAGCAGCCTGCCAAGGACACAGCACCCTCTCTCCAGCTTACCCAGCAGCCCCTAGCAGAGAAACCCAAGCTCTGGATCTGAGGACACTCAGCCCTACCCGGTACTCTCTTGGGATCAGCAAACATAGATTCTACCGCTAGGCTGCTTCTGGCAGAGAGATCTGGGCCCGGGATCTGGGATTGAGTACACTCATCCTAACTCTTTCCCGTGCCACCCAGGAACCAGTCAACAAAACCCCTCCTGGCAGAGGGAAAGGACAAAGAGGCAGCACACAAGAAAGGTGGACACTGAGTCCTGCGGCCACAGTGTCTCAGAGCTGACTGTTAGCCTACCCGTGCACTTCCGCAGCAGGAACAAAACAGAGAGTAGTGAGCAAGGGGAACCCCTGTGCATTCCAACTGGTCCTGCAAGAGAGTTAGTGAGCCTTCCAGGGAGAGATCGCCCCAGACGTAGGGCCTCTCCACAGAGCAACCAGACGAGATCCCTGCCACCCACACCACTAGTGTGGGCATCATAGGGATTCTTGGGATAACGACCCCAACACTGAAGCCTCTGCCTTGCGGGTCCACCAGGGTAATCCAGGCAAACAGTCCCTGGATCTCAGTCAGAACTGCATAATAGTGGCTTGCAGGCCACTGCAATAGTCAGAGAATCTGCGCATGCACACTGCACTGACTAAAAGCGCACGTGAATAGCGCCAGCGTCACATTCCTTACTTAGGCAAAACTGAAAACACAGTGCACAATCCCAAAGCAGTGAACCTCTCTCATCTTCCTGAAAAAACAGTCCAGAAAACAGAAAGAGAGGATCATAGCCCAAACTACAATCTTGAGGAACAACCAGTGAGGATTATAAATAACCAGATGGCTAGAGGCAGACGTAAGAACACTCCCAACAAAAATCAAGACATAATGACCTTGCCAGCAACCCCACAAAACAATGGACACTTCAATTCACTAGATACACAAGAAAACGACCTCAAAACTATGTTTCTCCAGCTATTAGAGGCCCATAGAGATGAAATGAACAAAGCCCTCAGAGAAATAACCAAAGAAATAGAGACTAACCAAGAGGAAACAAATCGTGCTCTCAGAGAAATGACCACGAAAATTGAGGCAAACAGAGAAGAAATACACAAAGCTCTCAAAGAAATGAAGGCAAATAAAGAAGAAATAAACAAAGCTCTCATAGAAATACAGGCAATTATACCCAAAGAAGTAGAGGCACTATTAGTGATACATAGAGAGGAAACAGACAAAAAAATAGAAGCTATCATTGAAAAGCAGGAGTCCACAATCAAACAGATGAAGGAAATGGTGCAAGACATGAAAACAGAATTAGAATCAATAAAGAAAACACAAATAGAGAAAAACCAGGAGCTGGAAAACATAGAGAAAAGATCAGGCACTACAAAGGTAAGCATCACCAACAGAATACAAGAAATGGAAGAAAGAATCTCAGGAGACGAAGATACACTTGCGGAAATTGACACGTCTCTCAAAGAAAAAATAAAATCAGAAAAGTTCCAAACACAAAACATCCAAGAAATCAAGGATACCATGAAAAGACAAAACCTAAGAATAATAGGAGTAGAAGAAAAAGAAGACATCAGGCTCAAAGGTCCGGAAAATATTTTCAAGAAAATTATAGAAGAAAACTTTCCCAACTTAAAGAAGGAGATGGCCATAAACATACAAGAGGCCTACAGAACACCAAGTAGACTAGACCAGAAAAGAAATTCTTCACGTCACATCATAGTCAAAACACTGAACCTACAAAACAAAGAAAAAATTCTACAAGCAGCAAGGGAAAAAGACCAAGTAACATATGAAGGTAGACCTATCAGAATCACACCAGATTTCTCAACAGAAACTATGAAAGCCAGAAGGGCCTGGACAGAAATCATACAGTCCTTAAGGGACCACAGATTCCAACCCAGACTACTATACCCAGCAAAACTTTCAATCAACATAGATGGAGAATTCAAGACATTCCAAGACAAAACTAAATTTAAACAATATCTACATAGTAACCCAGCTCTACAGAAGTTACTAGAAGGGAAACCCCAAACCAAAGAAAACAACTATATCGAAGGAAACAGAGGAAATAGATAACTACACAACAAAAAAACCAAAAGAAGACAAGCAATGAAACTCAGTGACACCACCAACCCCACATCTAAAGCAAGTAACAATTGTTGGTCACTAGTTTCTATCAACATCAACAGACTCAACTCCCCAATTAAAAGACACAGACTAACAGAATGGTTGCGGAAACAGGATCCATCATTCTGTTGCATCCAAGAAACACACCTATGCAACAAAGATAAACACTACCTCAGAGTAAAGGGCTAGAAAACTGTCTTTCAAGCAAATGGTTCCAGAAAACAAGCGGGAGTAGCCATCCTAATATCTAATAAAATAGACTTTCAACCCAAGTTAATCAAAAAAGATAAGGACGGCCACTATATTCTCATCAAAGGAAAAATCCACCAAGACGACATCACAATTTTGAATATCTATGCCCCAAATACAAGAGCACCTACATTCATAAATGAAACAATATTAAAGCTTAAATCACACATTGATCCTAAAACCCTAATAGTGGGAGACTTCAACACTCCACTCTCACCAAGGGACAGATCAACTAGACAGAAAACAAATAGGGAAATAATAACACTTACAGAGACCCTAAATCAAATGGACCTAATAGACGTCTACAGATCTTTTCACCCAAACTCAAAAGAGTATACCTTCTTTTCAGCACCGCATGGAACCTTCTCCAAAATAGACCATATAGTTGGTCATAAAGCAAGCCTCAACAGATACAAAAAGATTGAAATAATCCCTTGTATTCTATCTGACCACCATGGACTTAAGCTGGACCTCAACAACAACAGAAATAACAAACAGCCTACATGCACATGGAAACTGAACAACCTGTTACTCAACGACAGTTGGGTTAAGGAAGAAATAAAGAAAGAAATTAAAGACTTCCTAGAATTCAATGAAAATGAAGGCACAACATACCCAAATTTATGGGACACATTGAAAGCAGTGCTCAGGGGAAAATTTATAGCACTAAGTGCCTGCAAGAAGAAATTCGTAACATCACATACAAACAACTTAATGGCCCAACTGAAAACCCTAGAAAAAAAAGAAGCAGATACACCCAAGAGGAGCAGAAGGCTGGAAATAATCAAACTCAGGGCTGAAATCAATCAATTAGAAACAAATAAAACTATTCAAAGAATCAATGAAACAAAAAGCTGGTTCTTTGACAAAATCAACAAGATAGACAAACCCTTAGCCAGACTAACTAAAAAGCAAAGAGAATCTATCCAAATCAACAAAATCAGAGATGAAAAGGGTGACATAACTACAGACACAGAGGAAATTCAAACAATCATTACATCATACTACAAAAGCGTATATGCCACAAAATTTGAAAATCTAAATGAAATGGACAATTATCTTGATAGATTCCATCTTCCAACATTAAGTCAAGATCAGGTAGAAAGACTGAACAGCCCTATATCCCCCAAGGAAATTGAAGCAGTCATTCACAGTCTCCCCTCCAAAAAAAGCCCTGGGCCAGATGGTTTCAGTGCGGAATTCTACCAGACCTTCAAAGAATGGCTCACACCAATTCTCCTCAAACTATTCCACAAAATTTAAACAGAAGGTACATTACCAAACTCATTCTATGAAGCAACAGTCACCCTGATACCTAAACCACACAAAGACCCAAAAAAAAAGAGAACTTCAGACCTATCTCTCTTATGAACATTGACGCAAAAATACTCAATAAAATACTTACAAACCGAATCCAAGAACACATCAAAGATATCATCCACCACAACCAAGTACGCTTCATCCCAGGCATGCAAGGGTGGTTCAACATACGGAAATCCATCAATGTAATCCACCACATAAACAAAATGAAGGAGAAAAACCACATGATCATCTCCTTAGATGCTGAAAAAGCATTTGACAAAGTCCAACACCCATTCATGTTTAAAGTCTTGGAGAGATCAGGAATACAAGGCACATATCTAAACATAGGAAAGGCAATATACAGCAAGCCTATAGCCAACATCAAACTCAATGGCATGAAACTTAAATCAATCCCACTGAAATCAGGGACAAGACAAGGCTGCCCACTCTCTCCATACCTCTTCAACATAGTACTTGAAGTCCTAGCCAGAGCAATAAGACAACTAAAGGAGATCAAGGGGATACAAATCGGAAAGGAAGAGGTAAAAGTGTCATTATTCGCAGATGATATGATAGTATATGTGAGCGACCCCAAGAATTCAACCAGAGAACTCCTCTAGCTGATAAACACCTTCAGCAAAGTGGCAGGATACAAAATCAACTCAAAAAAATCAGAAGCCCTCCTGTATATCAAAGACAAAAGAGCCGAGAAAGAAATTAGGGAAACAACACCCTTCACAATAGCCACTAATAACATACAGTACCTTGGGGTGACACTAACCAAGGAAGTGAAAGACCTGTTTGAGAAAAACTTCAAGTCTCTGAAGAAAGAAATTGAAGAAGATCTCAGAAGATGGAAAGATCTCCCGCGCTCATGGATTGGTAGGATTAACATTGTGAAAACGGCCATCCTGCCAAAAGCAATCTACAGATTCAATGCAATCCCCATCAAAATACCAACTCAATTCTTTACAGACCTTGAAAAAAAGATTCTCAGCTTCATATGGAGAAACAGAAAACCCAGAATCTCCAAAACAATCCTGTACAATAACAGATCATCTGGAGGTATCTCTATCCCCAATCTCAAGTTGTACTACAGAGCAATAGTAATAAAAACTGCATGGTATTGGCATAAAAACAGAAAGGAGGATCAATGGAACCGCATAGAAGTCCCAGAAATAAACCCACACACCTATGAATACTTGATTTTTCACAAAGAAGCCAAAACCATTCAATGGAAAAAAGACAGCATCTTCAATAAATGGTGCTGGTCCAACTGGATGTCCACATGCAGAAAAATGAAAATAGATCTCTATTTATCACCCTGCACAAAACTGAAGTCCAAGTGGATCAAAGACCTCAACATAAAGCCAGATACTCTAAATCTGTTAGAAGAAAAAGTTGGGAACAGCCTAGAACTCATTGGCACAGGAGACAACTTCCTGAACAGAACACCAACAGCACAGGCTCTAAGAGCAACAATCAATAAATGGGACCTCATGAAACTGAACAGCTTCTGTAAAGCAAAGGACACTGCCATCAAAACAAAACGCCTGCCTACAGATTGGGAAAGAATCTTCACTAACCCTTTATCTGACAGAGGACTAATATCGAGTATATACAAAGAACTAAAGAAGCTGAAAAGCAGCAAACCAAGTAATCCAATTAAAAAATGGGGAACAGAGCTAAACAGAGAATTCTCGACAGAGGAATATCGAATGGCAGAGAAACACTTAAAGAAATGCTCATCCTCATTAGCCATCAGGGAAATGCAAATCAAAACAACCCTGAGATATCACCTTACACCCATCAGAATGGCCAAGATGAAAAACTCAAGGGACAGCACATGCTGGAGAGGTTGTGGAGAAAGGGGAACCCTCCTCCACTGCTGGTAGGAATGTAAACTGATACAACCACTCTGGAAATCGATCTGTTGCTTTCTAAGACAATTAGGAATAGTGCTTCCTCAAGACCCAGCTATACCACTGCTAGGTATATACCCAAAGTTTGCTCAAGTACACAAAAGGGATATTTGCTCAACCATGTTTATAGCAGCATTATTTTTAATAGCCAGAACCTGGAAACAACCCAGATGTCCATCAACAGAGGAATGGGTACAGAAATTGTGGTATTTTTACACAATGGAATACTACACAGCAGTCAAAAAGGAGGAAATCATGAAATTTGCAGGAAAATGGTGGGATCTAGAAAAGATCATCCTGAGTGAAATATCCCAGAAGGAGAAAGACAAACACGGTATATACTCACTTATATAGACCTATAAGATATGATAAACATAATGAAATCTATACACCTAAAAAAGATAATCAAGAGAGCGGACATGGGGTAAGATGAGCAATCCTCGTTTAGAAAGACAGATGGGATGTGCATTGAACATATGATAGGAGGCTACTGAGTGCATTTGAAAGACTCTAACTAGCAGTGTTTTCAAAGCAAAGACTCATGACCAAACCTTTGGCAGAGTACAGGGAATCATAAGAAAGAAGGGGAGTTAGTCTGATGAGGAAAGGATAGGAGCTCCACAAGGACTAAATCTGGGCACAGGGTCTTTTCTGAGGAGACTGACATGCAACCAAGGACCATGTATGAATGTAACCTAGAACTTCTGCTCAGATGTAGCCTGTGGTAGCTCAGTAACCAATTGGTTTCCCATAGTGAGGGGAACAAGGACTGTTTCTATCAGGAACTCAATGACTGGCTCTTTGACCTCCCCACCCCCCCAAGGGAGGAGCAGTCCTGTTAGGCCATGAAGGAGGGCTTTGCAGCCAGTCCTGAAGATACCTGATAAAACAGGATCAGATGAATGGGGAGGATGTCCCCCCTGTCAGTGGACTTGGCAAGGGGCACGGTGGAGATGAGGGAGGGAGGGAGGGACTGGGAGGGAATGAGGGATCTGGACATGGCTGGGATACAGTTAATAAAATGTAACTGATAAGAAAAAAATAAAATTCAAAAAAAAAAAAAAAGAAGTAAGTTGCATCCTACCACAAGGGCACTTGCTTAAACAGGTTCACTTTAGCGTCATGAATAATAGCCAGGAACTGGAAACAACCTACATGTCTCTCAATAGAAGAAGGGCATGTGGCACATTTATACAGTAGATTATTACTAAGCTGTTTTGTTTTTGTTTTTGTTTTTAAATGACATCATGAAATTTGGAAGCAAATGGCTAGAAATAAAAAAAAAATATCAGCCAGGAGTGAGGTAACCCAGACTCAGAAAGACAATATTATGAGTTCACTTATAAGTGGTTATTAGCCAATAAGTAATTATAGCCAAGCTACCATGTATAGGCTCAGAGAGGTTAGGTAAAGAGGAGGAATCTGGAGGAATGCATGGATCTCTCTGGGAGGAGAAAATAGAATAAATTTTACAGGCAGACTGGGGGAAGTTGTGCAGTGGAAAGGGTGAGAGAATTCATGTGGGGTATTGAGGAAGACAGTGCAGGGAGAGAAGGCTGGAATTACAGGGCATGTGGTTGATGGTGTGAAAAACAAATGGAGTGGAAGCTTCCTTGAAACAGCGATTACCCTAGTGAGGAGGTCTAGAAATAGGGGATACAGAGTCTCAACTGGCCATCTTTTGTAGCAAGGCAAGACTTCCACTGGAGGGACTGGGTTGCACTCATTTGAGTTGTTGACCAAAGGGTCTTATAGAAATCCCCAAACAATCCAGGCTGTTGCTAAGCCAAAGGACTGGTCTTTTCAAACTGAAAGCACGGCCTCATTGCCAAGGACAATACTCAGACAACTCATTGAACAAGAAAAAATCCAGCTGGTGCCTGCATAGAGCTTTCCCCCTTATGTTCAAGTTTATTTGGAGTGGAAAGGTACTTTGCAGCTTACTAAAAGAAAAACATGGACACCAATCCAGTCACAAAACCTTTGACCTACAATCTGTCCTGCCTGCAGAGCATGTTAGTGCAACAGTGGAACAGAACTTTTAGGCATAGTAAATTAATGTTTTATTTGACTTAAGGCCCCCTCCACGAGAAAGAACCACACCCAACACTACTACTCTAAAAACGTCAAAATAAATAACATAATATTATTTTATGCTCATTGATCAGTGCCTTATCCAGTCATCATTAGGAAGGCTTCGTCTGGCAGCAGATGGGAAGAGATGAAAAGACCCACAGCCAGATATTATGTGGAGACAGAGTATATATTAGTGGTCTTTGTTAAAGCCTTCCTCTCAGAGCTCAGGGAATCTTGTGGAAGAGTAGAGGGTTAGATTGTAGGAGTTTATAAGGATAGAGGACACCAGTTGAACAGGCCCTCTGAATCACCTAATCAAGGCGCATATGCAGGCCCAGAGACAGAAACCACAAGTACATGGTCTACATGGGTCCCCACCATGTACTCTACATATTCATTATAGCAATTAGCTTGGTATTTTTAGGGACTCTTGACTGTGAGAATGAGGGCGTATCTGAATCTTGTGCCTACTCCTGGGACTCTTTTCCTCCCATTGAGTTGCAATGTCCAACTTTGATATGATAGTTTTTGCTAAATCTTGTTAATATTTTATTTTGTTAGTTTTAATGTTATATCTTAGGAGCCTGTTCTTTTCTAATATGAGCCAGAAAGGCAGTGAATCCATCGGGGAGGGGACGAGGAGAAGAGGAGGAAGGGGAAAATATAATCAATATATATTGTATGAGGAAAAAAACCTATTTTAAATGAAAGAAAAATTTACTTAATTATTGTGTGATTTTTTTTTTTTGCTACATATAACACAGATTTTCAGTTTGCAATATCACTTTTAGAGGAGGAAAAATTCTACAATAAATTTATTTATTTTTTATTTTATTTTAAAATTTTTAAAGATTTGTTTTTTTTTATTTTATATGTATGGTTACTTTGGCTTATGTATCTATGTACATTGTCTGACTTATGTGGTTTTTAAAATAATTTTTAATTTTTAATTTATGTGCATTGGAGCTTTGCCTGTTTGTATGTCTATGTTACAATGTTGAATTCCCTAGAATTAGAGTTGCAGACAATTGTGAGCTGCTGCCATCTGGGTGCTGGGTCCTCTGGAAGAGCAGCCAGCACTCTTCACTGCTGAGCCATCTCTTCAGCTTACCTTATGTGTCTTAAAAGTAAAGTAAGCACATCACAATTTTAGTCATTAGAGATGTAAACTTTGTAAGAAAATTTGCATAATGATGGAAGTGACTATCAGAATGCCAAGACACGATCCTAAACTGATATGCAAGACTCAGATTTCAAAACTCTTGACTAGAACAAAGTTGGTATTCATGAATTTTTACTTAAAAACCTAAATCTGCAGCACAGTAGGTAATGAATGATTCACATGCCACACAAGAATCCAGGTTTGTTAAATGGGACAGATGTTGAAAAGGAGGCAGTGCCATTAGATGAAAATTTGTTAGGACCACTTCAGAAAATAATGATGTTTACAATTTTTAAGGTAACTTTAGTTCTTAGTGATATCTTCTTGGCCATGAAGATCACAATTTTTTTAATTCCCTAAATTGTGAAATGATGTATCAGTGGTGCCTGAATTCACATCTAGCCCTTTGTTTATTGGTTATCTTGAGGGAGCCATTGGTTTTGGCTGAATAATCCTATGAGAACCACAAATGCTACAGTTACATTAGCTGTGTTTCTAAAAGTCAATTTGCTTTTAAAATCCACAAAATGCTTTCAGCTGGTATGTCAACCTCACTCTGTCTATAATTAGATTGTTATTAGCCTTAAAAGACATATCTGAGGGGAGCTTTTTTTTTTCCTTGAAACTTTTCTCATATCAGACCTGACAAATTTCTCTGAGATATTTCTCTAGAGACTTAGAATCTGTGGCTTTAAAAAGATTTAAATTAGTCACAGGGCACCAGCAGGAGCACTCTAAGATTTTGCTTATTCGCAGTCTTTAACTAATTGCTAGGTTTAAATGGCAGCCAACTTAAAAAAAAAAAATCAATAGATACTGTGCTCAAATGTTGGTGGGATTATAAAAACACCAGTTTGTATATTACTTTTTTCTTTTGACACTGAATAAAACTATTTTCAAACCCTAATTTGTTTAGTCTGCCAAGTCCTGTGTTATTTTGTCTCAAACAAATATTACATTTAATCTTTTCTAATCAGTTTAGTGGGTGGAAGAAAAAAAAAAAACAATTGCCTTGCAGATTTTCTAAATGCCAGCCTTGCATGTCTGGTCATCAATAACACATTATTGCTTTCAATGGAAGTGAAATTCAAGACAATTGATGCCTCAGCTGCTGAGGAAGCACAGGAAGCATCAGGTGATGGAAAGTTGCTTGTGCAGGAAAATTGCTTCACAGGGTGATCAGCCACCAGAAACTCTGACTGTTCTGCTTCAGGTGACTGAAGGATGTTACCCACTGACTCATTTCAGATGAAACAGCATACCTGAAAGGCAAGATTAGGATCTTTAGAGGCTCACACACTCACCGTAGCAGATGGCTAAACCTATAAAGCTAATTCATATCTCATTCCTGGTTGAAAACCATATCTGCAAATTATTTGGAATTGCTTCCATCTAACGGGGGACACAGTACTTCCTAATCTCAATGTGGGTGAACATTCCTGACAGCCTCAACAAACAGAATACAAAAGAGAGGAGACAATGTACCATGGCTTCTGGGAGAAGGAAAGAAAAGGCCATCTCTGCATCTCGTGAATATCTCATGTGGAATGCATGCTCAGGCTGCTGGTGGCTATTGTTGAGGAAGTTTAGTGATTCCAAAAACTGTATGAAGAGTTAACATGGTTAAGGTTCACAGAGATAGGCAGGGGGAAGCTTGGTTTTTCTATATTCTATATTCTCAGGCTAGAAATATAAGTATAAATGTTTTAAAAATGTTACCAGCCCAGCTTCCATCTGACTCTGTTTATGAGCCATCTAGAGTAAGGACTCATCAGGTAAACCCTGTAAGTCACCAGAATGAAATAAGCCACCAAGACACTCATTTGTTGTAGAGTTTTGCAAAGGAATGGTTGAAATGAAATTTTTTTCATACACAGTTACCAATAAGTTTACTGGCAAAAATGTTGTGTTGTCCAGCACACCTAGTTATCTCTTCCTTATGTGTTTTGAAACAGACCCTCACACTGTGACACAGGCTTATCTCAATTCACTATATAGTTCAGGAAACCATCGTAAATGTTTGAATTATAGGTCTGAACCACAATGGCTAGAAGCTTTCTCTGTAACTGGTGATTTTAAAAATAAATTTATGGTTATGAGCATACACGGGTATCAGAAAATTATGCTGGGTCTTCTGGAACTGCTTTATGGATGGTGCAGTCCACCATATGGGTGTTAGGAGTCAACCCTCGTCTTCTGCAAGAAAAACAAGCACTCTTAGCCAGTAAGCTATCTCTACAGTCAAATAAAGGGCAAATCTTTATAATACAAATCTCACCCTGACAATGGATTGTAAATGCCTAAATACAAACTGAAAATAGAATATTGAGCCTTATGTACTAACACTGGTTGAATGCTTCACTCCTATCTCAGGGTGACATTGAGTACACTATTACTGTTTGAGGTAATGTGTATACCTAAGTTATTGATGATGGCCATTAAATAGAGCTGAGAAATAATGATATAAAAGTGTATAATGTATCTTCAGGACTGGCTTAAAGTCCTCCTCTGTGGCCTAGCAGGGCTGGTCCTCCCTTGGGGGATGGGGAGGTCAAAAAGCCTGCCATTGAGTTCCTGTCAGAAATAGTCCCTGTTCCCCTTACTAGGGAAAACCAATTGGTTATTGATCTACCATAGGCTACATCCGAGCAGAGGTTCTAGGTTATATTCATACATGGTCCCTGGTGGAGTATCAGTCTCAGAAAAGATGCCATGTGCCCAGTTATATTTGGTCCTTGTGGAGCTCCTGTCCTCTCCACGTCATACTAACTCCCCCTTC
Organism: Psammomys obesus; assembly: GCF_907164565.1. Taxonomy (NCBI): domain Eukaryota; kingdom Metazoa; phylum Chordata; class Mammalia; order Rodentia; family Muridae; genus Psammomys; species Psammomys obesus. The sequence continues at coordinate 18,864,782 of NW_026596166.1, read as the reverse complement.
TTTAATATGATTCTCTGCACTCTGCCCAAGGTTTGGTTATGAGTTTTTGTATCTGCTTTGATACACTGCTAGGTAGAGTCTTTCAGAGGCCCTCTGTAGTAGGCTCCTGTCCTGTTACTTGTCAGTTTGGGGCAGACTTAGAAAGGGACAGGGAGGAGATGAGGGAGGGAAGGTGGGATTGGGAGGGAATGAGGGAGTAGGATACAGCTGGGATACAGAGTTAATAAAATGTAACTAATAAAAAAAGAAAGAGTTTTAAGCCAAACTTGACTACATAACGGGACTCTTCAAGCAAACAAATAAACAATCAAAACAAGAACTACAAAAAAAGTGTACAATAATAACAAGGAGGAAAAGAAACTGATTGTACCAAGAAGGAAAAATGAAGGCTTCAGATGAGTGTTGTTTTATTTTAACAGTCAACTTTATTATCATAAATTTTGTTTTTATAAGGAGCTTTGGCCCATTGTCACTTCATAGCAATAGAGAATTAACTAAGACACTGCCCAAAGGAATCCCAGTTCAAGAAGTGCAGAGATACTTTCACTTCTTAATTATCTTGCATTATTTATACTAGCCAACATTTGTATCCAGACCTGACATCTAAATAAATGATTAGATTAAAAATGTATGCTATACAGCTTTATTTGTAATAGCCAGAAGCTGGAAACAATCCAGATGCCCCTCAACTGAAGAATGGATGCAGAAACTGTGGTACATCTATACAATGGAATATTACTCAGCAATGAAAAATAAGGAAATCATGAAATTTGCTGGTAAATGGTGGGACCTGGAAAGGATCATCCTGAGTGAGTTGTCCCAGAAGCAAAAAGACATGCATGGTATATATTCACTCATATAAACATACAATATAGAATAAACCCACTAAAATCTGTACATCTAAACAAACTAAGCAAAAGAGGGGACCCTAACTAAAATGTTCAATCCCCATCCTGAAAGGCAAAGAGGATGGACATCAGAAGAAAAAGAAAATAGGAAACCTCCGAACCTGCTACAGAGGGCCTCTGAAAGCCAGAAGAAAACAGGAAACAACCTTGAAACCTGCCACAGAGGGCCTCTGAAAGCTTCTGCAGTATAGACTGTCAAAGCAGATGCTGAGCCTGATGGCCAACTGATGGGCAGAGTGAATGGAATTTTATGTAAGAAGTGGGAAATAGTAAGAGCGGGAGGGGATGGGAACTCCACAGGGAGAGCAACAGAACAAGATAATTTGAACACAGGGAACTTCCCAGAGACTCATACTCCAACCAAGGGCTATTCGTGGAGATGACCTGGAACCCCTGCACAGGTGTAGCCCATGGCAGTTCAATGTCCAAGTGGTTTACATAGTAATGGGAAGAGGGACTGCCTCTGACATAATCTGATTGGCCTGCTCATTGATCACTTCCCCCTGAGGGGGGAGCAGCCTTACCAGGCCACAGTAGAGGACAATGCAGCCACTTTTGATGAGAACTGATAGACTAAGATCAGAAAGAAGAGGAGAACCTCCCCTATCAGTGGACTTGGGGAGTGGCATGCATGCAGAAAGGGGAGGGAAGGTGGGATCGGCAGGGGAGGAGGGGCTTATGGGGGGATACAAAATGAATGAATTGTAATTAATAAAAAATTAAAAAATAAATTTAAAAAAATGTATGCTATATACACATACATAGAATGGAACTTTATTAGGTCATGAAGAAAAGTGAATTCACATTTTTAGGAAAGTAGATGGAACATGGGACCATTAAGTAAAACAAACTAAGCTTTACTTTAAAAAGCCGATCACAAGTTTTCTCACATATATGGAATCTAGATTTCACTTTGTATATGTATGTCCACGTAGGCTTGTATATGTATATTTGTATGTGTATATGTGTGTACATATGTTTATTAGATTTTACGGGAGTGGAAGAAAACAAGTGAGGTCAATGGAATCTGTGTCGGATGTAAGCAGAAGGTGGACATTTGGGAGAAGAAAGAATCATAAAGAGGGTAGAGTGAACGGTGAAGGTAGTGGGGAATGGGGTGAACAAGAACAAAGTATAACAAAATATGAATGGAAATGCTATCTTAAAATACATGTTTTATAGTATGACTCAATTTTCTGTTTGATTACGAGTAAAGAAGGCCTAAATGTTATCACAGCACATATCTATCCCGATTCTCCATCCTTCTACCTGTGTGTGTATCATGTAGTGATAGTAAAAGATGATTGGTTACAACAAGTTAGTCTGAAACTCAAACCACGGTATTACTCTCTTCGCCACGGTGAAAAGTACTAAATGGCTTATAAATGGTTAAAGAAAGTACAGCCAATTATGTTATAGAAGACCAAACAAACAACAAAAATCTATGTTTTCTGTCATTCTTATTCATAATCAGAGTGAAACACTCATTTAAAAAAGAAAATAACGTTTGAGCTTCAAAATGTGGTAAAGTTCAAGAAATATATAACTGTCCATATATTGGGGAAAAAAAGGCTTTAAAATCTTTGAATTCAAGAAGTTGGGAAATGGCTCATACTTGATTCATAAACATAATGATCCCTATGTGTGCTAGGAAGCTCCAGGTTCAGTGAGAAACCTTGTCCCTTTCACTGATTTTTTTCCACAGTGAATCACTACCAGGTATTCTATGAATGCTGTTCAGACTGGATGATGCTCTCTATCATTTAAAGATCCTTTCGATACCACCATATACCACTGTCACCTTTATGGTCAACTTAACTGGTGAGAATCAAAAATAGCTTTAACATTGCTCTAAAAGGAGACCAACAGAGACCAGGGTCCCTGCAGAGACTGATACCCCAACCAAGGACCATGCATAGACAGGACCTAAAACCCCTGCTCAGATGTGGCCCAGAGACTCCAAGTGGGTGCCTTAGTAAGGGAAGCAGGTGCTGCCTCTGGCATGAACTCAGTGGCTGACACTTTGATCACCTCTCCCTGGGGGTGCAGCCTTGCCAGGCCATAAAGAAAGACAATGCAGCCAGTCATGATGAGACCTGATAGGCTAGGGTCAAATAGAAGGAAAGGAAGATCTCACCTATCAGTGGACTAGGGGAGAGTTATAGGAGAAAAAGAGGGAGGTAGAGTGGGATTGGGAGGAGACAAGGGAGGGGGCCAAAGGCAGGATACAAAGTTAATAAAGTGTAATAAATAATAATAATAAAAGAAAAAAGAATAGCAAAAAAATAACTTTCTCAGTGTTATGGAATAGTGTCAGAAATAGATTATGAATGTCCAAAGCTGATCACTAAAAATGTAGACATCTTTTTTTTCTATTTATTATTATTTTTATTTTTTTAATTTTTTTTTAACTTTTATTAATTACACATTATTTATTTTGTATCCCCCATAAGCCCCTCCCCCTTCCCCTCCCGATTCCACCCTCCCTCCCCTTTCTACATGCATGTCCCTCCCCAAGGCCACTAATAGGGGAGGTCCTCCTCTCCTTCTTTCTGATCTTAGTCTATCAATTCTCATCAGAAGTGGCTGCATTGTCATCTTCTGTGGCCTGGTAAGGCGGCTCCCTCCTCAGGGGGAGGTGATCAAAGAGCAGGCCAATCAGATTATGTCAGAGACAGTCCCTTTTCCCATTATTATGTACCCACTTGGACACTGAACTGCCATAGGCTACATCTGTGCAGGGGTTCTAGGTCATCTCCATGAATAGTCCTTGGTTGGAGTATGAGTCTCTGGGAAGTTCTCTGTATTCAAATTTTCTTGTTCTGTTGCTCTCCTTGTGGAGTTCCTATCCTCTCCAGCTCTTGAAATTTCCCACTTCTTACATAAAATTCCATTCATTCTGCCCAACAGTTGGCCATCAGGCTCAGCATCTGCTTTGATAGTCTGCAGGGCAGAGGCTTTCAGAGGCCCTCTGTGGCAGGTTCCTAGGTTGTTTCCTGTTTTCTTCTTCTGATGTCCATCCTCTTTGCCTTTCAGGATGGGGATTGAGCATTTTAGTTAGGTCCTCTCTTCTGCTTAGTTTGTTTAGATATATAGATTTTAGCGGGTTTATCCTGTGTTGTATGTTTATATGAGTGAGTATATGCCATGTGTGTCTTTTTGCTTCTGGGACAACTCACTCAGGATGATCCTTTCCAGGTCCCACCATTTACCTGCAAATTTCATGATTTCCTTATTTTTCATTGCTGAGTAATATTCCATTGTATAGATGTACCACAATTTCTGCATCCATTCTTCAGTTGAAGGGCATCTGGGCTGTTTCCAGCTTCTGGCTATTACAAATAAAGCTGCTACAAACATGGTTGAGCAAATGTCCTTTTTGTGTACTTGAGCCTCTTTTGGATATATGCCTAGGAGTGGTATGGCTGGATCTGGAGGAAGCGCTATTCCTAGTTGTCTGAGAAAGCACCAGATTGATTTCCAGAGTGGTTGTACAAGTTTACATTAGCACCAGCAGTGGAGAAGGGTTCCCCTTTCTCCACAACCTCTCCAGCATGTGTTGTCACTTGAGTTTTTATCTTGGCCATTCTGATGGGTGTAAGGTGAAATCTCAGGGTCATTTTGATTTGCATTTTTCTAATGGCTAATGAGGTTGAGTCTTCTTTTTCCTCTATACCTATTATTCTTAGGTTTTGTCTTTTCATATTATCTTGGATTTCTTGGACGGTCTGTGTCAATAATTTTTTGGATTTAACATTTTCTTTGACAGATACATCGATTTCTTTCATTGTATCTTCCACACCTGAGATTCTTTCTTCCATCTCTTGTAGTCTATTGGTTATGCTAACCTCTGTAGTTCCTGTTTTCTTCCCTAAGTTCTTTCTGTCTGCAAATTCCTCCATTTGTGTTTTCTTTAATTTTTTTAATTCTATCTTCAGATCTTGAGGCATTTTGTTGATTTTCTTCACCTGTCTGACTGTATTTTCCTGTTTTTCCATCATTTCTTTCAGTTGTTTGTTTGATTTTGTCTTTTTTTTTAGATTCATTTATTGTTTATACAACATTCTGCTTATACACCAGATCTTACTATAGATAGTTCTGAGCCACCATGTGGTTGACTGGGAATTGAACTCAGGACCTTCAGAAGAACAGGGAGTGTTCTTAACCTCTGAGCCATCTCCCAAGCCCCATCAGCTGTTTGTTTGAACCAACCTCTGTTTCTTTTATTTCATTCAGTGCTTTAAGCATTTCCTTCCTAAAGGCCACAAACTGTTTGGCTGCAACTTCCTCTATTTCTTTATGGATGGCAATATTCTATTTGAGTTTATCTTCCTCTATGTCTTTACGTATCTTATTTGTTTCCTCTGTTATCATCTTCATGAGCATAGTTGTTAGGTCATCTTCTTGGATTTCAGTTATGCTGGGGTGTCCAGGGTTAATTGCCCCTGGGTAACTGGGTTCTGGAGATGCCATATTGCTCTGTCTTTTGTTGGTTGAGCTTTTACGCTGGCCTCTACCATTGGGCTATCTTAGGTGTTTGGGGTTAGTTTCTGGTGGTTCCTGGGAATCCTGTGGTGGAGAGAATCCCCTTTGCAGAATGCTGGGTTTTTCCTGAAGGATGTCTTATCAGCTTTTTGGGTATAGTCCCTAGATAGCTGGCATTTTTTCAGGAGTTGCTGCTGCTCACCTCAGGAATACAGACCTGAGTGGTAACTGTAGTCTTTGTTAGTTGAGAGGGTTCTCCTCTCACCCAGGGAAGTCCTGAAGACAGCTGCCCTGTTTCTGGGTTTCTTGCTGTAAATTTAATGATCAGCTGCTGTGACACAGTTGGACAGTTGGTGCGCAGCAACTGTTTGTGCCTGTGTCTGGAGCACAGATCAGTGATGGTGGCTGGGCCCCGCTGATTTTCGAGACTTTTTCCAGGGAAGGACTGGGTGATTTAAGTCAGTACAGTTTCCTTCCTTCTGTGTGGATAATCTGGAGACAGGGACTCTCAGTCTCTTTTTTGCCCTGGGCTCACCGCTCAGTCTCTGCCAGCTAGCTGGTGCACAGAAACTGCCTTTGTCTGCCTTTCTGGCCTTTGGGAGCATGGGCGTCTGCCTAAACTGGGTAATTTTCCTGAGACCTTTTCGTGGTTGGATGTCGGCTGAGTGCTCTGAGATCAGACCAGCCATTTCCCTCCCTGTGGGTTTGCACCCAACAGTGAGACTCAGTCTTTGGTGCCCTGGTGCCCACAATTCTAGCTGAGGCAGTGAATCAGGCGTGCAGGCAGGGCTCTGTTTCGGAACCTGGGTTCCCAGCTCTGGCTCTGGGCTGGCTACAGGCTGGCTCCTGGAGCGCCTGTGGAACCTGAGTCTTTTCCAGGGGATGTCTTGTTGACCTTAGGTCGGTCCCAATTGCTTCCTGCACCGTGGGGTTATCTCTTGACTGAAAATTCCAGTCTCTGATAGTGTAGTGCGCATGGTTCAGTTTGGGACTATGACCAGAGCATGCTGGTGTGTGGCTCTGGGCTGGGGTTGGCGACCAAGTGTCTGGCGGAACCAGGATCTCTTCTGCGGTTTAGCCGGGTGGGTTAAAAGCTGATTGAACCCCCCACCGTGGGTTATCCTCTCACCTGGGAAACAGAATCGCTTGTGTTCTATGGCCGAGAGTTCTGATTGCTGGTCACTGTGCCGCTCCTGCTGTGCTGCTGCTCAGAATGAGAGTCCTCCCAGCGCCGCCCCATAGACATCTTTTATAAGATAAATTTAATTAAATCACCAAGGGAAGTGGTTTAAACAATACAGAACAATGCTTGACTTAAGGAGAATAAATACACTATAGGTAATCCATATTATAGATTTAACTTTACTTCTGGAAGTCATGTCTTACTTAGATATCACGGTAGGGACAATCACAATATGTTCTCAGACATAATCACTTTATCTTCCTACTGTTGCCGAGTGTAGATTTCAGTCTAACCAAATATAAAACAAGATGCATGTAATTTTGCAACCTATGTCTTTTAGTGCAACGTTTCCTTATTTGCCTCAATGGCCTCCTATTTGTTGCAAATCTAATCTCATTTAAAACTATCATTTTCTTGCTCATAGAACTGATGCTTTGTCTCTCATTACTTCCCATCCCCATTTAATTTTACAACTTTATCATTTTTATATTCTTCCTAAATAAAACTTGAAATGAAATCCTTCTGAGAGTTATGATATTATAATACCTATCCAGATACTCTCTGTCATGTGTATTATAGTCATGTTAATGCGAGGTGTAGTGGATGAAAATCTATTAGTGAGTTTTATGATCCTTCTTCCTGTAATGTACTGTTGATTTCTAATTACTCTTTGAAGTAACTTTTCATTTTTCTTCCTGAAGCTGTAGAAGAATATAAATTCAGCAATATAAAAAATAATCCATAATTTCATAACCCGAGATATGGTAGCTATTTCTCAGAAGTAAAACTTTACTTCAGTAGTGCTGATATTTTATAGCATATATCCCTTGAGCTGTAAACATCTCATATGGAAATACAAGCAGAGCAGATAAAAACAAAAACAAAAACAAAAAACACCTATATTCTGTAGAGGAGTCAAGAGGCACGCTGTTCCTGTTTCTGTATCAAATGCATCAAGGTGTCAGCTGACAATCACCAGGATTCTCCAGACACTTGATTTTAATTGTTCTTCTTATTCTCATGTATTTAGTAACTCTGACTGTTGAGAGCCATGCAGGAGCAACTGCAAAACAGCTCTAAAACTCATGGAATGCAACCCACCAGTGAGCAGAGCCATGATTCCTGTGTCTTGTTGTGGCACAGCCCTGAAAACTACATGTCCTACATATATATAGTGTGAAAACTCTAAGGGGCTTCCAGCCCTTGACTGGGCAATGTATCTGGCCCCTACAATTAACAATGCTTGATCTCTTTCAGGCATGGTTCTTGAGAAGATTAATGATTTAACAACCACCCCACAGATGTAGATTATAGCAATGGCCACTACCCTTAAAAAGAATTTGGAAAAATAGATTGTTTAACAAGGTTAGGTAAAGATGTTTTTACTAGTGGCTATGGAATAGAAAAAAATAGATTGGTTAATGTTAGTATAATGTTCTTGTGGAATGTATACAATTTACCCTTGTTCATTCAAATGCTGATTTCTCAACCCCACTATTTGGTTTCAATCCAGACATTGTATTGTGATGTTTATTCTAATCATCACCTGTCTCAAGTTTGTGTAAACATGCCACCATTTGTTCTCTGTACTGTTAATAAAACAACCAGCCAATGCTGAGCAATGGAGAAAACAGGGTACGATATCCTGGTCTGGAGGGGAGGAAAAGGAAGCGAGTAGTAGTAAGAGAGGAGAGATTGGCAGAACAGGACATGGAACCATGAGGAGAGATGAACCAGACCTCAGATATGACTAAAAGCAAGTATAGTGTGAGAAATCTGAATGGGAGGAAACTATGTGGGCTTAGAGGTTTAGGATGGAGTAACTGTTGCCCAACATTGTGCTCAAGGTTAATTAAATAAATCTTAGTCTCTGGTGATTTGGGTATACAGCTGGATTAGGAATAACCACTGTTTAAAAGGTAAATCAATAATAAATATTAATCATCAATAACGAGTTAGCAAGGTTAAGTAAAGATGTCTTTGCTTTTGGTTCTGATATAGAAAATCTTAGAGAACAATTTTTAGTTCAGAAAAGTACACTCTTAAGAGTAAATCCAGGTCATCCTGAGTGAGTTGTCCCAGAAGCAAAAAGACACACACAGTATATACTCATTCATATAAACATACAACATAGGATAAACCCACTAAAATCGGTACATCTAAACAAACTAAGCAAAAGAGAGGACCCTAACTAAAATGCTCAATCCCCATCCTAAAAGGCAAAGAGGATGGACATTAGAAGAAGAAGAAAACAAGAAACAAGCTAAGAACCTGCCACAGAGGGCCTTTGAAAGCCTCTGCCCTGCAGACTATCAAAGCAGATGCTGAGCCTGATGGCCAACTGTTGGGCAGAATGAATGGAATTTTATGTAAGAAGTGGGAAATAGCAAGAGCTGGAGAGGACGGGAACTCCACAAGGAGAGCAACAGAACAAGAAAATTTGAACACAGGGAACTTCCCAGAGACTCATATTCCAACCAAGGACTATTCATGGAGATAACCTAGAACTCCTGCACAGATGTAGCCCATGGCAGTTCAGTGTCCAAGTGGGTTACATAATAATGGGAAGAGGGACTGCCTCTGACATAATCTGATTGGCCTGTTCCCCTGAGGGTGGAGCAGCCTTACCAGGCCACAGAAGATGACAATGCAGCCATTCCTGATGTGATATGATAGACTAAGATCAGAAAGAAGGACAGGAGGACCTCTCCTATCAGTGGCCTTGGGGAGGGGCATGCATGCAGAAAGGGGGGGAGGGTGGGATTGGGAGGGGATGAGGGAGGGGCTTATGGGGGGATACAAAATGAATAATGTGTAATTAATAAAAGTTAAATAAAAAAATTTAAAAAAAAAAGAGTAAAGCCAGGGACTTGTTGAGGTTGTTATGTGAGAACAATACCCCAATTAGCACTAGCTGGGCAGCAAGGTGATTAATTTCTTGTACTTGTTTTTGCCCTTGGCTTCCTGTTACTGTTTAATAAAAATTATTAACGGATAGATGCACACCTTAAAGATTTAAAATAGAGATGGCTGATTGATTTTTATATAAAAATTTAGATTGGTGGTTCTTTTAAGACTTTTATGAGACTGTTTTTTTTTTTTTTAAGATAATTGATTCTTTCTTTGTAACCTCAACCTGCAGCCTTCCAGTAAAGAAAAGTTGGCAGAGAAATTACTTTGCTTGCTCATTTGTTAATACATAACCAAGTTGCTTATTTACAAACATATATGGGTTCTTAAGAATAACTTGTTTTTCTATTTTGTTTTTCACCCATAATGTGGAAACTATTTGATCATATGAGAGTTCTGGGGAATATGTTTTTTTCCCCACATATACTTATTATAATCATTCACTTTAAGAGAAATAGAATGTAACCACATTGTGGTTTTTGTACCACTTGAAAGGTTTTGTTCGGATATATAGGCTGTGGGGAAAAGAAGAAAAACATGGTCTGGAGCTCATTCTTTGGGTTTTATTCTAAGTATCAACTATATATATGTACATATGAGTATATATACAATAGCTGGTGAGGTTGGACTCTGTTTCCATCTACCCAATATGTGAATATGTGTGAATGTGTAGACATGTATGTATGTATGCATGCATGTATACATGTAAGTATATATGTGTATGTGTAAAGAGAAGCTTGAAAGAAGAAGCTTGTTGGAACCTATCTGTTGGTGTCTGTCTTCATTATCAAGAGTAAATGTGTGTGTGTTGCGTGTGTGTGTGTGTGTGTGTTGCGTGTGTATGTGTGTGTGTGTATATTGTGTGTTTGTAGGTGTGGTCTTTTTCTCTCCTTTCCTTTTCTTTTTTAGATGCTTTGAGGCTACCAATGTAAAGCCGAAGCTAACAGCAAGCAGCCCTACCTGACACTTACCATAAACATGTAAGCTAATGCCAGGAAGGTACCAGCACTGGCCAACATCATCCGACATTAATTCTGGCTCCTCAGTTTGCCACTACCAGTAGAAGCCATGGTAGGTAACCGTCAGTTCTGGTCCTGGAAAATTAGCCCCCTCCCAGCCTGGATAATTACCCTCATAGAAAGTCTGTTATGCCACCAGTCAGCAGCCTCAGATCAACACCCTGACTTGGGTTTCCCCAGTTGAATGTTGAAGCTGGTCTTCAACATCTGACAATGAATGAAGCCATCAACAGGCTAGAGTCTGCCATTCCTTTTTGCTTCCAGTCTATCATTTAAGTTTCAGAAACTTTTATTACTATGCAACTAAAACTTGTATCTAAAAATACAATAATCTAAAACAAAACAAACAAAAACCACAAACAAAACAAAACAAAGAACACACGGAGCGGCTACTATTCATATTTCATTATAAACACCTAGGGTATCAGGTGCCATATCTTACTTTAAAAGACTAAGATCAGAAAGAAGGAGAGGAGGACCTCCCCTATCAGTGGACTTGGGGAGTGGCATGCATGCAGAAAGGGGAGGGAGGGTGGGATTGGCAGGGGAGGAGGGAGGGGCTTATGGGGGGATACAAAATGAATAAAGTGTAATTAATAAAAAATAAATAAAAGATTTAAATAAAAAAAAAAAAGTATGTGTCATTTACCAAGATGACAATTTCGGTCATTTTATATTTCGTTGTAACATGTGCAGGGGACTGGAGAGATGGCTCATCAGTTAAGAGCAAATATTGTCCTTGCAGAGGATAGGCGTTTAGCTCCCAGGACTATCAAGATGTTCACAACTACCTGTTCTTCCAGCCTCAGAGCATTCTTTTTTGGCTTTTACAGAATCTGCATTCATGTGTCATAGACACACAGACATACACCTTGAGAAAGAATGACATGTATAAATAGGTACCATTAAATCAGTATTTCATTTGTTTTCCAATATGGTGTTGAGTAGGAGTATGAAGTTAAAGTTTTATGAATGGAGATCACAGCCCTCAGATTATCTGAGCCTTGCACACTGACTACGAATCTTTCTTGTGGCAATGTGTTGTTTATACTGACAAGATTTTTCTTGTTTGGGAAGAACAACCACTAACCACCAACTACACTGCATGGTAATCAACTCCAGAAAGACCTGGCATTTTGTTCTAGGTATTCCATATCTTCTTTAACAGATCCTCCTCTGTGTTCTGTAAAATTTGCACATGACCTAAGGTTTAATTGTTGTCTTAGTGACTGTTCTATTGTTACAAAAAATCCACCATAACCAAGGCAACTTATAAAAAGAAGCAATAAATTGGGGGTTTGAATACAGTTTCAGGAAGGCAGCCCATGGCCATCACGGTTGGAAATGTAGCAGCAGGCAGGCAGGCACAGTGCTGGAGACTCACATCTGATTCATCAGTCACAGACAGAGAAAAGGAGACATTGAGCCTGGTGTGTCTTCAAAGCCCACTTCAACTCACACTTCCTCCAATAAGGTCACAACTACTCCAACAAGGCCACACATCCTAAATCTTGCCAAACAGTTTCAGTAACTAGGGATTGAGCAATCAAATATATGAACCTATGATGGCCATTTTTATTTAAATCATTATACCTATCAAAGTTTCTATTGTTGACACAATGAGAAGTTCAAGGACATGTCTAACTAAATTTATCAGTCAGCTCAAGGACTTTCTTTCGCACAATAGAAGTCCTTTAAAAGTTAGTCTATAAATGTGCGTTACAGAGATGGTGAAGTAAAAAGGAATGGAAGGAGCAGACAGTGACTTCCTGCATCCTTTTTGGCTCAGTGTATCAGGTCACGACTTGCTGGTGATGCTATTTTCTGTGTTGTTTCCCTCAAATATGTTTGATTCCTTAGGCTTCTCCATATTCTAAGTAACTGGTTTTGATTAAAGCTTTCAAATTTTTATTTTTCTATTTGTACAGTTTTAGATATTATTGTTTTTCTTTCTTTTTCTCCAAAGATTTACAAAAATGTACTAAAGAAAACGAATATATTTGAAAACAACTAACAAAGCAGTGTAGATGCTGTGCAATGTAAATGTTTTAATTTGTTTCAGGCTCCCTCTGTCTTCAAACCCTTACTTATTATAATTTGAAATGTATTCTAGGTGGCTTTAAAATAAAGTTAAATAACTATACATACTGTTATAAACTTGCCTTAGGAAAAAAACATTAAAATACTCTTGTTAGATATAGTTCATCACACAGGCAATAGATAGGTTCCAGTTTCAGTAAGATAAACATTTTTTCTTTTTATTTACAATTATAGTTTATTTACTTTGTATCCCAGCTTTAGCCCCATTCAGTCCCTTCCAGTCCCACCTTCCCTCCTTCTTCTCCTCCTATGACCCTACCCTAGTCTACTGATAGGGGAAGTTCTCGTCCCATTCCATCTGACCCTATTCTATCAGATCTCATCAGGACTAGCTTCTTTGTCTTCCTCTGTGGACTGGTAAAGCTGCTTCCCCCTCAGGTGCAGGTGATAAGATAAACATTTTAAAACACATTTATGCCTTAATTACTCTAATTACTGTTTTAATTTGTCTTCTTCATTTGATTAAATATCTTTCCTTGACTCATTTTACTTAAGGCCTTAACTAGTCGAAATCTTTCTATCATTAAATGGCTTCTCAATACTTATGAACCTTTTAGACAACACAAATACACTAGTCCACCTGTGAAGTGCTAAATAAGCCATAATCCTTCCATACTGTTAAATTTCACATTTTCTTCTCCTCACTATACTTTGCTCAAATATTTTGGTAACAACAGACACTAAACTCCAAGGACCAAATCTTTATATTTGTCTTCATAATGTACATCAAATAGTGAATTTAATATTTGAAGCAACAACTGTAAGAATGGAAATAAATTATGGGAAACCTAAATTTAATGGAGTATAAAGGCAACTCTTCAAGAATGTGAAATTCTCAAATATTTTTGTAATATTAAGAGTTCATCACATACAATGATTTGAAAGGTCTGCCATGTAGATCAGGCAGGATGCATCCCACATCCCTCCACAGTCAATTTTTATTGAATAAGCACAGTGACTCATTTAATACTTATTTATTTAACCTTTTTTCTCCAAGTAAATTTATGAATGGTGAGCACAAAGTGAGAGCCACAGCATATGTTTGTAAGCAACTAAATTTCATTTCTTTAAACTTTGGGCATAATGCAGGGAATCTTAGGAAAGAAGGGGGAGAAAGCAAGATCTGGATGGGACAGGAGTTCCACAAGGAGAGCAACAGAATCAAAATACCTGGGGACAGGGCCCTTTTTTTTTGTTACTGATAATCTAACCAAGGACCATGCATGGAGATAACCTAGAACCCTACTCAGATGTAGCTCATGGCAGCTCAGTCTCCAAGTGGTTACCCTAGTAAGGGGAACAGAGTTTGTCTCTGATATGAACTCAGTGACTGGCTCATTGATCACCTCCCCCTGAGGGAGTAGCAGCTTTGCCAGGCCACAGAGGAAGACAATGCAGCCAGTCCTAAGAGACCAGATAAGCTAGGGTCAGATGGAAGGGGAGGAGTCCAAGTCCCTAACAGTGGACTTGGAGAAGAGCATGGGAGGAGATGAGGAAAGGAGAGTGAGATTGGGAGGAAATAAGGGAGAGGGCTACAGCTGGGATACAAAGTGAATAAACTGTAATTAATGTTAATATATATTTAAAAAGAATTAATTAAATGTTGGTGTTAGTCAAGGTGGTTTTTCCATCTTACTGGAAGCTGAAACTTACTTTTAAGTACTCTGGTGGAGAGTATTATTTCACAACTTCTGTGCCTAGGTATGATGTCCTAAGGACTAGTTTGTTTATAAAGAATATACCAGAAAAATTATAATGAGCTATCCCAGAAGTGAGATGACATAAGTTACTAATTTTGTAGTTTATTAATGCACAAGTAAGACAATTTTAGTACAACTAGATTGTCAACATGTGAAACAGTCAAAGAGTTAGCCAGTTCAGTTGTTGTATAAATAGTGTTATTTAATGTTTCATGTGTAGTATTGACTGGTTTCTTTAATGTTCTGTACATCAAATGTCAAAGAAAATAGAATGTTCCAAAAAAAAGACCCTTATTGATCATTTATTGAGCTCAAATGCTCCAACATTCTGAGTTTTTAAATTCTAGTTATTAAAGCACCAATAAATATTCATTTTTATAAAAAAGTGTGAATATGAATGATTGCAATAGAAAGTTGTATAACTCTGAGAAATATACAAATAGCACTACCAGAGTTTACATCAGTTAGAAGTAATTCTGTGAAACCCTTGTATCTTAATCAAACCACCAAAGACTAAAGTTAGATTTCAATAGTAAAAACAAGAGGAAACCTACAAACTCATGGAATGTGAACAACTTTCTACTCAATGACCACTGGGTTAAGGAACAAATAGAGAAAGAAATTAAAGTCTTTGTAGAATTCAATGACAATGAAGGCACAACATGCACAAACTTATGAGAAACAACAAAAGCGGTGGTAAGGGAAAATTTCATAGCACTAAGTGCCTTCATTAAGAAATTGGAGGTCTCATACTAGCAACTTAGAAGAAGCACACCTAAAAGCCCTAGAAGAAAAAGAAACAAACATACCCAAAAGGAGTAGACGGCAGGAAATAATCAAACTCAGGCAGAAATCAATAAATTTAAAACAAAGAGAACAATACAAAGAATCAAAGAAACCAAGAGTTCTTTGAGAAAATCAACAAAACAGACAAACCCCTAGCCAAACTAACTAAAAGGCAGAAAGACAGTACCTAAATTAACAAAATCAGACTAAAGAGGAGGACATAACAATAGATCCTGAGGAAATCCAAAGAGTCATTGGGTTTTACTTCACAAGCCTCTATTCTACAAAATTGGAAAATCTAAGGGAAGTGGATAATTTTCTCGACAGATTTCATTTACGAACATTAAGTCAAGAGCAGGTAAACAGTTTAAATATCCCTATAACTTCTAAAAAAAATAGAAGCAGTCATCAAAAGTCTTCCAGGGTCAAATGGTTTTAGAACAGAATTCTACTAGGTTTTCAAAAAAGAGCTAATTCCACTGCTCCTTAAATTATTCTACAAAATGGAATCTGAAGGAACATTGCTAAACTCCTTCTATGAGTTTATCTTACAACTCCCACAATCATCTTGATACCTAAACTACACAAACACTCAACAAAGAAAGAAAATTTTAGACCAATTTTCCTCATGGACACTGATGCAAAAATTCTCTATAAAATACTTGATAATCAAATCTAGGAATACATCAAAAATATCATCCAGCATGATCAAGTAGGTTTCATCCCAGGGATGCCAAGATGGTTCAACATATGAAAATCCATCAACATAATCCACCATATTAACAAACTGAAAGAAAAATAAAACACATGATAATCTCATTAGATTCAGAAAAAGCTTTCAACAAAAGCCAACACACTTTCATGATAAAAATCTTGGAGAGATCTGGGATTCAAAACCCATACTTAAACATAATAAAAACAATTATGCTAATAGACAATATTAAATTAAATGAAGAGAAACTCAAAGCAATTCCACTAAATTCAGGGACAAGACAAGGTTGTCCACTCTCTCCATTATCTCTTCAGTATAGTACAAAAGTTCTAGCTAGAGCAATAGGACAACTAAAGGCAATCAAGGGAATACAAATTGGAAAGGAAGAAGTCAAAGTATTCCTATTTGGAGATGGCATGATAGTATACATAAGCAGCCCCAAAATTCTACCAAAGAACTTCTTTAGTTGATAATCAACTTCATAAAAATGGCTCGATACAAAATTAAGTAAAAACAAACAAACAAACAAAAAAAAAAAAAACAGTAGCCCTTCTCTACACAAATGTCAAATGCAATGAGAAAGAAATTAGGTAAACAACACCCTTCACAATAGCCACAAATAATAAAAACTGTTTTGGTGTAACTCTAACCAAACAAGTAAAAGACCTATATGATAAGAACTTCAAGTCTCTGAAAAAAAAAAATTGAAGAAGATATCAGAAAATGGAAAGATCTCTCATACTCATGGATTGCTAGGCTTAACAGTAAAAATGGCTATCTTGACAAAAGCAATCTAGAAATTCAACGCAACTCTCACAAAAATAACAACACAGTTCTTTACAGACATTTCTTTATAGAACAATTCTTTTTTTTAATTAATTTTTTACATTAATTACAGTTTATTCACTTTGTATCCCAGCTGTAGCTCCCTCCCTTATCCCCTCCCAATTCCACCCTCCCTCCCTCATCTCCTCCCATGACCCTCTCCAAGTCCACTGATATGGGAGGTCCTCTTCTCTTTCCATCTGACTCTAACTTATCAGATCTCATCAGGACTGGTTGCATTGTCCTCCTCTGTGGCCTGGCAAAGCTGCTTTCTCCTGGGGGGGGGGGGGTCGGTGTCAAAGAGCCAGCCACTAGTTCATGTCAGAGACTGTCTCTGTTCCCCATACTAGGATGACTTGGATACTGAACTGCCATGGGCTACATCTGAGCAGGTTATATCTATGCATGGTCCTTGGTAGAAGAATCAGTCTCAGAAAAGATCCCTGTGCCCAGATATTTTGGTTCTGTTGCTCTCCTTGTGGAGCTCCTGTCCTCTACCATGCTGTTTTTATTACTATCACTCTGTAGTACAGCTTGAACTGAGAGATGAAAATACTTCTGGAAGATTTTTTTTTTATTGTATAGAATAATTTTAGCTATTCTGTTTTTTTGTTTGTTTGTTTTTGTATATGAAATTGAGAATTGTTCTGTAAAAAAAAATCCCAGAATAACTAAAAGAATCCTATACAATAAAAAATTCTTCCAGAGGTATTTTCATCCCTCAGTTCAAGCTGTACTGCAGAGTGATAGTAATAGAAAGCACATGGTACTGTCATAAAAACAGACTGGTGGATCAAGGGAATGATACTGAACCTCCAGACATAAAAACACACACCTATGAACACTTGATTTTTGACAAAGAAGCCAAAACCGTAAACAGAAAAATGAAAGCATCTTCAACAAATGGTGCTGGTCTAACTGGAAAATGTAGAAAATGCAAGTAAATCTATATTGGTCACCCTGCAGAAAACTCAAGTCCAAGCAGATCAAAGACCTAAACATAAAACCAGAAACACTAAATTTATTAAACAAGAAACTGGGGATGAGCTTTGAATTTATTGGCATAGGAGATGACTTTTTGAATGAAACACCAACTGTAAGATCAACAATTAATGAATGGGACCTCATGAAACTAAAAATATTCTGTAAGGTAAAAGACACTGAAAACAGAACAAAACAGCAGCCCACAGACTTAAAAAAGGTCTTTACTAACCCGACATCTGACAAAGGGCTAATATCCAAGGATATAAGGAACTCAAGAAATTTACCACCCACAAGCCAAACAATCCAATTCAAAAGTGGGATACAGAGCTAAACAGAATTCTCAATAGGGGAATCTCAAAGAAGCTCAGAAACTAGGAGGGCCCAAGGGAGGGTGCTCAAATCTCACCCAGAAGCAGGGTAGGAGAGGAAACTCTGAGGGAAATTAAGGTGGGGATCAGACATAGGTTGAGTGCTGGCGACTGGACAGACGACTTGCAGAGAGAAACCTTGGGTGAGGGCGCCTCTTAGGCAAGTGGGAGATCTGCAACTGGCTGGGCTCCGTGAAAGATATGGGTGTGACTCTAGCTGAAACCCCTGGTGGCGGAGGTCATGGAGACTGGAGACGCCACTCTCTAACCAGACAGGACTTCTGGTGGAGAGAGGGGAACACCAAACCACCTACAAAAACTTTCATTCAATGTTTACCATGCCCTGAATATATGTAGGGATTACAGCAGAAATCAAGGGAACGTGCAACCAGTGCCTTGCCCAAACTGAGACCCACTCCATGGGAATGAGCCAACCCCTGAAACTGTATTGGGTCTGCAGAGGGGAGCTTTTCATGACTGTCCTCTGAGAGGCTTTGCCCAGCAATGGATGGAAAAAGGAATTAAGACTCACAGCCAAACATTGGACCGAGTATAGGGAGCCTTGAAGAAGAGTGGGGTGAAGGATAGAAAGACCTGGAGGGGACAAGAGCTCCACAGGAAGACCAACAGTCACAACTAACCAGGGGACAAGAGGGCTTGCTGAGATTGAAGCACCAAACAAGGACGTGGCATGGACTAAACTTAGACTTCCCACACATACCTACCCAATGGACAACGTAGCTTCATGTGGGTCCCCCCAGAAAGAGGATGGGGGCTGTCTCTGACTTGGTCTCCTTTGTATCTCTTTCAATCACTTCACCCTGGCATGGCTGCTTCCAAGACACCGTGAAGGAAGAAATGTACAGTCCTGATAAGACTGGGTTGCTGGGGCCAGTTTGCAGGTGGGGGTGTCCTCCCTTTTCTGATTGGGAGGGGAGGAGGTCAAAGGGAAAAGGGGAAGGGACAAAGGGAGAGAGTCCAGGAGGAAAGGAGGGAGGGAGCTACAAATGAGGTGTAAAGTGAATAACTAATTAAATAAAAAAATAAAAAGGAGGGAACTTTGTGGCCTGCTTTCAGGAGCAGAGTGTGGGTTAGGTTTCAAGTCATTCTGTGTGCCTAAATTTGTACAGTTGTAAGGTGAGATGAAGACCTGAATGAATATTTAGTCAGCCTCTCAAGGACAGGTGATTTATTGTTAAAAGAAAGCAAGGCTGAGAAAGGGCTCAGTTAGTAAACCATGTGCTTCCCAATCATGAAGATCCGAGAGGGGATTCCCAAAACCCGTACAAAAAGCTGTGTGCAGAGCTAAATGCATATCATCCGAGCAATGGGTGGGCAAGAAGCAGGAAACAGCCTGATCCCCAGAAGCCCCATGGCCTACCTTGAGAAACTCCAAGGCAATGAATAAGAAACCGTACCTTTGCAAACTGCAGAAGGTAGCAGAGGGCCTATAGCTGAGGCTGTTCTTTGACTTCTGCATGTGTTTCATACAATTATTCATTTTCATCCCCAACCTGAGCATGCATGTATACATGTGTGTGTGTATATATATATATATATATGTGTGTGTGTGTGTGTGTGTGTGTGTATAACAGAAAACAAAAAAAAGATTTTTAAAAAGAAAAAAATATAGAGTGTAGATAGAATGTATTGATGATGATATATCTGATCAGTACAAATTGACATAGAGAGTGTGCCTCAGCAAAGTGGCAAAGACCCTGGAAACAGACTCTGAATTAACTATTTGTAATACAACCTTTGTTTATAATATAGTCAAACGTCCATTGCTACACAAAGTCCAATAAAAAACAATGTGAGTTAAATGTGTAGCAGAGTATATGTTCCATAAGTGGCATTAGCTACCTTATGATTGTATTTGTTATTAGTTTTAGTAGTAATAACAAGCCTATATTGTCAGTGATACTGTGAAGTCTTTTGAATCTACCTTTTTGCCCAAACTACTGTCATCATTTAGTTTGCACCTGAAAACAGGAAGAGATATAAACTCAGGATGTGGTAGATGATTTTATACAGTGCTTATTATATTACAGAATAATCACGGTCTTCTTCTGCAGCATAAATTATGATTAATTTAATTTAAAAATATATGCAAAGAGCTCTAGTTACAACCAGGTCCTGATTATAAATTGCACTATTTTTCACTGCTGCAAATGAATTAAATCTATCTGCCATTTTCTCCGGTTTGTAAGTGAGGCATATTTTCTAGTGAGTAAGACAATGTTAAGTAGGGACCTTTCCTTGAGATTTCCAGACCTGTTTAAAAATTGCAGCACAATCACTGAGTTATTTGAGCACTGTGTTCTGGCTTCAGTGAATCTGGACGACTCTTGGGACCAAGAAATTGCTTGCAAAAGGTTTATGCACTGCCTCTTAAAGACAGAAGTAGTTTTCTCAAAAATCTCCTCAGTGATTCTTGAAGTGAAACAGCAAACAAACCAAAAAGGGAAAGAAAAGATAAAAGCTGGTAAGGCTGAGGTTCACATGAATTGAGACTCCAATTCTGTTGTTACTGTTGTGAAGTGTGTATTTATTTGCAGAGACGCTTGAAAAATATCTATCTCAACCATGAACACAAAATACAGCGACAGTGTGAGTCTCCCCGTAATAGTCTTCATGCTAGGATCTAAATACCGTATCTCCTCACTTTTTCAAAATAAAATACAGCCTGCCAATTTTATCAGCAGTCTCATGGAGTAATTTTAATTCCGTACATTTGTATCTTCATGCATGTTAATTTTGTTTTGAAGCATCTTATTATGAAGAGCTGTGATATTTCAGATATTTAGTTTGAGCATAAACATGTTTTTATTTTCCCAGAAAAATATGAAGCCATATACTTTTGAAAAAGTTTTTAATTATTGAATATATCTTTAGGATTCATCATTTAGGGATTCTTATTATAAAGTGATATCTTTCAGAAAAAGTAAAATTTCATTTTAAATAAGTATTCCATGTGTTTGCATTTTTTTTAAGCAAACAAGAGTCAAACGTCTTATATTAAGCATATAAAGTTTAGTGGTACATCACACACACATACACATTCAAAC
This sequence comes from Psammomys obesus, assembly GCF_907164565.1. Classification (NCBI taxonomy): domain Eukaryota; kingdom Metazoa; phylum Chordata; class Mammalia; order Rodentia; family Muridae; genus Psammomys; species Psammomys obesus. The sequence goes on along the minus strand of NW_026596166.1, from coordinate 18,843,734 downwards.
ACACACATACACACATTTATACACACAAACCTGCACATACACACACATACACACACACACACACACACACACACACACACACACACACACTCACATACACGTACACATAGAACTTGACCTTTGGTGTGTGATTGCAAACAAATATAAAATGAGAGGTGTTTTGCCCCTGGAAATAATACTTGTGAATTCCAGTATCTTTGTGATTTCAAGACAGTCAGTCAACAAACCAAAAAAAAAAAAAAAAAAAAAAAAAAAAAATTAGATGTTTTCCTTTGTTGACTTTCTTACCTGGGTATTTAATTTATTGTCCGAAACCATTCAACACTTAACAGCAATAAAGATTACAACTTAAAGATGTACACAATGAGGTCCTATTTATTGATTGTTTATCTTAGAGCCCATGCTGTTGGTGTCTGTTCAGGAAGTTCTCTCCTGTGCCAATGATATCAAAACTCTTCCCTACTTTTTCTTCTAACAGGTTTAGTGTGTCTGGTTTCATGTTGAGGTCTTTGATCCATTTAGACTTTAGTTTTGCACAGGGTGATAAATATGTATCTATTTGTTAATGCAGCCAGTCCTGATGAGACCTGATAGGCAAGAGTCAAAAAAAGGGGTGGAGGACCTCCACTATCAGTGGACTGAGGGAGGGGCATAAGGGAAGAAGAGGGAGGGAGGGTGTGAGTGGGAAGAGACAAGGGAGGGGGCCACAGCCAGGATAGCCAGGATACAAATTGAAAAAATAGATGTATGTAATACATTTCACTTTTGACTACTAGATTGAGTCTGCACTAATGCTTCAATAATATTTTTGAAGAAATTTCTTTTTTTATTTTTTGTTAATTTCATTTATTTATGTGTGTGAGTGTGTGTGTGTGTGTGTGTTTCTGTCTGTCTCTATGTCTTTCTGTCTATATCAGTGCAGGGTGAGGAAAGAACACGCTTGCCACTGCTTTCCCATGGAAATCATAGGAAAATGCATTGGTGTTGTTTCTCTCCTACAACCACATAGATCCCAGGAATCAAACTCAGATCACCAGAACTGGCAACGAAGAATGGTGAATTACACAATCAGCAATTTTAGAGAAAGTCACCAAATGAAACAAGGAAAAACAGTAAGAAACAATTATAGGACTATTTTCAAAGTAATTGTTATTGATTATGTTTCTAGGACTAAGATGGTAAAAACAGAGCTTTAAACACAAAACCAGGGAAACATTAATTAACGAAAAGATGTTACTCAATGAAATTATATTTCAAAATATTTAGATGCCTCAATTCAATCTGTCAGAGAAAAACCACGGAAGGATAACTTTGTTGGGAATATGGAATAAATATTTCAAATAATTGTACAACTCAACCAAATTGTAGGTATTGGCTTAGCAAAATGCATCACAGGTTGTGTTTCCAATGTACATATTGAAAATGATAGTATTTAGTTATTTGGTGAAAATATCTACATGTTTTATTGAATATACAAAATTAACTTTTTAAAAATAAAATGTATTTGTGGTCAATTCCTGTAAGTGCAAACACACTCAAAAAGCAAACAAAAATAACTAAAATATTAATATTAATTAATGGTACCTTCGTTTATTAGCAGAATAAGACATTGACCTTTTCATCTTTTCTTCATCTTGGTTTAAATGAATAAATACTGCTTCAAATACAAGACAATATCATTCATTGGAAGTTTCCTTTTTTCTTTTAAGATTTTGTTTTATTCACGTCTGCATGAATTTAAGTGCACCATATGCATATAGGAATAATTGAAGGGTAAAAGAAGACATCAGATCCTCTGGAGATGGAGTTATAGATATTCCTGAGCATCTATGTTGGTGCTAGTAACCTTTACAGATGTGGTTAAGAAACATGACTGAGGGAGGTCACTTTTGCAATGAAATAGTGAGAGAGGGAAGTTACAACTGAAGATTTAATGGCAGAAGATAACCTGTGCGGCTCAGCATGATAGCATCAAGAGCAGTCACTAGATATGATCCAACAACGTAGCTAACTACTCGAAGCTAGAAAAGGCAATAGGGTTCATTTTCCTTTGAGGCACCAAAGAAACTTCTCTTACTCCAGTGAAGCTCTTTTTAGAATTCTGACTAGGAAAGCAATAATATGATAACAAATTGGTGTTCTGTAAAAGGCCAATATTACAGTAGATTGTGAAAGATTTCATAGAAATCTAGAAGTAGGGCCTATCATTTTCTTTACTGAAAATAGATCATCTGTTGAGGATCATCTAGTTTGTTTCCAAATTCTGGTTATTATGAATAGAGCTGCAATAAACGTGGTTGAGCAAGTGCCTCTTTGGTAACAGGAAGAATATTACGTGTAAATACCCAGGAATGGTATAGATGGATCTTGAGGTAGGTCAACACCCACCTTGCTGACTAAGTACCACACCTTGCACAGTGGCTGTGAAGTTTCCGTGCCATCAGCAATGAGTCAGTGTCCTCCTTACTCCACATCCTCACCAGCACGAGCTCTTACTTATTTTACTAAGCTTAGCCATTCTGATGAAATCCCAAAGAAGTTTTGATTTGAGTTTTCCTGATGGCTAAGGATGTTGAACATTTCTTCACGTTTTTCTCAGCCACTTGATTTTCCTCTTTTGAGCCTTCTCTTCAGATCTGCACCCCAGTTTTAACTGGATTATTTGTTGTCTCGATTCCTAGAGGTCTTTTGTTGTTTTTTGCTGTTGTTGTTGCTGTTTGTTATTGTTGTTTTCTGGATTTAGTTGGCTGAGACCAAAGAGAATGTGTAGCTTTGGCTGTCCTGGTCTTGATTTGTAGACCAGGCTGGCCTTGAAGTCACAGAGATCCACCTGCCTCTGTCTCCAGAATACTGGGATTACAGGTGTGGCCACTGTGCCAGTTTCTGTTTTGTTTTGTTTTTGTTTTAGATATTCACATCCTATTTGCTGTGTATTGTTGGTAAAAATTATTTCCCATTCTGTAGCCTGCAATTTTGTCTAGATGACTGTGTCCTTTGCCTTACAGAATCTTTTCCGTTCCATGGGGTCACATCTATTAATTCTTGTTTGTAGTTCCTATGCTAATGAGAGCCTGTTCAGAAATTCTTTTCCTGTGCCAATGTGTTCAAGGTTATAATCACCTTTTAAAATTCCACAACTGTATTTTATTTTCATAAATAAATAAATAAATTAATTAATTAATTAACTTTACATCTGATAGAAAGTTTCCTTTTCTCCTCTTCTCCCAGTCCCTCCCTCTTACTTCTATTCCCATCTCACTCCCTTTCTTCTCAGAGAATGGGAGACTTCCCATAAGTATCAAAGTGTCTTGGCATACCAAGTAGGAGCTGAGTTCATCTTCTTCTATTAGGGCTAGACAAGGAAGTTGAGTTAGGGGAAAAGGGTTCAACCACAGGCAACAGAGTCAGAGGTAGCCCCTGCTCTTGCTGTAGAGATTCCACATGAAAACCAAGCTATACATCTGTTATATATGTGTGTGGTGGGGAAGGGATGCTCTCTGTGTGTTGTTCCATCTCTGTGAGCCCCTAAGGGTCCAGGTTAATTGATTTTTCAGATTTTCTGGTGGTGTCCTTGACTTTTCTGGCACTTTGATCCTTCCTCCCTGTCTTTCGTAAGATTTCCTAAGTTCTGCTTACCGTTTTTGGCTGTGGGTCACTGTATCTATTTTCATCAGCTGCTGGGTGAAGCCATGCACATGACTATTATTCTAGCCTATTGTCTGCAAGATAGTAGAATATTATTAACAGTGTCATTGTGGGCTCTATCACAAGGCCTGCTACTCAAGTTGGGCCAGCCATTGGTTGACTGGGTCAAAGGTTTTGTGTGTGGGTTGGCGTCCCTCTCCATCCACTGGAAATCTTGCTCACCTACAGGAGGTCTTCACTGCAGGTGCCACCAAAAGTATCAGGTAGAGTCACTATCGTAGATTCCAGTGAGCCTCCCCCATCCCAGAGATTCTGTTCAGAAATCCCTTTCCTGTGCCAATGTGTTCCAGTTGATTTATGTCACTTTTTCAATGAGGCTCAGGGTATCTAGTTTTATGTTGAAGTCTTTGAGCCATTTGGAGATGGGTTTTGTGCACAGCGCTAAGTTTAGATCTATTTTGATTATTCTATGTGGGGCCATCAAATATGAAGAGCACTATCTGTTGAAGATACTGTCTTTTTTCCAGTGTGCATTTTTGGATTCTTTATCAAAAATAAGCTGTTCTTAAGCATGTGACTTTATGTCTGGATATTCAAATAGATTCCATTGATCTAGTCAGTTATTCTGCCTGTATCATGCTATTTTTTTATTATTATAACTTTGTAGTAGAACTGAAATTTGGAGATGGTGATATCTACTGTTTGTTTGCATCTCCGGTTGTCCTCTCTTCCCCCACATCATAGGTAAACTCTACTTTCTCTCTCTAACACTGCCCCCACCCCCACAAGAGAAAAAAGCCTCCACATACCTGGCATTCCTGGGGACTGCCCCAACCCCCTCATGGAGCCACCAGCCCCCTAATTCCAACAAGCCTCCCAGCCTACAATCCTTCAAAACCCCTCCCGCCATAGTGCCATAGTCGGGGTGCTACTTTCTCTGGCCTATTCCCCTGAAGGTGCTGAACTCACCTAGGGGCTTCAGTTCCAAAACAAACCTGCCCTTTTCACACTTTTAATCTGGCTTGGATTGGTTTATTTCATCAGTGGAGATAACCCATCACCTACAGCACTTCTTTTATTACTCCTAATTGTTTTACTTGTCTTCTGTTTTTATTTTGTGTGTTTCCCTATGAGGCAGAGGATAATTCATTCAATATCTGTTAAGAATTGGGTTACAATTTTGATTGCAATTGTATCATAGCCTGCTTTTGATTGGTTCAACACTTTTACTTTATTAATTCTACTAGCCTAAAAATGTGACAGATCTCTCTATCTTCTCATATATTTTACAATTTCTTTCTTCAATGACCTGAACTTTTTATTATATAAGCCAATTGCTTACTTGGTTAGAATTACCTGAAGATACTTCATATTATTTGAGGTGACTATGAAATGTGTTGTTTCCTTGACTTTTTTCTTAGTCCATTTGTTGTTTGTACATAGGAGGGCTACTGATTTTTGTGAGTTAATTTTGTATCCAATTACTTTGCTGAAAGTGTTTATCAGCTGAGAGAGTTTCCTGCTGAAAAATTTCCTGTCAATTATGTATATTATCATAGCATCTGCAAATAAAGACAATTTATTTCAGTCAAAATTGTCTTATTGCTCTGGCCAAGACCTCAAGTACTATAGTGAATAGGTACAGAGAGTGGATAGCCTTGCCTTGTTCTTGGTTTTAGTGCACTTGCATTAAGTTGCTCTCTATTTAAGATAATATTGGCTATATGCTTGCAATATTCTGCCTTTTATTATGTTGAGGTAAGTCCCTTGTAGCCAGAATATCTCCAGAATTTTTTATCATGAAGGGGTATTGGATTTTGTCAAGCGATTTTACTATATCTAGTCATATAATTATGTAGATTTTGTTTTTCAGATTGTTCACATATTGTAATATATATATATATATATATTTACATATGTTGAACCAACCCTGCAACTCTCAGATTAAGCTTACTTGATCATGATGGATGATCTTTTTGATTTCTTCTTGGATACAGATTCCCTCTGTGTATTGAGAACTTTTGCATTGATGTTCATAGGAGGAATTCCTGTGTAATTCTCTCTTTTTAGGTCTTTTTTTATGTCACAAAGAAAATTTTTATTGTGAAGTGCATTAAAAGTATCATAATACTTATGGTAGTTTTAAATTTGAATGAGTCCCAGAGGCTCATATATTTGAATGTTTGTTTCCTAGTTGGTAAACTGTTTAGGAAGGATTAGATAAGTATGTCACTGGCTTTTAAGTTTCAAAATCCCATAACATGTACATTTTTTTTTCATTTTATTTTTCTCATTAGTTACATTTTGTTAATGCTGTATCCCAGCTGTATCCCTCATTCCTTCCCCAGTCCCACCCTCCCTCCCTCATCTCCTCCCTGCCCCTTTCCAAGTCCACTGATAGGGGAGGACCTCCTCCCCTTTCATATGACTCCGTTTTGTCAGGTATTTTCAGGACTGGCTGCAAAGTCCTCCTCTGTGCCCTAACAGTACTGCTCCTCCCTTGGGAGGTGGGGAGGTCAAAGAGCCAGTCATTGAGTTCCTGTTAGAAATAGTCCCTGTTCCCTTTACTATGGGAAACCAATTGATTACTGAGCTATCACGGGTCACATCCGAGCAGAGGTTCTAGGTTTTATCCTCTCATGGTCTTTGGTTGAGTGTCCATCTCAGAAAAGACCCTGTACCCAGATATGTTTGGTCCTTGTGGAGCTCCTATCCTTTCCACATCAAACTCCACTTCTTTCATATAATTCCCTACACTCTGCCGAGGGTTTGGTTATGAGTCTTAGTATCTACTTTGATACACTGCTAGGTAGAGTCTTTCAGATGCCTTCTGCGGTAGACTCCTGTAATACGTTCAATGCATATCCTATTTGTCTTTCTAAATGAAGATTGATCATCATACCCCGTGTCCACTTTCTTGATTATCTTCTTTAGGTGTATAGATTTCATTATGTTTATCTTATCTTTTAGGTCTATATAAGCGAGTATATTCCATGTTTGTCTTTCTCCTTCTGGGATACTTCACTCAGAATGATCTTTTCTAGATCCCACCACTTGTCTGCAAGTTTCATGATTTCCTCTTTTTTGATTGCTGAGTAGTATTCCATTGTGTAAAAATACCACAATTTCTGTATCCATTCCTCCATTGATGAACATCTGGGTTGTTTCCAGGTTCTGGCTATTACAAATAAAGCTGCTACAAACATGGTTGAACAAATGTCCTTATTGTGTACTTGAGCAAATTTTGAGTATATGCCTAGCAGTGGTATAGCTGGGTCTTGAGGAAGCACTATTCCTAGTTGTCTGAGAAAGCACCAGATTGACTTCCAAAGTGGTTGTACCAGTTTACATTCCCACCAGCAATGGAGGAGGGTTCCACTTTCTCCAAAACCTCTCCAGCATGTGTTGTCACTTGAGCTTTTCATCTTGGCCATGCATTTCCCTGATGGCTAATGATGTTGAGCATTTCTTTAAGTGTTTCTCTGCCATTCTATATTCCTCTACAGAGAATTCTCTGTTTAGCTCTGTTCCCCATTTTTTAATTGGATTACTTGGTTTGTTGCTTTTCAGCTTCTTTAATTCTTTGTATATACTGGATATTAGCTCTCTGTCAGATAAAGGGTTGGTGAAGATTCTTTCCCGATCTGTGGGCAGTCGTTTTGTTTCGATGAGGGTGTCCTTTGCTTTACAGAAGCTTTTCAATTTCATGAGGTACCATTTATTGATTATTGCTGTTAAAGTCTGTGCTGTTGGAGTTCTGTTCAGGAAGTTGTCTCCTGTGCCAATGAGTTCTAGGCTGTTCCTCACTTTTAGTTCTAACAGATTTAGCATATCTGGTTTTATGTTGAGGTCTTTGATCCACTTAGACTTTAGTTTTGTGCAGGGTGATAAATGTGGATCTATTTTCATTTTTCTGCATGTAGAAATCCAATTAGACCAGCACCATCTGTTGAAGATGCTATCTTTTTTCCATTGAATGGTTTTGGCTGCTTTGTCAAAAATCGAGTATTCATAGGTACATGGGTTTATTTCTGGGTCTTCTATTCAGTTCCATTGATCCTCCTTTCTATTTCTATGCCAATACCATGCGGTTTTTATTACTATTGCTCTGTAGTACAGCTTAAGATCAGGGATGGAGATACCTCCAGATGATCTGTTGTTGTACAGGGTTGTTTTGGAGATTCTGGTTTTTTTTTTTTGTTTGTTTGTTTTTGTTTTTTTGTTTCTCCATATGAAGCTGAGAATCTTTTTTTCAAAGTCTGAAAAGAATTGAGTTGGTATTTTGATGGGAATTGCGTTGAATCTGTAGATTGCTTTTGGCAGGATGGCCATTTTCACAATGTTAATCCTACCAATCCATGAGCACAGGAGATCTTTCCATCTTCTGAGATCTTCTTCAATTTCTTTCTTCAGAGACTTGAAGATTTTCTCAAACAGGTCTTTCACTTGCTTGGTTAGTGTCACCCCAAGGTACTTTATGTTATTAGTGGCTATTATGAAGGGTGTTGTTTCCCTAATTTCTTTCTCAGCCCTTTTGTCTTTTGTATACAGAAGGGCTTCTGATTTTTTTGAGTTGATTTTGTACCCTGCCACTTTGCTGAAGGTGTTTATCAGCTGAAGGAGTTCTCTGGTTGAATTTTTGGGGTCACTCATGTATACTATCATATCATCTGAAATAGTGACACTTTGACCTTTTTCTTTCCAATTTGTATCACTTTGATCTCCTTTAGTTCTCTTATTGCTCTGGCTAGAACTTCAAGTACTATGTTGAAGAGATATGGAGAGAGTGGACAGCCTTGTCTTGTCCCTGATTTCAGTGGGATTGATTTAAGTTTCTCTCCATTGAGTTTGATGTTGGCTGTTGGCTTGCTCTATATTGCCTTTACTATTTTTAAGTATGTGCTTTGTATCCCTGATCTCTCCAAGACTTTAAACATGAATGGGTGTTGGACTTTGTCAAATGCTTTTTCTGGGTCCAAGGAGATAATCATGTGGTTTTTCTCTTTCAGTTTGTTTATGTGGTGGATTACATTGATGGATTTCCGTATATTGAACCACCCTTGCATGCCTGGGATGAAGCCTACTTGGTCATAGTGGATATCTTTGATGTGTTCTTGGATTCGGTTTGCAAGTATTTTATTGAGTGTTTTTGCATCAATATTCATAAGTGAGATAGGTCTGAAGTTCTCTTTTTTTGTTGGGTCTTTGTGTGGTTTAGGTATCAGGGTGACTGTCGCTTCATAGAATGAGTTTGGTAGTGTTCCTTCTGTTTCTATTTTGTGGAATAGTTTGAGGAGAATTGGTATTAGCACTTCTTTGAAGGTCTGGTAGAATTCTGCGCTGAAACCATCGGACCCAGGGCCTTTTTTGGAGGGGAGACTGTTAATGACTGCTTCAATTTCCTTGGGGGATATAGGGTTATTCAGTCTTTCTACCTGATCTTGACTTAATGTTGGTAGATGGAATCTATCAAGAAAATTGTCCATTTCATTTAGATTTTCAAATTTTGTGGCGTATAGGCTTTTGTAGTATGACCTAATGATTGCTTGGATTTCTTCAGTGTCCGCAGTTATGTCCCCTTTTCATTTCTGATTTTGCTGATTTGGATAGATTTTCTCTGCTTTTTAGGTAGCTTGGCTAAGGGTTTGTCTATCTTGTTGATTTTCTCAAAGAACCAGCTTTTTGTTTCACTGATTCTTTGAATAGTTTTATTTGTTTCTAATTGATTGATTTCAGCCCTGAGTTTGATTATTTCCAGCCTTCTGCTCCTCTTGGGTGTTCCTGCTTCTTTTTTTTTTTCTAGGGTTTTCAGTTGGGCCATTAAGTTACTTGTATGTGATGTTACAAATTTCTTCTTGAAGGCACTTAGTGCTATAAATTTTCCTCTGAGCACTGCTTTCAATGTGTCCCATAAATTTGGGTATGTTGTGCCTTCATTTTCATTGAGTTCTAGGAAGTCTTTAATTTCTTTCCTTATTTCTTCCTTAACCCAGCTGTCATTGAGTAACAAGTTGTTCAGTTTCCATGTGCGTGTAGGGTTTGGTTATTTCCATTGTTGTTGATGTCCAGCTTTAGTCCATGGTGGTCCGATAGAATACAAGGGATTATCTCAATCTTTTTATATCTGTTGAGGCTTGCTTTGTTACCAACTATATGGTCTATTTTGGAGAAGTTTCCATGAGGTGCTGAAAAGAAGTTATACTCTTTTGTGTTTGGGTGGAAAGATCTGTAGACATCTATTAGGTCCATTTGATTTACGGACTCTGTAAGCGCTTTTATTTCCCTATTTGGTTTCTGTCTAGTTGATCTGTCCCTTGGTGAGAGTGGGGTGTTGAAGTCACCCACTATTAGGGTATTGCGATCAATGTGTGGTTTAAGCTTTAATAATGTTTCATTTATGAATGTAGGTGCTCTTGAATTTGGGGCATAGATGTTTAGAATTGTGATGACTTCTTGGTGAATTTTTCCTTTGATGAGAATGTAGTGCCCCTCTATGTCTTTTTTGATTAGTTTTGGTTGAAAATCTATTTTATTAGATATTAGGATAGCCACTCCTGCTTGTTTTTTGGGTCCATTTGCTTGAAAAACTGTTTTCCAGCCTTTTACTCTGAGGTAATGTTTATCTTTGTTGCGTAGGTGTGTTTCTTGGATGCAGCAGAATGTTGGTTCCTGTTTCCGCACCCATTCTGTTAGTCTGTGTCTTTTTATTGGAGAGGTGAGTCCATTGATGTTGATAGATAATAATGACCAGTGAATGTTATTTCCTATTATTGTGGAGTTGGCGATGTTACTGTGAATCATTGCTTGTTTGCTTTTGATTTTTGTTGGAAATTATCTTTAACCTATGTTTTCTTGGGTGTATTTGTTTTCATTGGATTGGAATTTTCCTTCTAGTATCTTCTGTAGGGCTAGGTTGCTGTTCAAATATTGTTTAAATTTAGTTTTGTCGTGGAATATTTTATTTTCTCCATCTATGTTGATTGAAAGCTTTGCTGGGTAAAGTAGTTTAGGTTGGCATCTGTGTTCCCTTAGGGCCTGCATGATATCTCCCCAGGCCCTTCTGCCTTTCATGGTTTCTGATGAGAAGTCTGGTGTCATTCTGATAGTTTTGCCTTTATATGTTACTTGGCCTTTTTCCCTTGCTGCTTTTAGTATCTTTTCTTTGTTCTGTAGATTAAGTGTTTTGACTATGATGTGGCATGAGGAGTTTCTTCTCTGGTCTAGTCTATTTGGTGTTCTGTAGGCCTCTTTTATGTTTGTGGACATCTCTTTCTTTAGGTTGGGAAAATTTTCTTGTATGATTTTCTTAAAAATATTTTCTGGACCTCGTAGCCTGGACTCCTCTTCGTCTTCAATTCCTATTATTCTTAGATTTTGCCTTTTCATGGCGTCCTTGATTTCTTGGATGGTTTGTGTTTGGGATTTTTCTGATTTTATTTTTGCTTTGAGAGAAGTATCAATTTCTGTGAGTGTATCTTCAGCACCTGAGATTCTCTCTTCCATCTCTTGTATTCTATTAGTGATGCTTACCTTTGTGATTCCTTCTCTTTTCTCTAAGTTCTTCAGTTCCAAGGTTTTCTCAGTTTGTGTTTTCTTTATTGATTCTAATTCTGTTTTCATATCTTGCAACATTTCCTTTATCTGTTTGAGTGTGGATTCCTGTGTCTCCAAGATGGTCTCTATTTTTTTGTTTGTTTCCTCTCTTAGTGCCTCTGCTTCTGCCTCCAATTGTTTGGCTATATTTGCATGTGTTTCTTTAAGAGCTTCTTTGTTCACTTTGTTTTTCTTTGTTTCTATTTGGGAGGCCAAATCTTTAAGGGATTTTTTTTGTACCATCTTTAACTGTTTGAATCTCTATGACTATTTCTCTGAGAGATTTGTTGGTTTCCTCTTTATGTGCCTCAATTAACTGGATAATCATAGCTTTAAAATCATTTTCTTGTGTTTCTGCTGAGTTGGAGTTTCCAATATTTTGGAGGTTGCTGGTGAAGCCATGATATCTTGATTTGTGTTGGTTGTGTTCTTTCGCCGACCTCTGGCCATTTGGTTATCCGTAGTGTTCACTGTCTGTTCCTGGATTCTGCAGGTCAGACTGGTTTTTCTCTGGTATCTGGAGAATTCTTCAGGAAAATGGGTGAGGTCTAGTGGTTTCAGTGTGTGCATTGGTTATTTAGCTATACCTGTAGAAGGAAAGTTCGCAGGCGCAGAAGGACAAATGTGGGGTAGCGTGTATTTGAGCGTGTGCTTGTTGGTGTGTCCTAAGGGACAGGGTGTTGATGAATGAAGAGGCCTTCAGTGTGTGAGAGGGGTGCCCTGCAGGCACTGAAGTTGTTGCAGGTGCTAAGGGATCACAAGCGCTGTTGAAGAATGCGTGCGCGTATTGATTTTACAAGTCTGCTGGTCTTTGGTGTCTATTCAGCTGGTTTTCTGCCACTGAGGGGTTGGATGGCCCATACAATCACTGGCTGGGAAGCCCTGTGTATTCCGTGCTGCCACTTGCAGACTTGGGGCCTGGGAAGGGTTGTACTGTGGATCTGAGTCTCTGTGGCTAGCATTGTATTGGGTGTACTCTCTGGCGGGGTGGAGTTTCGGTGGTGCGTGCACTCCTGCAGAGCCGGGTGGTGGTGGTAGTAGGGGGTGTGTTCCGCGGGTCAAGAGTTCAGAGAGGGCCCTAGGTGGAGTGTGTTCTCCTCTGAGTGGTGGTGTTCAGCAGGTCGTTACTACTCTCTGCTGCGGCTGCGGGGTCTGGAGCCCTGCCTCCCTGCCTCCAACCGTCTTGGGTCCCAGACACTGAGCTTTGGGGCTTTGGTATCTGGGAAGAATTGTATTGTGGATCTGAGTCTCTATGGTTAGTGCTCAGTGGTTGGAGCTCTGTGATTGGGCCTCTGCTCCTCCTGTGAGTTTTCTGGGGTTATTGCGCTCTGGTCTCTTGGGACATGAGCTCCACTGCATTTCCTGCTGTGGTCTAGCTGGTATCTCGTCAGTGGGATGGGGGAGGGGACGCTCCACGGGTCCGGAGGGCCCTGAGTGGGATGTGTGTCTAAGGAGGGGATGGGTGTTCCATGGGTGGTTACAGCAGCCCACAGCTGTAAGGGGCCCGGAGCACTGTCTCTGCTGCCTTGATCTCCCGGATGTGAGCTTTGTGCTCAGCTGCCTGGTGATGTGTGCAGGTTTCCCAGCGGGAGTCCCAGACAAGGGAAGCGCCCTATTTCCTTCCCGGAGAAGTCCGCGCCCAATCTAAATCTACTAGCACTCCACGCTTCTGTGGTGGCCAGTCTCCTTTAGAAAGCCCAAAAGTCCAAATTCTAGCTTCGATTGACTCTCCACTCACCAATTCCGGAGATTCATGTCTTCTGACTCTCCAAAACGGTGCGCTCTGCTCACCGCCATCTTGGAGTCCCCACTCTTTTTTAGGTCTTTATGTGGTTTGGTATCAGGGCTATTGTGGACTTGTAACACAAACTGGGAAATGTTTCTTAAGTTTTGCTTTTGTGAAATAATTTGGCAGTATTGGCATTTAATCTTCATTTAAAATCTGATAGGTTTCTGTAGTAACATTATCTGCTCCTGTTTTTTTTTTTTTTTTTTTTTTTTTTTTCCGAAGGGGATGCGGGGAGACTTTAAATAATTGCTTCTGTTTCTTTAGGGGTTATAGGTCTGTTTAAATTCCTTTAATTGTTGTCACTTATTAAGTGTAACTTATTAAGAAGATTGTCCTTTTTTTGTTTTTTCTTTTCCAGTTTGTTAAAATATAGCCCTAATAATACTTTGAATTTTTCCTCCTGTTTGTTTTATGTCCCTCCTTTCACTTTTAATATTGGTAATTTTAATATTCTCTCACCATATTTTAGTTAATATGAATAAAAATTTGACAGTCTTTTTTATTATCTCAATGAACCAACTTTTTGTTTTATTTTAATTCTTTGTATTCTAATTAGTTTTTTTCTATTTAATTTTATCCTTCAGTTTGATTACTTTAGCTATCTGCACATTTTGGCTATGATTTCTTCTTTTGTCATAGATTTCTCAGGCCTGCAGTTACATCATTAGTATGTGCTCTCTCCAAATTTTTAGAACTGCTTTCATTTTGTCTCATAAGTTTGGGTACATTGTGTATTCATTTTAATTCAATTATATAAAGCCTTTAATATTTTTATTTGTCGACCCATTTTTTATTCAGTACATAGCTGTTCAGTTTCCATGAGTTTGCAGCCTTTATATTATTTTTGTTGTTGATGCCCAGCTTTAATCCATAGTACTCTGATAGGATTGAGAGTACTTCAATTTTCTTGTGTCTATTGCATTCTATTTGATGATGTGGTGGTTTTGGAGATAGTACCATGAAGTGCTAGGAAGAAGTTATATTCTTTTGTGTTTTGGGAAGTGTGTTCTGCAAAGATGTATTAGGTTTATTTGGTTTATAATGTCAGTTAGCTCTAGCATTTCTCTGTTCAGCTTTTGTCTGGAGGGCCCTTCTATTACTGAGTGTCACATAATGAAGTCTCCCAATATTAGTGTGTGAGTGCCAATATGTGATTTAAGCATTACACATGCAAAAATGGGTGTCCTTGTGCTTATATGTTGAGAATTGCAATATCCTCTTGGTGAATTTCTCTTTTAATGAGTATGTAGTGTCCTTATCTCTTCTGATTAGTTTTGGATCAATGTCAGTTTTTCTTCAGATAAAAAATGGCTACATCAGCTTCTTTCTTATGTGTATTTGCTTGTAATGTCTTTTTTTATCCTAAGTTGATGTCCATCTTTAATGTTAAGTTGTGTTTCTTGTATGCAGGAGAATAATGGGTCCACTCTGTTATTCTCTGTTGCCCTATTGTTGAATTAACATAACTGGTTGAGACACATCAATTAGTAGTATTTTTGATTCTTTTTACTTTGTTGCTGTGGAGATTGTGGTGGTGGCGATGAAGTTGTGTCTGTCTATGTGTGTGTGCCCCACTTTATTGATTTGCTGGTCTAGGATATTTTATTTCTTGTTGGGGTATGGTTATCCCCTTTATATTTGAGTTTTCCTTCTTGTACCTTCTATGGAACTGTTTTTTTTTAGGTAAATATTGCTTTAATCATGATATATCTTATTTTCTCCATCTATTGTGATTGCAAGTTTTGCTGAAAATATTAACCTTTGCTTGCCTCTATAGTCTCTGAGAGTCTGTAGCTATCTGTCAGGTTTTCTCATTTTTATATCACCCATTGAGAATTTAAGTGGTATTCTAGTAAGTCTGCCTTCATATGTGACTTGGTGTTTTTTCTATAAAACCTTTAATGTTCTTCTTTTGTTGTGCACATTTAGTCTATTGTGTTATTATGTACTGTCTTGAATTTCTTTTATGGTCTAGTCTATTTGCTATTTTACCTTGATTGGCATCTTTTTTTTTTTCAAAAAGATCAATGATATTTTATTTCAGAAAATTTATCATTTTTTGCATATCTATATCTTTCAGCACTCTCTTTGATGATTACTAATCAAAAGAAGAAATCGCCTGCCTTATAGCATTAAGCTCCTCACGCATTCTACCTCTCAACCAACCTTTAAATTGTGTATGTGTATTTTTGAAAGTGTCTGAGGGCTTTCCCTTCTCTGAAATGAACAACAAAATCATGCAGTAGGTGGTAGTCATGGTTGCTTTTCACAGGGAGACATTGAAAAGGAATGAAACTCACTGGACTGGAAAGACAATGTCTTAGTTAGGGTTTCATTGCTATGAATAGACACCATGACCAAGACAACTCTTATAACAGGTAACATGTAATTGGGGATGGCTTACAGTTTCAGATGTTTAGTCCATTATTATCATGGTGAGAAGCACGGCAGCGTGCAGGCAGACATGGCGCTGGGGGAGCCATGACTTCTACACCTTGATAAAAATACAACCAGGAGGAGACTGTATGTTTTATACTGGGGATAGCTTGAGCATTTTAAGACCTCAAAGCCCTGCCTCCACAATAGCACACTTTGTCCAAGAAGGCCACACCTTTTACGAGTGCTACTTTCTATGGACTAAGCATTCAAACATGAGTCTAAGGAAGCCAAAGCTATTCAAATAACCACAGACAACCTAAAAGAAGAGGATGTATTAGTAGTGATCATTAGTAAACACAGTCAAAACACTTTGCAGGCAAATGGAAAAACGCTTTTATTAAATTTAATTTTATTTACATTTATGTACATATGTCTGTGTCTGAGTGCAATTGTACTAGTTAGATTTTGTCATGTTGACAAAAGGTAGAGTAACAAGAGAGGAGGAAACAGCAAAAGAGCAGTCTCCTCCATCAGAATGGATGTCACACATCATCACTGGAGAGCTTTCTTGATTAATAATTGACATGGGAGGGTCCAGCCCATTGTGGTTGACTTCATTCTTCTACAGAGGGTTCTGGTGTGTATAAGAAAATAAGCTAAACAATCCATGGAGAGCAAGCCAGTAACCTCCTTTATTCCATGATTTCTGCCTATGTTCCTGCTTAAGCACCTTCCATGACATCCCTTAACGATTATGCTAGGTAGTTTTATGTCTATGTGACATCTGAGATGAGGATTCCTTAATTTAAAATGAACGCTCTACAAGACTAGACTATAGACAAGCCTGGAAGGCATTTTCTTCATTAGCATTTGATGGGGAGGGGGGCAACCTGGTGTGGATAGTGCTATCCCTGCACCAGAGGTTCTGAGTTCTCTAAGAGAACAGGCTAAGCAAGCTGTGGTGAACAAGCCAGAAACCAGCACCCCTTCATGACCTCTGTATCAGCTCTGCTTCCAGGCTTCTGCCCTGCTTATGTTCCTGTATTGACTTCCTTTGATGATGAACTGTACTGTGGAAGCATAACCCAAATAATCACTTTCCTCCCAAACTTGCTTTACTTGTGGTGTTTCATAATAGCAATACTAACTGTAACTAAGACAATGATGGACTGTGATCAGGATGTATAAATCAAACTATCGTTTTCTTTTCCAATTCCTTTTTGGCCATTGTGTTTATTACAGGAAAGAGAGGCAACCTAGAAGTGTATACCATGTGTGTGAGGGCACCTTAATGGCCAGAAAAGCAGTAACCCCACCTGGGGCAAGAGTTGCTTGTGAACTACTTGAAATGGGTTCTCAGAGACAAGTTCTGGCAGAATTGCTGATCTTATCCACTCATACACTCAAAAATTATTTTTTTAATTTTATTTTTTCTTATCAGTTACATTTTATTAACTCTGTATCCCGCTCCCTCATTCCCTCCCAATCCCACCCTCCCTCCCTCATCTCCACCCTGCCCCTTTCCAAGTCTACTGACAGGGGGGACCTCCTCCCCATTCATCTGATCCTGTTTTATCAGGTATCTTCAGGACTGGCTGCAAAGCTCTCCTCTGTGGCCTAACAGGACTGCTCCTATGGAGTATGGCTATACATCATTGAACATATTTTAGAACTCTTAGTTAAGACAATGTGAACAAATTACTTACTTCTGAATGATTAAAAGTGGACAAAAGGTGTTTGAATCTTTCTGAAAAAAAATAATACCACCCAACTGAGTTTCAGAGGACCTCCTCAAGGTATCAGAATACACAGTAGTGCCTGGACAAAGTTGTAAGCAGCTGAGGAGAAGTAAAGGCTGTGCTTGAAAAATCAGGCACTTTCTAAAGGCTCTGCAGAGAAAGCCTGCAGCAGCTGGCCCACTTAGGACCTATTCCTCAGGTGTCGTGATTCAGTGGAGAGGATGCAGCTGTCAGTGTAACCACAGCAGATGGACGTCCACTCTGGCTCTCATGGAGCATTGCTCTGAGACTCTCTGTCAGCCACTTGGGCTGACTCAGTACTTCTCCAGCCCCAATTAGGAGAGCTTTACAATGTCAAACCACTTGCATGACTCAAGGGAGGAGGTATTCTCTGACCTACTTGAATGACAACCTAGAAACACAGTCATAAAGCACATCAAGCTGAGAATGTCTTACAGTTATTGCCACCCTTCAGCAGATTAAGAAAAATGGAAATACTTGGCCAGTCCTTGTGGAAAAAACTAAGCAGATTATCCTTGTGGCATTAGAACTGGATGTGCAAACGTTTTCAGGACATCAATAATTTTGGTTGCTGAAAACCTGCTGGAATGTCATCATGTGTTTTGCAGAATTATATGTCTGTGAGCTTTATTACTGTCTATGTTTGATTTGCAGATTATAAGAAAGATACATCTGCAGTTTTACAACCCTAACGTTGAAAAATGGACCTCAATGGGAATAATATTTTGCTAGTGTCTTGATGAAAATTCATATATAACACACGATAAGTAGTTCTATATGAACCAAATACCGTGCTTAGAACACATCATTTTAGGAGCCATTAATTCTTAGAAACATGTCAGTTCATTTATGAGTACTTTACCCACAATAATTTTAGGACACAGGTAATAAATATTCTAAGTCAGATTTGGTGTTACATACTTATAATCTTTGTACTGGGGAGGAAAAAAAAGGGGAGAATCCAAATTCCAAGGCATCCTCAGCTATATATTGAGTTTAGGGCTAGCCTAAGCTACATGAGACTCTCACTTAAAGTAATAAAATATTTTAAGATGAAGAAAAGTCTACATTTATTAAAATCTAAGCCCGTAATTCTGTATTTATCAGTCCCTCAACACTGTAAGTTATTCCCTAAAATATAGACCGAATACTTCTAACATGAACCCAAATACAGAGTAACATATCCACATGTCCATTGCTAAGACTTTAGTGCTTCAGTGTTTTTGATAACATCATCTATTACTCTATGGTATTAAACTTTGGGCACACACTTAGTTTACTACACACTAAAACCCCACGTGGAACACTGACATGTTTACGGCAGTTGGTCTGAAAGCGTAATTGTAGGGAGGCACAGCACTCCATCAAGGTCCTGCAGTGTGCATTCCTTCCATTGTTCCCCACTCACAAATGTCACCTAAGAAAATGCAGCCCCTTCAACTTCTAGATGGTGGTGTTGTGATGGACCTCTGTTCAGTTCTAATCGGTGTGACTTTGCTCCACCAGGGGGTGCCAATGCAGCAAGGACTGCACTGCCATCACAGGAAGGGTTCCCACCTCCAGGACATGACAAAGGGAGAGAATCTACAATTCCTGCAGCAGCAATGCTTCACCAGGGTCTGCAGTGTTAATCTCAGTTTAAAAAGTGGTGGATTATATACGTAAACGGACAACTCAGAAACCTTATTTCCTTCTTTAGAATATTTTTGTGGCTGAGTTAGCAAACTTTGTTAAGAAGTGATTTGTTCTATTTCGTGCCCACATTTTTCTTTTCTAAGGGAAATAACTTTCAACAAAAAAAGGTAAGAGAGATAATCTAAAATTTGAGACAATTACAAAAATTAATTACTTAAAAATACAGTGACAAGAATAAGTATTTTAAATGCATTTTAAGTTGAAAACTTAAAACTCATGTAATGCTGTTATAATAAAAAAAATTATAAAATATTAATCACATTCCAAGCTTCTCCTTTTATCCCTACAGATAATGATTGCATTTGTTTTGTTTTCTATTTTTAGTGATGTTTATATGTGCATGTGCTGTGTGTGTTATATCTTATGACCAAGCATATACGATACTATTACTACCTATAATTTATGCCATGCATATACACATTTTTATGTTTCTAAACTCAGAAAATTATGATCATTTATGTTCACATTCAAATGTGAATTCATAGTATATATTTCTTATCATGTAACTGATAAAATTGAAAATATAGAACACGATTTGCAGTGTAGGTATGTGTGCAGTGTAAATAATTAAATATTATACAAGCTAATTAACATATTCATCACCTAAAACACTTAATACACTAATTTCTTAACAACTTAATACACACAATTATATGTATTGTCTGTGCTGTAAAATAGGTCTTCAGACCTTCTGTGTACGTATATGCCTGCATGTGTGTGTTGTTGTTGTTTTTCTTTTTTTGTGAGTAGGAACTGAAAGCAGGTTCCCATCTATATTAAGCACATTATATACTACTGAATTACAGGACCAGCCTATAACGTAATTTCCCATGTGGTCTAGCTAGGCCTGGAACTAAGAGTGTTCAGTATCAGCAGTACAAATACTTGACATTACAGGTGTGGGCCACCATACTTCCTTCCAGTTTAATTTTACCAACTATATGGTGTCATGTTTGCACTTTAAGTTCTTGTTATTAAGAAATTAATATCATTTACATGTAATTCTTTTATATATTCTATATCCACAGCCTTTGCTCTCCACTTAATACTTACCTAATACCTTACATTGCTGAAACAAGAACAGATATGTGAAGCTGTATACTGGATGGAATTATAAATATTTATTTTATTTTTATCTTTGTCTAATTGTATATCTGTGTGTGTGTGTGTGTGTGTGTGTGTGTGTGTGTGTGTGTGTGTGTGACAGCCTTGGGGAGACCAGTATGCCGCATCAAATGCACTGAAGCAGGAATTAGAAGTATTTCAGAGACACCAGAAGTGGGTGTGATCTGCCCAATGTGGGTGCTGGGAATTCAAGTTTTGGCATTATTCAAGAGTAACAAGTCCTCTTAACAACTGAGGCCTGACTCTAGTCCCACCAGATGCAATTTTATAAGCCACAATTTGAAGTAAATCATTCATTAAATTATGTCTAGTATAGATTTGGTGTGCAATAACTTAGTTGGTGAATAACTAGATAATTTTTTCCTTTATTATTATTATTATTGTTAATTACCCTTTATTCATTTTGTATCCCCCCATAAGCCCCTCCCTCCTCCCCTCCGGATCCCACCCTACCTCCCCTTTCTTATGCATGCTCCTCCCTACGTCCACTAATAGGGGAGGTCCTCTTCTCCTTCCTTCTGATCTTAGTCTATCAGATCACATCAGGAATGGCTGCATTGTCTTCTTCTGTGGCCTGGTAAGGCTGCTCCCCCCTCAGGGGGAGGTGATCAAAGAGCAGGCCAATCAGTTTATGTCAGAGGCAGTCCCTCTTCCCATCACTATGTAAGCCACTTGGACACTAAACTGCCCTGGGCTACATCTGTGCAGGGGTTCTAGGTTATCTCCATGAATAGTCCTTGGTTGGAGTATGAGTCTCTGGGAAGTTCCCTGTGTTCAAATTTTCTTGTTCTGTTGCTCTCCTTGTGGAGTTCCTGTCCTCTCCAGCTCTTGAAATTTCCCACTTCTTACATAAAATTCCATTCACTCTGCCCAACAGTTGGCCATCAGGCTCAGCATCTGTTTTGATAGTCTGCAGGGCAGAGGCTTTCAGATGCCCTCTGTGGCAGGTTCCTAGGTTGTTTCCTGTTTTCTTCTTCTGGCTTTCAGAGGCCCTCTGTAGCAGGTTCCTAGGTTGTTTCCTGTTTTCTTCTTCTTCTTTTTCTTCTTCTTCTTCTTCTTCTTCTTCTTCTTCTTCTTCTTCTTCTT